>NC_054410.1:23010846-23345497 GCF_017976425.1 Toxotes jaculatrix
CACATTATTTCACACATTTTTCACACGGCGGTATATGTTAATAAGGCCACTCAAGCAAGGCGACTGATGCCCTGCTGAAAAGTGCTGCAACTTGGGCTTCACACCGCTGACTCTCTCTGCTGATAGAGGAGTGGGCAGCTGCTGTTTAGCATGTGTCATTTACACGTGTTACCTAGTTACAGTTTTAAGCTTGATTAAAAACACAATGCTGTTTTCATACATCTGTGAAATTGAATTCTTCTTGTGTCAAAACGCTATTCCTGTGCTTGGTGTCCAGGGTAAAGGATTACTTATCATATCTGATGGCATTTACTGTTTGTGATAAGTGGGTAATGCTCATAATACCTCAACAGTGAAATGTACATGGGTAACAATACGTCAGTAATATTAAAGTGTAAAACTCATTTTGTACTTTAAATACTTTTTCCTAATATGTGTGTACTTTTACTTGTAATGAGTGATCTTTACAGTGTGGTATTGCAACTTTTACTTTGCAATACATTCATCTTACAAAATATGAAGTGGTTAAAAATGATTTTACTACAACAACATTAAAAAGCTGCTTACATTTTATGGCATCTGTAGTAAATTCCAATTTAATGAAATTATAATGTAATGTAATCTAATGGTATGGAACAATAAAGCTCTAAGAAAATGGTTGTTTGAGTGCATCTTTCTGATATTACTCCTGTGTTTATATTTAAATAAATTTTTACTTTTACTTGTATTCGAATATTTGAGTTTTCATACATCTGCTGCCGCTGTTTTCAGGTAAAACAGAAAAAAAACATGCATCTTCTTTACATTTCACAAGGCCGAATCAGTTCAACAGCAGAGGTCTGTGAGAAGGCCAACAGGCTGACAGAGGTGAGCTGCACTTATCAACAACCGCGCAATATCCTCTTTACCATTCTCTCAGTAAAAGCAACAAAGAATGGTAATGGCGAATGATGCCAAAGGCCCAACTATCCAGAGCTTTGTCGCTGTGGCCAAATCAGTGAAGCTGCAGGCTGTAAAACCAAAACAATGAGCTAAAACACTGACACTGAAATGCTCCATAGAGCTTTGTGTTAATTTGTGTTAATTCTTTGTGGGTATGTCACTACGAGTGGCACCTTTCACAGTTAGACATCTTACCCAAACTTCATTACAAAAAAAGGTTTGTGTACATTTTACGTTGTTTGTGATGCAATATTACTATATTATATATTATGTAATTCATATTATGCTATTGTACTTTCACGTAAGAAAGTATCCAAACATATCTATCACTGCTGTACCTTTACACAATAAACTGCAGAGTAATGCTGATTACAAAAAAAGAGGAAAGAGAAGAAAAAGAATTAAGAGCTATGTTACATGCAAAAATAGTTATTTATCTATCGATTGATCTATCGATCTATCTATATATCTATCTATATCTGAAGATTATTTTCCTTACGTTCATAAGTACAAATGGATTTCTCTGTCCATTGCTTTACCCGGCCATGTCAACTCATCCAGATACAGCTCATTTAAATGCAGAATCTCAAAGCAAATCTCCGTTCCCTTTTTCCCTTTGAGAAATTAACCATTCTATTCACTGCATAAATTTTCAGGTTTCGCCTGTGTGACACTCGGAGGTGATGAATTTTTTATAGCAAAAAACGGTCTAATAATTGTTGAACAGATGTAAGTGTTGGAGAGTGGGCTCCGTCAGAGCTCATAAAATGGAATTAGCATGTTAACCCGGGCTATGCCTGGGAATGGAGAAGGAGGGGCGACCACAGTGTAAAGAGAAAGGGTAGGGAGATGTACTGACTGAAATGGACTCCTTGGATGGGATTAATAAGGCGGACTGGTGCACTGGGCAGCATAGGAGGAGAGCAGCCATGGGAACCAGGAATTGGAATGGGATCTACATGATATCCCATAAGCAGTGAACATACATGGACTCTGTATGCATAATATTCCTGCTTTTCTCCATGCATGTGATGATCTCAGCCTTCCCTGTTACCCAGGAGTATCATGACTAAAGTTTGGAGAATTGAAGCCATTAAACTACATATGTGACATCAAAAATGGCAGGAAAATGGTAAGAGAAACAACAGTACTGACATAGTGGATCTCGTCCCTGATGGCCGATAGAACAGAATCAGAAAAACTTTATTAATCCCCGTAGGGAACTTCTTTTGTTACATACAAACTCCCAAATGAAAATGAAGAAGAAAATTCTGGGTATTTAAGTCACTTAGTGGCTCGTAAAATTTGTGACTGGAGGAATCTTGGCAATATGAACTCAAGGAGTGGTAGGTAATCACCGCAGCGACTTTTAAGGTGGGGAAAAAAGTGTCAAGGGGGCAAAGTAACAAAAAACATGATTTATTTATTATTTAACAGTGACAGGTGTCCTCCAGTCAATGCAAGCCAGAACAAACCAACAAGATTAAGAGTCCGCAGCCATGCTAGCAGCCCTGTCAGACTGGACTCACAGCAGGCACAGGCACAGCAGGGCTTTAAGTATGCTGACATGCACACAATGATAATGTGATGCTTAGCATATAATGTTTACCATGTTCACCAGCTTAGTTTACTGCATTTGCATGCTAACATTAGCTAATTAGCATTAACTAATTAACATTAGCATTAAACATTAAGTACAACTGAGACTAATGAGAAACTCATTAATTTCGCAGGTATTTGGTATAAAGCGCAATTCGAAAGGTTGACCTGATGATGACACTCAATGAAAAGTCAGAGATAATCACCAAAGTTAAGATTCTTTTTTTTTTCTTTTTGGTTGACCACAGTCAGATTCATTCTGATGGGAACATGACTGTACCAAACGTCAATCCATCCAAAATTTGGTGAGGTTATATCAGAGTGGACCAAAGCTGGACAGATCAAGTTTTCCAGCCATCTGTCCATCCATCCCATTTATTGTACAGATTCCAAATTGGGACCAATTAAGACCAATTTTTTTTTCACCTTAAAAGTTATAAAAGAGGACTGCTACTCACCATCAATATTGCCCATTCTTCCCTCATATTAAAGAGCTGCTAAGAAACTAATATGTAGCTTTCTGGGAGTTAGCAGATCGCTGAGCTGTAGTCATCACTAAGAATCTTGAAGTACAAAACCACATGCAACACAGTTACTACCATCAAAATCAAACTGACTAACTGATCAGTGAGATCAAAGTTCAGCCCAGACTCTGGGCATTTCACTCTGCTTTGCCCTCATGTTGAGATGTTGTGTGAGAAATATGTTGTTTTTCTGTTTTTCACAGCTTCTGTGCTGGTCGCTGGTATTTAAATAAACAAGTGTCTGTGGTTTTAAGATGGTGTTTACAGTCTTTTAGAGTGGAGACCGCTGGGTCTCTAGTGTGTTGCTGGCATCACCCGACTTGCTTGATCTGGTCCGTCTTGGCAATCGTCAGCTGGCTGAATAATTTAACACTCCGTCGGAGTGGACGGGCCTGAAGTTTGACCCCAAGATTTTTTCTTAACAGAGAGGTTAGAGTAAATGCTGAACAGCTCTCAGCATGGCGTGGGAACAGGTGTATCCCTCGTTTGTGTAATGTTAAACATAAACCTCTTTTAAACCCCCCTGCTTCCACTTTCTTACCCCACAATCTTTGATCTTTTTTATCTCCTATGTTGGCCAGTTGTGGGACTTCTGATGCCTTTCATGCATCATATTTTTGGTCCAGTTTTGTAGTTTGTTTGGTAGTTTCTTTGATTTTGCTGTGCTAATTGAGCATCCCATACTATATACTAAGAACTTCTGGTAAAAAGAATCCTTCTCCAAATCGATTACATCCATTCTTCTACTTTGAACAATTGCTGCACCATTTATTCCAGGCCCCTGAAAGGCCTCCTGTACCTTGATGAAGCCCTTTGATAAAAGCCCATTAATACTTTGCATAGCTGCATGACATAAATTCACTAGCCGTTAATTACATGTCCCTTTGAATAATTTACAGTCTGAAAATATATTAATAGTACAGTAATCCATGGGAGCTGCACAAAAAGACAAAAGGCCCCGTTGATTCAAATGCTGTGTGAGTTGTGTTTATGCCTCCCAGAGAATACACAATCACCTCTGATGAGCCTAATCATCCCCCTTGTGCTGCTGTATTAGACCAAGGCCATCAAGAGCTAACTGATCCACTGTAACCCATGTATGCAGCTGCGCAGTGACATCAATATTTAAAATCTTTCTTATGCATGTATTCTGGCTTGTCCGACTTCATTAAGGCCATTCCTCATCCCTCAGGCTGGGACACGTTCCCTCCGGAGCACTTGGAAGAAGGCTGGGAAGAGATGCCACTGCTGCTCGGAAGATTCTCATGTATACGTTCCCCTGCTAATAACCCTGTCCATTACAAAGAGGAGAGCACCACAAAGCTTACATGTGTACATATCCTGAGCATGGGGCTGGGCTCATCTATGGGCCAGCGCTTCTGCATAACCAAAGCATTTACATACACATGCACCATAGACCTCTGCAGTACTAGGCCCACTAAGGCAAATACCCATCTGTTCCTACTTTGGGCAGATTTGTGGCCATTACTTATAATACTGCTGGGTTCAAGCGAGAGAGGAGGAGAGAGGTAGATAGAGCAGTGGTGCGGTGATCAGTCCATTCGAGCGAGCTGCACAGGTCACTGCGGTTGTGTGTGGCCATCACCTCCCTCACATCTGTCCCACCTTTCATGTGTTGGTATCTTTATCTTGTTTAAACACTGAGGCAGCAGTGGAATGTTGCTGACTCACTTTACAAACGTGTAGCTGAAAAGCTGAAAGAAGAAGTTCCAGTCCCGAAAATGAATGAACTGCTGTACTGTCCTGTTGGATTCTCTCTAAAGCTAAACAAACGTGTAGTTACAGCAGCTGGAAAGTGAAAATAGAAATCCAGTTTAATACCATACATATTGGACAACATCAAACACTAGTGACTTTGCTTATTACTGTTCAGTGTGTGGACTCAGTAATATGGTCATTTTTCAGACTGTAGCTACTTTGTTATAGTTGTGGACTGTAAAATGAAAAGTTCTCCTTCAACTACAGTAATAAAATCATCATAGAACTTGTAATTCAACTGTGTAACTATTAGACTATAACATTACAATACTGTATGAATATATTCATGTACAGCTGTTTCTGTTTCATGTATTGTTCTACAGACCATCATAGTTCATTTATCCTCTGTTTACTACAGGATTCTTGCACCATGTGACATGGACCGTATGTGATGGTCTCAGGTGGGTGTTGGTGGGCCAGTGTGAGTTCAAAGACACTGGCTGATTTTTATTCCCACTCTGCCCCTGAACATGTGTGATGAAACTGTGCAATGGGACAGGCCTAGTTCAGGCCAGAACTTTAACCTAAACCAATCTGCAAGGTGAAGTAAACTGCCAGTGACCATTGCAACACAATACCAGTATACCAGGACACCACAGACTCTATTATAATCTATATACCATGGAATTATCAGGCATCTTTGAACTTTGCTTGTAAATTCCATGGTATATAGATTATAATACAGTCTGTGGTGTCCTGGTATATAAAATAAAGGACTCTTCCCATTACTGTCTTACAGTGGGACATGTCGTAATAAAGCTTTGAACTATGTAAGGCTGACCACATCCTGACTCCAGCTCTGTACAGACACACTGAGAGAGACTGTTGGAAATCTCAGCAAATAAATATAATGGCCACAATGTTGAACTATTTCTTTTAAGTAAATGTGTTCCTGCCCTTTACTTTACATAACCTGAGATGTCTTATTAAAATGTCAAAGTACAGTACATCTAATTTCTGCCATTCCTACAGTTCACATACACATAATTTTTAGCATTTTTCTGGGTACAGAGTCTGTACATGTATTTTAAACAGTTATGAATAATTTCACTACACCAAGTCCTTCAACTATACCAGCCAATGCATTCTGTCCATTCTGTGTTAGATTTCCTTATAGTGCTGCAAAACCCAAAACACCAAGGTCCCTTCATCCAAATTACATCTGACAGTTATACACCTTAATTCTTCTTCTTGAACATTAGAATAAATTATTTTGTGTTTTAATTTCCTGTTCAGGCAGAGTGATGGCTCATGCCAGGATGTGAGACCTGCTCCATTAGCTGGTCAAAAGCAGACAGAAAAGAAACAAAAGCCTTCAGTCTAGTAGATTGGTGAAAAAAAAAAAAAAAAGGTTGGCCAGGCACTTACTGTAGGAACTGTGCTGGGTTTTATGCAACACTTACAATCCACTGGCGAACTAACAGTTCCCATTAAATCCACCCGCAGTCCTCCATTCAGGTGCTAATTGATTCTGAGGTCTGGGTTTGTCAAGGCAATTATTAGTATGCGCTTAAAATGGTTAGTGATGGCCTTTGAGGGAAACTGAAACAGCAGGGGGGCATTTCACTTTTAAAGGCACGGCATGGTTAATAATAGGTAGAAAAAATTATCACTGTATCACTGGCAAAAGATGACATCAATATGGGGATTTTCAATTTCACCATTCATTAGAGTCCCAGATTTAAAAGACAGGGTATTTGGGAGTTAATTTGAAAGGCATTAGGGTCTCTGTATGTGCTGGTAATTAACACTGCACACACACCCAAATGACACCATGATCAGATCTAAGAATCCATGACATCTCAACTCCAGCTTTCCTTTGCTTAAGTGCAGCTACATTTAACTGGACGTGGCTAAAATGGGCTCCTATTAGCTTCCAGTCTCCACTGGCCATAAAAGGCCAAATAAATGTAGAAATGCCTTGTAAATTGAACTGCTGTGGCTTTTTAACTTCTCTGAAATAGTATGAAATGTGGATGGTGAACGGGTCTTTTAACACAGCAGGATGAATCTAATGCAGGGTGGTACAAAGTAAAGTGTATCTTCTAGTGTACTGAGTGATGAGAATGTTGTTATTGTGTTTCATTTTACTACTGGTAGTGGTCGTAGAGGAGGACTTTTTCAAATGTAAACCTATCAACCATGTCTATCACCATCCTAGTAGGACCCAGACACACACTTGTGTCATATATTTTGGCCTTCAAATGTGCACATAGACCCTTGCGTACGTGGGCAGATGATGAGTTTTATGGACTCTCGTGTTTATGTGGATACTTATATCTTTGACAATCATGAAATGAATAGTCTTTGTGCACAGAACCCAGTAGTGCCCCTCAATCCCAAGCTTCCTCTTCCTGTTGAGGTTTTCAAACTGTGCATCTTCACAACTCTAGTTAATTTTAAGGTTAAAGAAGGTTCCAGTTAGATTTAACCACTTAAAACCTTGTTTAAGGTAAAACAAGTATAGTTGTAGCCTATATGGCCTATAGGCTACATCAATATATCTGTCTAAAATGTTTCACACTAAAAAGCATGTTTTTCATTTGGTTCTCAAGATTGGTGGCAATCTTTCTATACACTATTATACTGCTGTTCTCATTGGAATTTTGACCTTCAGAGTTCCTAAAAATTAGGTTTGTGCATCATAAAATTTTTCTACTGAAGAAAAAAGAATCCTAATTACAGTACATGTAAGTGCACCAGAGTCACAGGGAGGTGGTCAGGAGTGTTAACAAAAACAACTCAAGATAAACTCACAACTTTATTTTCTTTAAAACATAATTTGACATAAGGACCTGGTTGATATATCATATGCTTGTCTCGGAGTTTAAGCTTTGCAAGTCTAAAAATCAGAAAGATGATGAATCAGGTTTAATGTAAATAATCAGGTTGTGTTTGAAGTCACTGGGAACTTTTTCTGAATGAAACCAGACCAGGATCTTGCCCTGAGTCTGAACAGAACCTGAAACCATCATTTCATGATGCTGGACTGACTACAGATGGATGTGGTTCTGAGAGATCAGATGTTTAGTATGTGAATATGTTACTGATGTGTTCAGCATCAGTGTATCTGCATTTTGTGAAATATTCTAAATAACAACATTGACTCATTATGTTAATAGAAACCATAATCTGATCGACATTATGTTTTCTTCAAGATGTATTTGCTGTTGAACTTTAGTTCTATGTAAACTGACATAGTTCATGACAGGATAATGAATATACTCTGCATCTATGTCCTCACCTGGGAGACAACACTACCCAACACTACACTACTGTGAAAAAAGGACCTGAAGGACATGGAAATGCCCCAGAGATGAAAAGGCCAGGTGTGGCTCAAGATGCCACTGCTGCTCAAACAAACTGATTTCTACTTGACTGTATTTACATTGCCTGTTAATTGGTCATGGGTTGCTAACTAAGAGGCCCATGGGACTAACAGGCCCTTTACAAATACCCTAATGCTAATCTCTGTTTGGATATTTGAGCGCCTTCACTGTGGAAGACAAACAGTATCTTCATGGTGTGACCTCAGACACCAAAGTTAATAACAAGTACTGAAATTAAAACTCGGTTTGAGTATGGCTTGATGCACTGTCATATTTTGAAAACAGGGTTTTTGATTCCAGGCAGTGAATGAAGGCATGGGGAGAAAGAAGAGTAGGGAGACAGAAACATGGAGAACGTGAAGAAGGTGGAAATGATTAAAGATTTTTTATAGAAAAAGAAGAAAGAGGAAAAGAGACAGAAATTGAAAAAAAGAAAAGAAAAGAAAAAAATATTTAAAAAAAAAATACAGATTGTTTTTGTTTGTTTGGGATAAAGACAAGTCTGTGGCGCCAGGTATCAGCATTGCCTGTCTTGCACAGCACCCTACTTGGTACATGTTTCCGGTGGGTGTTGGTCTCTGCCAATATTGTCCCTTGTCGCCAAACCTGTTTGTGATCTTCTTGAACAGCATTTCAAGGCACAGCCAGCGGGAGGAGGAGAATGTCTGGTTTGGAGGCCTCAGAACTGATTCTGTGCTATTTACAGATGTGGTTCCGTCGGCTACATTGGACTGGGACTTGGATGGGATGAGAGTCAGCACCTACAAGCCTGAAGCCATGGTGAGGGAGTTCAAGAATCTCAAGGTCTTGTTCATGGTCATTGGTGCGCTGTCAGAAGTAAAGTGGGCATTGTATTGGACCATTGTGGTTTAGAGGGAGCTAAGCTGTAAGGCAAAGCTTCAGCTGATCTACATTCTGCCCATCACTTCTGACCAGGAGCATTTGGTAGTGACCAAAAGGATGAGATCACGAATACAAATGGGTGAAATGAGTTTCCTCTGCAGGGTGGCTGGGCTCACCCTTAGATATAGGATAGGGTAAGAAGCCCAGACATCACGGGGTAGATCGGAGTAGAGCTGCTGCTCCTTTGTGTCGAAAGAAGCCAGTTTAGGTGGTTCAGACATCTGATTAGGATGCCTCCTGGGCATCTTCCATTGGAGGTTTTCCAGGCATGTCCAACTGGTAGGAGACCCTGGGGCAGACCCAGAACACACTGGACACACACTGGAGAGATTATATAGCTCATCTGACCAGGGAGTGCATCAGGATCCCCTAGGAGGAGCTGCAAAACGTTGCTGGGGAGAGAGAAGTCTGGGCTGCCTTGCTGCCAATATGACCCGACCCCAGATAAGTGGCAGAAATTAGGTGGATGGATGAATAGATGGATGGATGGAAGAATGGATGGGATAGAGACTGGTATATGCATCTTTCCATCATCATGGCCTGCAATTGAGTAATTGAGATAAGACAGTGTTTACCCACCTTACCCTTGCAGCCCTGTTACTGACTATGTGATAGCCCATTCTATACTGGAGGACACTGTGCAGACATGTTGGGCAGATGAATAAACTGTTGTTTGTCAAGAAATAGTTCCCAAATGTAAACCTTAAATGATTAGTGGTCATTTCTGTTTTCATGCTACATTCAAAAAGGCCACATTCCCATCCCCCAAAATTAAGATGCAACATGTTCATTAGTGAGCTTTATAGGTGTTGGTAGGTGTGTTTTTTTCTCTATGGACAAGGGCAGGCTAGCTGTTTCACCCATCTAGAGTATGTATGCTAAACTAGGCTAACTGATTCTGTGGTTGATGAGTTTTATAACAATCTTTTTATCTTACTTTCAGAAAGACAGTGAAAAAGAGTATTTCCTAAAAAGTTAAACTGTTCCTTTAAGGTGCTATGCAGAGGAGAGTAGTTAATAGGCTGTTGGAGGGTATAATACTGTACTGTCTGTGGACTACTATTAAGATATTAGCTTGTTGCTAGCAAAATAAATAAGCTATGCAAGACAAGAAAGCGTCTCTAAGTCCTTGCAAAAGAAAATAAAATTCAACATGTCAAAGTAATCCTCTGATATGCTTTGACTTCATGCAGTACATGTTTGTGTGTTTTGTTTGTCCTTGCTTCTTCTTCTTTTTCTTCTTTTTCTTTCAAGAGCCGCCGTGTAGCATCCATCCTACAGTGGAAGTGGTCAAAAAAAGTCATTTGAGTGAAAGATGAAGAGTCGCAGGGCTAATCAGTGCCTGGAATAGTGGCTGATTTATGGTGAATGGGTGATAGAGAGGTAAGAAGGGGGAGAGAGAGGGATGAGGACCAGGGATGATACCCACATGAAATGGAGAAAAGCTCGTCACAAAGCACTAAGACGCGAGTCAGCACAGCTGCCATCCGCATTTTGTTTAGGATTTGTTGTATTTTTATTCTCCACCACACTGCATCTTTTTTTTTTCTCCCTTTCACTCCCTGAAACATATAAAGCACACTCCCACCTGGACCTCATTCACCAGCCAAAGGCATTTATCTGAGTCTTCACACACATTTGCATTAGAATTACCTCCAGAGGTACTGATGTTAAACTCTCAAACCACTGATTCTGCGGATCACTTAAGCCCCGAGCTTATCTGGGTTATTATAATTTTTTGGAAGGATTTATAAAATCATATTTCATGAGGGAACGTTTCACCGCAGACCATTCCCAAGGTGTTATTTCCAACATGCACACACACTCACTACTGACACAGTCACTCACACACTCACAGAGACCCACACACACACATCCACACACCCTTGTTTACCTGTTTGGTGGCTTGGCATTGTGGAATGAAGCACATATCTTTCTGCAAATCCGCTTTGGCTCCATTTATGGATACTTCTGTAAATTGCCTCATTGCAGATCAGGCTCAAAGTTTAGAGAGTTGATCAGTAATTCAACTTAAATTTTTAGTGTTCAAACTGGAAACTGAAGGGAAATAATCAAATAGTTCACACAAGCAGGGATACATAGGAACACAGCAGATGATCGCTAAGTAAATAGTGATGATATAAAGATGGAGACAGGCAGTTTGATATGTGAGTAAGTTTCATATATTTAGCGTTTTACTATGCATTCCAGTATACCTAGAAAAACACATTACATACATTTTTAGACTTTCTACAATAAAGAAATAATTTTAGGTAAATATTTCAGGCTACAGGAAATGACGGTAGTTAAAAAAAAGTAAGATTTGCATCACCACCTCCCCTACAAGTCTCAAACCATGGAGAAGATAAGGCTGCAGGTGCCTCAGTTTGTATTCAGGAAGGTCACAGGACTTGTTGGCTTGTGGTGACACTAGAGGAAGAAGAAAAAAAAAAGCCTCCTTGTAAGCAAGCATTTCATTTTTACTTGCCTTGGTGGTTAAAATTACCTGCACCAGCACTTCACTTGCGAATTGTGAAGCATTTTCCCCATTCTGAACAGATAGCATCTTCAAGAAACTGATAGATGAATGCTCGCACTGTAAACTATTGTCTAAGTCCACAATTTGAACTTCCATTCAACTCAGTGCATCAAAGAAAGGAAAGAGGCACTTAGACTGGATGTCTTTTCAAAAAGCACACAATTCTTAATGGCCATCATGTGTTTTTCCCGCCTTTTGTGAGGCATCTTGTGTCATTTTCACTTAAGTGTGGATTGCCTGTTTGTCTTTTCAGAGTCAGGCAATTTATATCCCCCAAGCTTTTATGCAAACTCACCGAAACTGAGCTTTTTTCCTCTGAATTGGACATTTTTATGGTTATAATTTCACCACTTTAAAGGCAAGCAAAGTTGCCCCTGAGGGCTTGCAGCCTGTTATCCTTTGTGTTCTGTTGTAATGTCCAGGAAAGATGGTATTTTCTGCCCTCGCAGTGTGGCGGGGTGTGGGGTGGAGGTGGGGTTGAACATGTTGGTTTTTCATACTTTAATCTGACTCTTCCTGACTAACTGCCGATCAACAATATAAAATATGACAAAAACATGACCAAACTATGATTTCACTCAAAGGATGATCCCCATTGTTTTGCAATTTTGGAATGACTAGTTTTTTATTTTTGACCTTCATTTCTATCGAGTTATGATAACATTGTACTCTGTAAAGTCATTGCTGTGATTTCGGAACATGGAATCATTGATACGACAAAGTCAAACAGGACCCCAGGAACAGCTACTGCACTGCCTGCTTCTTTAAATACCTGGTACAATCTAATGCAAATTATGACTCTTATCCGTCAACTCACTGCTCATCCGTCTTTCCTCGTATCACTTTTTGTTTTGGTGGTGTTACCACATCTCAGCAGTTAAACTGTTAAAATTAACTGAAATTATCCTCCTGAAATTACTCTTTAGGTTCAAATTCCTTCAAGTAACATCACGTGACTGTAACCTCTGATAATAATAATATTACTGACACATGTGGGCCTGTTGTAGGATTATATCCCAAGTCAATCATGGCTGCTTTGTGTAATGGATGTATATTGAACACACTCAAGTCAACTCAATAACTATCCACTTCTGTCTGAGAAAGGACAGGGAGCAGTCATTGTATTTCATCTCTTCCACCCTGAGCACCTCATCTGTATGGACTGATTTGTCACCAGCCTAACTTCACCCGCCCGTATGACACTGTGGAGGTGAGCCTACCCTCCCTGCTATAACACCCACCGCCCCAGCCCCATCCTGTCCCACCCTCCTCTGCTCTCTCACACAATTAAAAATGCATCAGGGAATGGATTAGATGCATGATCCCCAGCTCTACTGATCCGGAGTGTGAAGCTGTCACGGAAAGGGACGGGGGTGGGGGGTAGACTGGGGAGGGAGGGAGGAAGAGAGATGGATAGGTTGGCAATCCTCCTCCCAAGCCCTTCCCTCCTCCACCCTCTGTCACTACAGACTCCTTCTCACCCTCAGCACACACTCAGCCACCTCTTTTATTTACTGCTCCTCCCTCAGCGGACTCATCCCTCACCTGTCTGTTGGCTTGAGTGGCCTTTCCTCCCTCCTCCTTGCCTGGCTGTCCCACTACCCCCCCCCCCCCCCCCCCCCCCCCCCCTTCCATTCTTCCTCCCATTCCCTCACTCTTTCTCCTTCCCCATATGCAACAGAATGCGTAGCTTTCACTCTGCCTGTCACAGATCTGTTCACATGTAATCCATCTTTACTAGTTTGGCTAGACCTCAACAGCGGGATCGGCCTTATACCGCCAAATGACTGTCATTGACTGACTGACTGACTCACTGACTGACAGACTGACTATGTGATGAATTTACACCATTGGCCAAGTGTTGGAGTTTCACCATTGGCCTTTGTTCTGTCAAAAGTAAAGTTTTGTATCATGTCATCAGGGGGCGTTCACAGACAGTGTTGCCAACTTAGTGTGCTAAATTTACAGATTTTTCAGACCCTTTACTGACTTTTTTCAAAAAAGCACCAGACAAATCGAGACTTTTTGAACAAACCTTAGCTACTTTCCTTTGAAGAGATTCCTCCAGTATCACCTCATTCCAACCACATGGCAGCTCACATGACGATCACGACATGAAAGAGCTTCTAACCTTCTCTCTGCCTGGTCACTTTACAAGTAAATACAACTGAAATCACAGCACAGTTGTCTTTAACTTATGTATGTGGTGATTCTGTCAGACGACATCATGGTTTTAGAATCAGGATTTTAGCAGCAGCTTGGAAATGTCTTGAAGTGATTGCTGGTTAACATGGAACTTAATGGGCCATGTTTTAGTCACTGTTTCATACTTGTTCCATTGTTTGACATAGAAATAGAGAAACATTTCAGTGAGAACAGCTTTATTGTGAATTCAGCTGAATTAAATGACTGTATATGTGAGCACAGACAGGACGAGGGAAGAAAACAAGTAAAGGGCTGAAACTAGGCAGGATGCAAATATGTTGAGATGGCATCAGGATTATGCTACCATATTACATCATCTAGCAACATTTAGTGACTTTCCAATATGAGGTCTTCAACGTAGCTGCGTACAGTGGTTCCACAACAGTTTTCAGCTATGTCCTCAATTTTGCACATTGTCCATACAAGGCGCAAGGGTGCCTCAAACTGGGTTGCTGTGCAGGATGACAGATTCTGAAGCATAATTCAGACAGAAAGTTTTGCAGTGGTTCATGATAAAACAACAAAAAAGAAAACGGGTGCACCTATACTGATACTGTCTGATATGGTACTGTAAAGCAAAACATGGGGCTTTAATCTCAGGACTCTATCTTTCGTAGACTCTATAAAAGGGAGTTTACTCTTTATTATAACCAGTAGTTGAGAAGTTATTTCAAAGTTTGGTATTATGCAGTAGCTAATTACATGTAACCAGTATGACACTATACACTCAAAGTGTCAGCTACAGCTCTGACCATTTTTATGTAACATTTTGTATCATCTTCAGTCAAATATCAAAATAATTTGAATGCTGTAAGGTCTCTAAAAATCACACTGAACTAAAAATCTTCTGGCAGTGGATTAGAAAATAAAATCCCGAACTAAAAACCCTTATTGTAGGTTTACCTATATAAAGACTTGAGCATATGCAGTTTCCATATGAATGATGTAGCTAAATTACAAATATATTTAAATTAGAAAATTTGAATCATTAATCAATCAATTTCTATAAATTTGTTGTATTATCTCATGTTTTATTTTCTTTTTGTCTGTGTTTTGTATTACAGCTACAAAAACCAACATGGCTACACCACCAGAAACATAAGTTCATTATCATCAAAAACAAAAAAAATGTTTTTGAACATATAGGCCTATGTCTAAAAAACTCAATAAATGTCAGCGTACTGTAGCTCCATGCAGTTATGGAGTGTCCTGCTGACCTGCTGGCAGGCTTTTCACACAGGCCATTCTGATCAATACCATCTCAGTTCATCGACTGCAGGCCATTCCCAGCTGTCACATCCTGTCTGATGTGATGAGACAGAAAAGGGTCTTTCTGTTGTCACCTGTGCTACAGGTCATGTCATCCAGCTTCAACCTGCTCTCATTCCTTGTTCACTTCTGAGCTTCTTCAGGAATGAGCTGAGATAAAATGGTCAACAAATTACTCCTCCTTGAAATGACATGAAACTTTGCCTTTGCCTTCAGAGGAACAGCTCAGGATTTTGGAAAATAAGCTGGGTCATGGTTAGCCTGCTAGCCTGGCTCCAAAAATCAAAAATACACCCACGGACATCTCTAAAGCTAACTAATTAACATGCTAAAAACAGCAGTTTGTTTGTTGGAATTAGAACACAGTGAAGATGCCAAGTTAGGTGTGATCTATACCAGAATCTGTGCTCACCGATTGAATTTTAGCTATCTGGTCTATCCTAGCTATTGAAACCTGTTATTGTTCATAACTGTTAAGAAGAATACCACATTTGCTTACTTTGATACTGATGTAGAATAATGGTATCTGTTAAGTAAGGTTAAGGTGGAGTGCATGTTCTTTAACAAGAAGAAAAAGCCTGAGTTAGACTTTATGAGATGTGAATATAACATTTTAACATTCTCGCAAACTAGTTTGGTAAAGTTTTTAATAGAGTGTAGCAGGATGAGGTGTTTCGCCTTGCATCCCCCAGTGCAGATTTGCGCCGTTTTGTTCACCTCAGTCCTCGTTGGCCTATCACCGCATGAGGGCACTCTATGAAAGAGTGCTGTGGCCATCCTGACCTTCTCTTGCTCCTGGCTCCGAGGCCCACTTCCTGGTCGCCCGCTTCCTTCTGCCTCATCGTCGTTGGCGCAGACGCCGGACGGCCGGTCTTTCACCGACGTGCGGGGCTCGTGGGTTATTCCCTGTGCCGCAAACTAGCCGCAGGTTGCTGCTAGCCTCCACTCGTGCTGAGAGAGCACGCGCTCGCTTCCTCTCCCGTAAGATGATCACACGTAGCCTCATCGGCACGCACGCCGCGGTGTGTTTAATGCATTTAATTTGTATGTATATGTAGCTTGGCCTACCTTATTTCTGTTTTGTTAAACACAGGGACTCATTTGCCAGCTGCTTTGTCCTGTCTGGTCGGAGCAAGAAACACTGCTGCTTTGCTGTGCTTTGCTGTGCTTTGTTGTGCCTACTTGGCTTGTTCTGCCTTACTGGGGTTGTTCCTGCCGTGCTTCCCCGCTGCGGTGTTGCTGGTCGCTCGGGCGCTCCGGTGTTGCTGCCGTCGGGCTGCGCAGGTGGACAACGCAATCACCCCCTACCTACGTGGATATTGAATGGGCAGTTTCGTCCGCTTTGGGCCTGGACTTTTATAAATTGAATGCACGCTGGGGTTGCTCCTCATTTAATGTCCCCATTTCCTTTGCTGAATTTAGTTAGAATGGGTTTTGGGTTATTGTTTTGATTATTTTGTTTTCCTTATAGCTTTGTTTCTGTTAGGTTAGGTTATTTGGTTTATTAAATATCCTGTTTAACTAGGCCCTGGGCTGGCTTGGTTGTTTCCTCTTTTTTTCTTTTTTTTCCTTTCTTTTCTTGTTTGATTTTTGACATTCGGTGGTTCAATTAGCTCTGATATTCAGTTTTGGGTTTTTTTTTGTTCCCTAACCAGTGATTTCATTTGCTTGTGACAAGAATTTCATGTTTAGTCATTGGTGCTTTGATTAATCTGTAAGCATTGATTTATTGTTTATTTTCTTTTGTTATTGTTTGTATATTGGTTATTTGTTTTCTTGTGTTGGGAGTGACTCTAATTTTACTTCCTTGTCCCCTTTTCAGTGGCTGAGAGCTGAAGGTGGTGGCGGTCGTAGTGCCGGGTGGTGGTTTCCCCCTTTTTCCTGTGTCGTGTGCCTCCCCTGGTCCTGGGTTCCTTTCACTACGTGTGCGTGAGTGTGTGTGGCTGTCACGTGTGGTTGGGGTGATAATTTTTTTTTTGTATATTATTAGGGATCCCTCACCTTTCTCCTCGAGCTGGCCCCCTGGTAAGCCCTGATAGGATCTCCCTCCTTTCCCCTTTCATCCCCTATGTGTGCATGGTGTTTTATAGTATTTTAATACTCTGTGTGTGTGTGTGAATGGTGTTTTATAATGTTTTAGCCAGGTGTCGACTATTTTGAATAAAGTATATTGATTATTGTTGGAACGACGTCTCTGTCCCGTTGTAAAACGAACCTGGGTGCCTTAGAGTTGGTACAGTTGTCTAAACTATTTCCTTGGGCGAAATTCCCAAGGTGGCGTTGTCTGGCTTATAGGTTGTTCATAGTTGGGGTGTTGCAGTGCTCGATACTATTTGGTCCCACCCCCTATTATCCTCTTATTCCTTCCCCCTTCGCTCGCCACAAAAGTATTTGATTTGGGGACATTCTGTTCATTCAGAAGATACATCTTTCTGTGAGGATGATAGCAGTGGATTGGGTAGCAAAGGTCGGCGCTGCATTGCTGCTACCCCACTAGCATTGTGACGTGCTTGCAGTGTGACATGTTAGTGAAAAAATATAGGACATAGGAAGAGTACTCAGAGTTCTCAAAAACACCAAGCTGTAAGACCACAAACAAGAACACCCAGGACCTGCAAAACCCGAGCGCAAAGGTGAAGCACTTCAATGTAAATAAAAGCTCACGTAAGGTGTGTGCATTCAAAAGAGCAACAAGAGAGTGTTGCTAGCGCAAAGCATCCAAGCATGCTGCAGCAGACTGTAAGTTTGAAAATGGGAAATGTCATGCTTGTGGTAAAGTTGATACAGCTTGCTGTAATAAAAATACACAGAACCATGGGAGCAAAAGACCTGCACATTTAAAAAGAGAAAAGAGGAATTCATACTATCATTCTCACTAAGTGCAAGAAAAACAGGGTGGCAGTAAAAGTGATAGCTCAGAAGAATATACATTCACACTGAGTAGCATTAAGTTTTTTATACACATGAGTGAAGTACACCCATATACAGTGGTGATAAAAAAAAACATTTACAGTCCAGTTGGACAATGGCGACTCTGTTAGGGTGATCAGAGCAGCACTTTCCAGTGTTAGATACAAGCAGCAACGATGTATACTGTACCTTGTGTGGTGTGGTTAAAGGCCAGCCCCATCTTACTAGGGTGAGGCTGGCTGAGGAGATACATCTATGATGGAGGGAAATCCAATTCAGTCACGAAGCAGGTACAACACAGGAGATGGAGGAAAAAGTGGCGCAACACATACAGGCGGCAACAAAAATACTACAGCATGTGTTAAGCAAAAATAAGAATGGGTTCAAAGAGGAGTTGAGTACCATGAAAGGTTCTATGGTCATGATCTTTGTGAATTTGGGACATAGTACGGATGCACAGAGCCTTCACCCCGTGGAGAAGAAAATGAGGGCCATCATGGAGGTTCACACAATTTAAGCTAAACTACTACAACAAATTCCTTCCCAACCTAGCAACCCTGTTGACATTGCTGCATGAACTCAAGATGTGCGCTGTACTTAGCAAAAGGAACAGGAAGAACCCTTCCAAAAATCCACATGCTAAACTCAACAGAAGTGTTAGTTCATTACTCTGTTAACTGAGAATTAATATCATGTGATGCTTGATCATACAATGTAGGCGTTGTTTTATAGCACTTGATGGATGATAGAAGAGACCCCTGGGCTTCATGTCATGCACACTGTCTCCAGCTGAAAAGAGATACTCTCAGCTTGACAAAGTTGGCTTGGCAGTTATGTTTGGTATTCAGAAGTCTCACAAATACCTATATATCAACAATCTTCTAAACTACACAGATCATCAACTGTTGATATATATTTTTAATGAAAAAAAAAATCTGCAAAAGGGTTCCCCAAGAGTTCATAGATGGGCTGTGCACCTGAGTGTCTACGAGTACAACATTGCGTACACACCAGGAAAACACAACATCACCAGTGCAGACACGTTAAGCAGACTGCCAGTATCCAAAACAGTGCCAGAGACAACAGAGCAAGTCATGATGATGGATCTTCTGGATGAGACAGTTGTGGACAGAAATGCTGGAGAGCTCAGGATGTGATATTGTCCCAAGTACATGGTTACGTCCTCAAAGGCTGGCCTACCATAACAAAGGCTCGCCTCAAGCCATATCATCAGAGAAGAATGGAACTGAGTGAGGGATGGTTGTGTGCCCTGGGGAGCCAGAGTGATCATTCCTGTGAAAGGCAGAGATAGGATATTGATGATACTACACCAAACGCACCACGTTATGTTTAGAATGAAAGATTTTCTTAGATCTTTTGTATTGTTACACCTATGGTTTACCAAAAATGTCACACAGACATGTTTCACAACTGCCACAACTGTCCTGCCACAATTTTTACATTTCTGAGAAGCAGGGAAACAGGTTTAGAGGTGTAGGGCAGGTGTATGTTTGAACACTGGAGAGATCCAGGCTAGCTGTTTCTCATTGCTTCCACTTCTTATGCTAGGCTAGGATAAACACTTCAAACAAGTTTAAATTTATTAGTATAGTATAGTAAGAAACAAACGCAATTCAAAGTCATTTACAGAATGATAGAACAATAGAGAATAACATAAAACATAAAATCCTTTCAGCTCTGGTTTAGTCTCTACCAGCTCCTGAGAAATAACTGCGTCTTCTGCATCCACTAAATGCTTTCTCCATTTGCTTGCTAACTTTGTCTTCCTGTTATTTGGGGCTGTGCAGATGTTTATTAGTAAGAGTGAACAAAAACAATGAAGTTGACAGCAATAAAACCAAAACAATGAGCTGAAAGACATTATAAAGCTCTGTACAGCTGAGTAGAACTGCAGATAATTCTGGGTAGGTTTATCAGTAGCAACACCTACACATGAGTGTTTGCTCCACTCTTCATATAAAATTAGAGCAGCTTTAAAATGGGGTATAAAGTCTTCATTGTGGTTGAAAATTAAATATTTAGCCTCAAAATTACAACTTTACCAGTGATAGAAAATATGTGTAATTTATTGGGAACTTTTTAGAACTATCTGCCTCTGCTGCATACCATCAATTTCCAATACAGTTTCAACACAGAAAAAAAAAAAAACAGATGATTTCTTTTACTTTAGGCTCTTGTCATTTGAATTCTAAGACACACTTCATGAAACTTTGCTTTTCACATCTGTGCTTACAATTTAACTTTTAGTATTTCATCATCTCCATCAGTTTCACCGTCTAAATGTTGAGGCAGGAAAAAACCCCATAGGTTAACACCCCGAGTGGGAAAATATTCAGCCCATGCAGAAAAAAAAAAGAAGCGCTCTCTCCCATCTTGATGTGATGCTCACTGACGCTGCTGCCACTGCCACTTCTTTACTGTCTTATAGGGGAGATGGGGGCAGTTGTCCAGTGTTTTTTTTTCGTGGGGGTGGATATCAGGTCACTGGCTTCACCTTTTCCCACCTACAATTTGTCCTGATTCAGTGACGGACTGAACCCCCCCCCCCCCACGACCCCCCCCCCCACGACCCCCCCCCCACACACACACACACACTCACACTTCCTCCACTCCGCTCCTCCGCCCCCTTTGACATTCACTCTGTGCTCCAACTCCATCAGGTCCCAGCTCTGAGGAAATTTGCATCTCTTTGAATGTGACGCTTGAAAAAAAAAAAAAAGCAGGGAAAAAGGAAGAGGAGAGAAAAGGAAGATGGGGAGGGCAGCAGAGGAGGAAGGAGAAGGAAGGAGGAAGGGGAGTAGAGGGAGGTGGGACTTGGGGGGTGGGTTTGGAAGGGGGTATGTGTATGTGTGTGTGTGTGGGGGGGCCTAGGCACTAGATTAAATTTTGCCGTCTAGAAAATGAGAAAAAAGGGCCCCCTCTATCTCCGGGAGTCTACTGGGGAGATCTTTATTCTGATTCTTGTTAGAATTGTTTATCACTGTGACAGAGCAGGCCGGGGTGGAGATAAAGGCAGTGCTCCATCACAGCGTTGACAGTGGTAGGACACGCGCTGGAATGAAAGGAGCCAGGGAAATATTATTAATAGATGCTGACTTGATTTGCCTCGATTGCACGTCAAGAAGTGGGGGCCAGGGCTTGATTGCAGCCCTATGAAGTTCTGTCCAAAAGGGAAGCTATTTTTCATTAAGTGATAGAAGTCTCTCCTCTCTCTGTCTCCTCCTTTTTTGCTCTCCCCTTATGTGTTGCTTTCCAAGGAGCTGATAACTCATGCAGTTTATTCTAAGCATGCTGATTTGTGTCAGTGCAGCAAAGAGGAAGAGGAGAGGATGGAGGGATTGAGGAGAAATGGTAAAAAAAAAAAAAAAAAAAAAAAGCGGGGGGGGGGGGGGGGTGGGGGGGTGGGACTAATCTCACCTTTCACAATATAGCCTGTCTTGCTGGTATAATGGTAGTTTTTGGTAAAAAAGGTAAAAAACCCAGTGTTCACAATTGGCTTATCACTGCCATCTATACACCCATCCAGAGCTGCAGCACCCGCAATCCACTGCCGAAGCGCCTGCAAAACTCCCCTCCATCCCTCCTTTCTCCCTCTCTCCCGACAACAGATAAAAAAGAAGTATATAAAATGTGATTACACAGGCAACATGTTCATAGGCACTGATACGCTGGGGCGCACTTTATTTTTAGAGTGTTGCATTACTAATGGATATACAGGAAGATGAGGATTTACACTCGCCCACGTACAATACAGGCAGATATGAGCAAGCTGAGTCTATGCATCACATTTATGTGCAAAGCATAAAATAAGACACCCCCCCCCCCACCTTCTCTATCACTAAAAAAAAGAAGCAAAGAAAAGAAAGAAATTGATTCACAGAGGGGGGAAAAGCAGCTTTTTTGTGTCGTGTACAAACTTCTGAGACAGAATTTAGGAGGTACAGTGGAAGTCTGATTATATTCTTTGGTTAAGACAGTGTGTGTGTGTGTGTGTGTGTTTCGCAGAAAGATTTCCAGACTTGAGGACGACCAGAACTAAGAGACAAGACGCCTTTAACCTGCTCATGCTGGACTGCTGGGCCAAATGACGAGTGAGTGTTTATCTGTGTGTGTGTGTGTGTGTGTGTAGTACAGACAGATGGAGAAGCCTGAAGCGGGGTGAGTTTCTCCGTGATTTTTTTTTAACTTTGGAGCATCGGTGAAAAAAAAAAAAAAATTCCACACCTCCATTCCTCCCCGTTTGCCCACATCGCTCTGTCTTTCTTTTTACCTCTTGCTTTTTCTTGTGTGTAATTAAGTCCGTCGCAGTTAATTTATGCACCGATATCTCCAGTTGCTGGCATTCCTATTAAAATCCTCAAAAACATTAGGAAGGATTCTTTAATTGGATTTTATTGGCAGCACACTGTTTCACTGCTAACATTTACCATATGAAATTTTTAGATGGGCAAATATTTCCTGAAGTGTATTATAGTTATTTTTTTCCCTCTACATGTGACATTTGCTGATATTTTCAAGTTATTTTCAACAATGGATGCTTATCAAATATAATCTTTTTTTTTTTCATCTGTACATTAAATCGTATGCAGGTTGATATGAGAGAAGAAAAGTATGATGAAGAAAAAGCTAAATGTCAGAATGTTCTGTATTGACTTTTAAAGAAGTGATTCTTTCATAATAATAAACTGCTAATAACAAGTGTTGATTTGAGGCTGAAAATGCCTGTGTGTCTCTGTCTGTGTGTGTGTGTGTGTGTAAGCAGGAGAGTGGGATTTCATTCAGCCCATTTGAATCTGAACTAATTCACTAAGAGCTCAAATGGGCTTGTTCTGTTAACTGGGGTCAACAGTTTCAAATGAGCTATTAAACGACTGCTGAAAGTGACAAATCTTGGAGTGCAATTCAAGAGCCTCTTTAGGCGCGACTTTCTCTCCCATGCACCCTAATAACTTCTCCAGATATGTGAGAATACTATTAATTACGCCACTTAATGCTGCCGTGCCACACCCCGCTCTCTGAGGAGCTTGACTTATTTCCTCTTCCGATCCTATGAAGTAGGTGGCGACTTACATTCCCAGGAACAATGGGCGAATATTCATCAAATGTCTCATTCGATTTTTCCCGGTATCACCCCCCCGTTTTCCTCGTGCTAAAATATGTCTTGCTAAATTGCTGCCGACACATCTGCATATTTGGTTTTCTGTAAAATATTTGATTGCTCTTTCCATTAACTGTGACAGTGTGTGTTAAGGCTTTGTGGCATATAGGATATCTCTCTCTCTCTCTCTCTCTCTCTCTCTCTCTCTGTAGTGAAAAGAATGAATAATTGAACTGCCTTTGCTATGAGGAAAAGAGAAAAAGAAGAGAAAGATATATCAATTATGTTGGATTGTCAGCGAGAGAATGCAGTGCATGAGTAAAAAAAGAAAGAATACAGAGAGAGTAACTGTTTATTAGGCTTACATCATCAGCTAAAACAAAGCAAGCACAAGATCTTTTTTGTGTATTGTGCTGCAGCCACATCTACAGAACAGAACAGCTGTTAATCTGCCACGCCGTCAGATGCTGCAGGTAGGCGTGTGTTCAGCTATTTTTCTGTCTCACAAGTAGGATTTTGTAGTTTCAGGTCAACCTGAAATAAACTCAAGAAACCCTGCAGCTGCTAACTGCATATTGCTAATTGTTTCAGGTTTTTTTTTCTTTCTTTCTTTTGTACCTGGAAAACTAAATGCTGATGAGGGAGTGTGTGTTGTTGCCATTTCTCCAGCATGGTCAATTTGTATCGCAGCGCTGTTAAGAGAATTTGCCCTGGAGAAGCTCCCATTTGATTGTGAAATGGCTAAGCTGTGTGAGAGTGTTTCCAGCATCTGGTTATTAGCTGGCTGTATTCATTATGTGTTATTGTTGCCTCCCCTCCGTGATCAAAAGTGTTATCTGGGTGTAATTCTATCAGTGAGCACAGAGCATGTTCAGAGGAGGGAGCGGCAGTACAGTCTGAACACAACAAAAAGAGAGTGTGTTTTTGTGGCTCGACTTACATGACATGAATGAGGCCAAATGTCTGCTGTGACTTGCAGATGACTTTTCTACATTCTGCATGATGTGTTATTAATGTTTCATTAATAACTACATAATAGTCTTGTGACATAGTCATATTAGACTTGTGACTTTTTTTTTTACCACACAAAAACTTTCTAAACTACATAAATTTATGTGAAAACAGTACGTAAAATTAGGAAAACATTTAAAAAAACACTCTCCATGGGCGCTAACACCTGCCACCTCACAGCTAGCTATTAGCTAAAGAACCTAATCAAGCTAAAGCTAGCTGGTGAGATATCCTTTGCTAAAGATAAATTTTCTTTCTTTTCCTTTATGTCCTTATTTAAAAAAAAAAAAAAGTTAATTTACTATAATGATTTCAGTACTGATGTTAGTAGCCTACTAGCTTAGGCACACAGTCTTTTTTAAGCCCTGGAAAGAGATAGTAATTCAACATTGAACCCTTTGTTTCAGGCTGTGCATATCCTGTTTGTCAGATGCTATTTTATTTTTATTTTTTTTTTTATGTCATGCATGTCTATGAATTATCTGTGGCAAGGATTTTTGGCTGCAAAATAATCAACCTACAAACAGATGTTTTACCCTGTATCAGTCTGTCAATCAACTTGTCTGAGCAGAGTGAGAACTTTTTTTTTGTTTTGTTTTGTAATTATACTCTTTGCTTCCTGCACAGTTAATCACACAGACACATACACAACTTTCAGGTAACGGTAAATGATGTCTCAGCTTTGGCTGTGTGTAACTGGGACTGTCCCTGTTCAGTAACATTTGAAGGTTTGACCTCTGAGGACTAACATTCTGTAAGCATTTATTTTTCCATTACTGCTCAGAAAGTGAAAAATAATGTTGCACCTTTTGCTCTGTTGTCCTGTATACTGTAAAGACAGTATGTGTGCACAACAGAAAACTAAACTCCAATTTGTTGACCACCAAAATAAAAAATGTAAATCATGTCTTCAGTATCAAAATTGCCTCTGTAATAAGAAAGTAAACAGTTATGCATGAGCACAGAGAACTCACACAAACACACACATACACAGGCAGGCACTTGATAGCTTCCCCTTCTAATAAGAGGTGATGAAAGGTCAACGCTGTAGAAAACAAGGTGCAAAACTCAAACTGCTACTCCAGTTCATCTCTCCTGCAAAAGGTCACCAGCCTGCTTCCTCTAAACTGGGAGAAATGACTGTAGCACTGGGGTGGGGATCGGTTTCTTAAGGAAGCTTTTTGCACCATTTCGCTGAGAGAAAGGCGACCTTGTGGGTTTGTCTGATTGTCGCTGTCCTGAGAAAACCCCACTCTTGAAAGAAAAAAAACTAAAGAGAAGAAGAGAGGAGGAGGAGGAGGAGGTGGAGGGCTTGTTTTTCTGGTTGTTATCTCCTCACTCTGCTGCAGCTGCCTCATACAAACACCTGCCGGCCTTCCGCAACACCAAGAGAAAAGTCATTTCTACCATGCGATAACCTGGTCTCGTGTGTGTAGCGGGAAAAGACACCTTGTGGACGCGGTTAAGATGCTATGACACCTCTCTCTCCCCGCTTCGCTCAACCACTCACTCCATTTCTGCTTGTTTACTCACTATTTATGATTTTATTTTTTCTCCTCTCTACACACACGCTTTTCTTTCCTCCGCTGCCTTTGATGTGGGCATTCAGAAGTGCTTTTTGAAATGCTCCTCTTTTGTTCCCCCCTCAGTCCCGTCTTTTTTTCCTCCGAGCAGCATCTTCTGAAGAGAAGAAGCATCCAATTCTGTCACATTTCTCTGTCGTCTTTGTGTGTGTGCGTGTGTGTGTGTGTGTTTGTGCCAGAGTGTGTCTCTGTGTATTGACTGTATGTGGGACTTTGCAAACTGGCGGAGAAATCAACTACACAAAAGCCTTGTGACTTTACAATAGCTGCTGTGGCGTTATCTTGACAGCGAAGGAGAGGCCCCTTTTGTCTATGGCGGGCGTCGTCGGGAAAGGACTCCGTGTCCAACAGCTCGGCTTCCCTGTGAAGGACTTCGCCCACCACAGAGGGTGGCGGATGAATGCTTGAACTTGGTTTGACATATGTGACACACCACCCCTGGAAAACATGAGGTGGTAATAACAGAAGAAGGAGGGGAAGGGTTGAGGGCCCTTTAGCTGATCCTTGAACTCTCTTCTTGAAACTCTTCAGACTGCATGGTCTCTGAGAGCCCATCCAGCATGCACCATCAACCTCCATGATGCGCTAGCTCCCTGATAACAGCGGAGGCCTTGGGATGACACAAAGACTGTAAAAGCTGCACTCATAGAAAAGACAAAGATTCTATAACATGTTCCTGTGGCATTACAAAAGGTTTAGACCATAGACCATAAACTGTAATTACCTCAGCTGTGCACACAGTGTCCAATGAAGAATTATTGCCAGTAGTCTGACCTGCTAAATTAAATGGTTTACTTAATCTCATTGACTGTCTAGACCACAAACTGTTGGCTTGTTGACAGTCTGCAGATCAAGACAAGGCTGGATTATAAACTTATACTTTACTGTGTGTTAACTGGCTTATACATTTAAAATGTGTTTAAGAATATGCACAAGTGAAGTACAGTTTTTCAATCATAGAGGGATATTCCTGCCAACATAAATTTGAAGTACTCTCGAGAGACGGATTTTAAAAAGTGATCACAATGAATCCAGCAAATGAGCCATTCTGACTTTTAGTCCTCATTGTCTGTGATCCAGCTCTGAAACTTTAAACTGAGATAACATCACCAGGCTTATGTTTACCCGTCACGACACGTCAAAGGGAACGCGTGTAAAATTAGGGGATTGCAGCTTTTTTTCCCTACATTTCTTGTCTTGAAGGGATCCTCATATTGACATACGATCTGAACAGGATCATTATTTCACATTTTCATTCATTGGTTTTTTTTTTTTATATTAGTTTTTATTGTGCTCAAGTATGGAAAAGACAAAAATTGCCTTGTTTTTAATGAAGCCATAATTTGTCTAGTTTTGAAAATAAAACAGCAGATTTTCTTGTATTGATCCAGAGTAAATAAAAATAGTAAGTGAAAAACAAATGATTACAAAAAAAAAGAAAATCCATCCTTTCAGGATATTTGGACTTTTGTCACCCAAAACATATTTTATATTTTAAAAATGATTTATAGGTGCACGTTTCTGTGCACAAAGACCATTTTAAATCAAATTCAAAATGACTGAAATTCATTTCACGTTCATCAGACAACTGTTAAACTGTACATTGGCATGTCTGTGCATCCTGACACTGTCATGTGAAATGAGCACCATTTGCCAGGGTTCAGACTGAGGTGGCTCCTGTATTCCTCTGAGGTGTCACTGGGTAACTTCAAAACATTCAAGGATAAAACTGTGCATCTGCAGTCCTGTCTTGAAGGACTCCATGTCAATGCTTATATATATAGTTTATTTGTCATTTGGCCTTAATTTGATAGTTAACAGTGACAAGTCAGACAGGAAGTAAAGTGAGAGAGAGGTGTGCAACCAGCAACTAATGTCCCCTGATGGAACTGAGCTGTTTGTTGTTGTTGTGTGGCACACGCTTAATTTTATTTCAGATTTGTGCTCGCATATTTTATATTCTGAAAATAACGTGACTAAATCTGTTCTTAGTAGTTTCTTTAGTAATGATAATATCATCATAACTTATAGAAGTGATGGCCAAAGCTATCAACATACAGCCAAAGTTGTAATGAACTGAATAAATATCCTTTATGGAGTGTCACATTGTTGTCCAGATGCTCTTTGATAAGGTTCGTGTTACCAGTATGAGAAAATGACACTACAAATCTTTACCATTAAAATAATCACATTTAAAAACACTGAATTCGTGCAGGATTTTTTTTCTTTTTGGTCTTGGATTTCAAAAATCCATCATTGAACCCTTCTTGTCACAGCATGCATTAATCCTCCAGAAAGCACATTCACAATCATATTTATGGGCCAAGTATGCCGACACATACAAGGAACCGACTGTGGTTCTCAGTAGATCTCAGTGTGCTTGCAGAGAGTTCAAAGAACAAACTACAGGAAGGAAACAAAAGATAATAAAGCGCAGATGCAGCTATTACATACCACAAATAGGTGTTAAAATAGAAATGAGTCTCTACAGACACGTCAAACTGTTACTATATACTGTACAATTAATACACCATAATTAACTTGAAAAACCCACCCCACCAGGGTTTAATAGAAGATTCTTTTGCCCAAGATGTCCGTTTTGTATTTAAATACACTTATAAATAAATGTAATAATTATAAGTATTTTATCCACTTTTTTTTTTTTTTGCCTTAATCTTGGATGATCTGCATGTCTTGAGAGTCCAGGTACAAGACAATGTTTTCAGTTCATGCAGGTGAGAAACACAAAAAGCAAAATGTAAAATATGCATGACATTTTGCACCTTTCAAGTTTTACTCCTAATCCCAAATATGAACTTCTGATGGAATTATAAAAACGTAAGACATGGTCAGACAAAGAACTCACTGTCCCTGTCTGTGGCCACCAATCACTCTCACCTCTTGCTCTCTCTGGATTTACTGTGTATAATCCCAGTGGTCAGCTCGCGGGACCCATTGTCCTCTTAAGCAGATAAAGAGGTGTGGATTGGATTTTTAATGGCATTAGCGACCAAGAAGCAATGACCACTAAGAGGATTGTGAACTTACAGGGACCTCTGAGAGACTGGAGATAAGACTCTCCAGGATTGTAACACCTCAGCTGATTTCATGTCTGGGCGCTCTCTGTGACTTCCAGCATCAAAACATTCCCCAAAAAATGGGGAACGACCCCAAATGAAGCGGACACAGTGCAGCAGCTAGAGGGGCTCCTCCACCGTCACCTTCCCTGCTTTCCCGGAGCTGTCGATCAGTGCCACAGGCAGCCGGAGCAGCCTGAACCTGACTCTGATTGATGCCGCAGTTTAACTTGATTATGGGGTCAAAAGAAGGAGTCTAATCCAGCACGTTCACTCCCAGTCAAAATAATACATGTGGAAATCACTCAGAGCAGCACTGACATTGTAATGTGAGAGACTGAGCTGTGAGGAGAGAGGAGACGGGTTCCTCGTGTGTCCACTAGGGGAGCCATTTACTATAAAACTAGTCCCTGCAATGGGAACAGAGTGTGTGTGAACGCTGCAGGCTCAGGAGGCACAGAGCTGAAGCCACATCTTTAATACTGTTACATGAAATACATGATTTGCCTCAGTATGAAGCTGATGGTCCACAAATTCATTTATTCGTGCTACTTCCAAATTACAAAGATTATCAAACATTTACGAATGTGAAGCATATTGAAATCATTCTGCATTTTTAAAATATTCTCTTTCTTATATTATTTACTACAACAACAATGACTCCAAGGCAGTCAAAGGACCATGTGTCATTGTACTCAAGTACTGTATAATAACAATGAAGTTGCACTGAATTTAATTCATCCACAATAGATCAGTTTCAGAAAATAAAATACTGAGTTTAATCTTTTTTTTTTCTTGGACAAACAACATGATCCTGCATTCATTCAGATTAATTTAATAATAATAATAACAATAAAAATAGGAAATACCAGATGTCACACTGTGGCAGGCTCCTCCACAACTGTTAGGTGTCATAGGATGATCTCAGAACAGTTATCATAATAAAATAACAGGGCACATTGACACATCCATAGAAATGATGGGTTCAGTTGTTTCACTTTAGTGAACTTGATTAATCACTTAGGTGACCAACTATTTTTATACCTGATCCGATTATTTTTGCTGCAAAAAAATATGAAACATTCCTAAGTTTCAGCGTCTAATTGTGAGAACTTGCTGCTTTTCTTGGGCTGATGTGACAGAGAGCAGGTTTGTTTTGGACTGTTGGTCATCACCTTGGACTCATGAAAATACACACACACGTCCATTGTGTCTTTTTTTCCCCCATTTTGGCACACACACACTTGTTTGACTGAGCCAGAAAATGATACCATACCCTCTGAAATATTAAAAAAAAAAAAATGTTTATCGTATCCCTAATCACTACTTTTACACCAAATAACATTTACTTATAAAAATAAGGAAGAAATTAATAGACTCTTGCTCAACTTTCTTAAAAAAAAACTTTCTTATAAAATATTCTGATCTCAAATGTGAACTAGTTGTGTAAAACCAAAAGGATCTACTCCCCCTGCCCTCTGAAACATTAACTGAGAATAAGTCACCTGACTTGGCATGATTGTTGATGCCACATGCCAAAATTTACTTTAGAGACTAAATTATGAGGGAATGCTGATCCATGCTGTGCAAAATAAAATCTCCTGTCGGCCTGTTTGTGCTCTTCGTGATGTGTTAAAATGAGTAATGTGCTCTTTCCACACTGTACGCTCCCATAGAGTCAGCTCAGGCTGAGTTCAGTTTCTGCTGCGCTGATAGAGCCCTCGATCGGCTTTAAACGATCACCCAGTGACGTGATTGACATCAGAACACTGCTTGCTGATCAGTAAAGCCACAGAGGTTAGTGACTGGATGTAAAACTCAATACACTATTGATTAACAATTACTGGGCGGTGCATATATAACCAGGGTTACATTTAAATCACAGAGCACAGGGTAATTTTTTCCCTGTGCCACTTGCATTCTAATTTGCAGTCATTAGATGAATTATATTTCCCTATGACATACTCTCTCTCTCTCTCTCTCTCTCTCTCTCTCTCTCTCTCACACACACACACACACACACACACACACACATACACTCTCCTTTATGCACAATTTAATTTTACAGTAGGTATGGAGGAATTATAATAATAATAGTAATAAAAAGAAAAACATATACAAACAAGAATCTATCCACTGGAGCATTAAATGATAGTTAAATGCTGCTTGAAAGGCAGAGGGGAGGGAAGAAAAAGAGTTTTTTGTTGTTGTCTTCCCCGACTTGTGCTGACAAAAGAGGGCAGTATGATGACATTGACAAGGTAAGCAAACTTTTACTTTGACACACCCCGCTCATTGTGTGTGTGTGTGTGTGTGTGTGTGTGAGTGTGTGTATGAGAGAGAAAATGCGTATGTGTGTGGTATTTGGGGAGGCATATGTGTGCAGCATGCCTTTGCCAATGTGCTCAATGTATGCAATTACTCATTCATGTGGATGTGTGTGAACGAGTGCAGAAGCCCAAATATACACACCCCTTTTTCCCGAAGACACACACACACACCGTCTCCAGCAGTTGTGGAAAACATTAAGGCCCTTCTTACAGCATTATGAAAGCACATAAGTGTGTGTGTGTGTGTGTGTGCAGCAGGGGGTGGATTTTTTTGTTTTACCTTCATCAAACTGTATGAGACAAGAAAAAAATGCAAAACCTGATTTGTGCCCCCAATTTTCCAAGCAGCCAGGTTTTAATGTACAAACACTGCCCCATCCCCTTAAAAAAAAAAAAAAAAAGAATATAATAAAATTTAATGTCTAGGCCAAACAATGACATACAATTAGATTACACAGTAAAAAAAAACAAACAGGAAAGAAAGTGTGAAAATGTATTCTTAGTGTTGCACTGACACAATAAGTGCTGGAAAGCCTTTGACCAGCGTAACCCTGGTTAGCATTCAACAAACACTTGTCTCGGGGATGAAAGACTCATTGAAAGCTAGCCTACTAATGATAGTATACTCAAACAATCAGGGCAGAGCACACATTGGCCCCCATCTCGCATAACGACAAACGCTGGTCCTAAATACGATGGCATCGCTGCTGTGTGTTGGAACAGGCTCCTGGTGCACGGCGCCAACTCGGCCCGCCGCTGCCAAGCATTCTTCAGATTTCATTAGGTAATAGCTCATTCATTACTGAGGCTGGGACTGGGGCTGTAGCTGCCGTTAAACCCTGATCACACAGGATGAACGCACACACACACACACACATACGGAGCGCACACATGCTGCAAACACATATGCATGGAAACATAATGGTTACAAAGATGTGGCTTGTACTGGAGGCATGCTCTCTCTCTCTCTCTCTCTCTCTCTCTCTCTCTCTCTCTCTCTCTTGCACACACACACACACACACACACACACACACACACACACACACACACACACACAGTAGACTTAAACTTGTAATTTGGCTAAAACCTGGCCCATGCCTCAGGGACCCTCCCTGGGTCTCTTCACTCTCCAGTGAGCACACTTGCTGGGGGGCACTTTCCTCCTCTCTCCCCTTCTCTACTGGCCATGTGTGGAGGCCCAAACAGCTGGGCCCTGTATTCCCCTATTGTATGAGTATCTGTCTGCGTGTGTGTGTGTGTGTGTGTGTGTGTGTGTGTGTGTGTGTGTGTGTGTGTGTGTGTGCACTTTTAAGTGTGTGTATGCCAGCATGTATGACTGAAAATATTCCTGCATTTGTAAGAGCAAGCCAAAAGGATGCATTGTACACCAACAATTCACAGATATTCCTGTCTGACTCTGACTGGGTGTTTAAAGGTAAATGACTGCAAAAAAAAAAAAAAAAGGATTTGTCCTGAATTGTGATACTGAGAATCTTCAGAAACAGCTTTTCTAGTTTAGCTATTTTTTATATATATAGCTGATAGTTGTTTAATTATTATTATTATTTATTATTTTTAAGTTACATTTACTGAAAGTTTAACAGTCAGAATTTCTCTTAAACTTTGGACTCCTCCTTAGCAGGTCTATGTGGTTCATCTCCCTCGTAACACAAGCCACCAACGCACAAATGCCATTGAGACTGTGATTCCTGTTCATGTGTTGATAGACTCTGATTTGTTCACAGGATTGCGTAACATCACCTCTTGTTAACAGAGCCTCTCCCACCACAAAGAGCAAGTCAAACACAAGAGTTCTCTCACCTGAAGCAACCAAAACTGTTTAGCTTTGGCAGAAAACTGTGTGTTCATGCTGGAAGACATCGTACAGAGGAGGAAGCTGATTCAGACAATTTTCAGGGTTTTAAAATCAAAATTATTAGATTTTGAGATCTACACAATTTCTACAATACATACACTATTTTCTACATGAGCCATTTCAACCCCTGTGCCCCTAAAACTCTGTCTAGATACAACTCATTGGCAACAGCAAATATATTTTGTAGGAAACATAGTTGCAACCATGTGGTTAATGACCACATCAGTAAAATGTTCACATCTGATCTCTCAGTTCATCATCCACCTGTAGTGACTACAGCATAATGAAACCAGTTTCTGGTTCTGTTCAGACTCTCACAGCTCCTGGTTCAGGTCAGGAAAAGATCCTGGTCAGGTTTAATGAAGAAAAAGTTCACCGCGACTTCAGACACAACCTATTTATTTACATTAAACCTGAATCACTGCTGTTAATGAACATAGCTTTAATCATTAAAAAATAAAAGAGAAAAAATAGGTTGCCTGTGAATATCCACACCATGAACACAAAGCCACTACAACATAAGTGGGAGAACAGTTCAGGCATAATGTGAATGTAATTTCAAACCTATATTTAAATGTAGTAATAACACATTAAGAATAATGTCTCACTGAGGCCCATAGCTGTAGCTACTCCTGACTCAGCCACACCTGAGAAGAATATAAGGAAAAGCTCTCCCTTTAGCTCATGAGGCACAAAAAAAGAAGAAATCTTTTAAGAAATTAGTAAAACACAAAAACCAGAAAAGACCATCGTGGGACACAAAAACTTTCCAACGATTGAATGTATTTCTTTAAAGCAGGTTAGCAGATCTACATTTTTCCTCCTGATGATCCTGATACTGTGAAGGAAAGTCATATTCTCGCCTTCATTATATTTATGTTTTCTCCTGACAAACGACGGTAATGAAATTACATGTGAACATAGCAATAGCTGGTCAGTATATCCCAGACAAACTCCAAGCTGAATCTGTTGTTTAATTACTTACTTAAAGCTGCACTACTGAAAATCTTAGATGATCAATGGGTCGAATGAATGTGTAACGTGAAAGTATTATTTCTAACTCCACTTCCCCTCAGCTCATTACTTTGGTTTTCCACGAACGTGCTGATCAGACTCGGCATCCTCGCTCACAGTAGCTGCTGAGCAGCAAACAGCAGACAGATACAGTTAGAGATGGGCTGGTTAGCACAGTGGAGCCTTTAGCAGTAAAAGAGCCAGATATTTTAAAAAAATAAAACTGAATAATGTAGCTTTAATTTTAATATATTCATTATGTCACAATGAGCCATTTCTAATTTCCACATCGCTCATGAGGGATGAGGTGTCATTATTTAATCAGCTGGTCCACAGTGAGCTTTCCCAGCCTTATTCTACTGACACTGGAGGGACTGCTATCCACTCACCTCTCTTTAACCCGAGGCCTGATACCGAGGGAACCACTGCTGCATTACCTGCGTGTTTTACTCATCGTTTGACCAAGATTACAGTTGAAATTTAAATACAGCTCTGAATGGTTAATTTCCCATTAAATTCAGGGGGCAGAGGGTGTGTGTGTGGGGGGGGTTTGAATAGGGTGAGTGTGACCGTGGAATCGCCGCAGCGTCTTAAATGGATTCAGTACAGGAGCCCCCCGGGTTTCCCCCGAGAGAGCCCAGAGTAATACATCATATTGCTCTTAAAATAGCTATTAACCACAGTGAGGAGAGAGACAGAGAGGAAGGGACGGGAGGAGGGAGGGGAAATTAAGCAATGTTCACAGAGTCATTCTCATACAATAACTCACCATTAACCTAAGCACTAAAAAGGCTTGCTGTCTCTCTCTGTTATGTGTGCCTTTAATTGATTCTCCTATTCCCTTTGCGGTCCGGTGAGGAAAAAAAAAAGAATGAGGGGGGAAACTTGCAGATGAGGCACGATTCTTTTCTCTTTTCCCTCCTTGTCAGAGTGTTTTAACTGGCTGCAGTGTCTGTATATTAGCTGACTGGATAGCAGATACGAAGCCTAATCCCTCTCGAGTTGAACGCATCTGAAACCCTCTCACAAACTTTACATCCTGTGTATCTCCAATTAAAAAGGCCTAGCTAGATAAGTATGAATCTGTGGCTGTAAAGGTGTTTGAGGGGAAAGAATTAAGATTAGAATTTAATCCACCGACATCCATTACTGCTGCTCAGCCTGTCCCATCCACCAGCTAAGGTTAACATCCAAAACAAAAACAAACAGCTCTGTGATGAGGTTTGCTCAAGACGCATGATTGAAATCCCATCCTTCAAATTAACATACATATATGCAAATGAGCAGTTAATTAATTGCAAAACGTATTTTTGATTAAATACTCCAAACGTCATGATTCTAATCTTGACCGGGAATGGAGAAGAAAAAAAAAAGAAAAAGTTTTTAATTAATTTTGCCAGTTAAACCTCATCAACACTTTGAATAGAGTGTAATTAGGACGCCGCCCTCTCTTCTTATTTCTCAACGGCAAAATCAAAAATCAGCCATTGTTATCACATTTGTAATGCAACCAGTGTGAGATGAGGCTGCGATAAATGAGCAGGGTCCTGATTTTCATACGCAAAGTAAAATAATGCTGCTAATTGGCAGATATTCTAATATTGATTAAATTAGATGGAAAACACTCCTTTCATTAAGGCACTTCGATAGAGCCTAATTCTGATCATCTTCTCTGTATCTTTGGGATTACCAATTAAATAGGCTTTGTGGAAGTTTTTTCCAACCATCGGGCAAGAGAGGGCTAAATGAAATTCTGCCTATAGTTTGTGAGAAGAGGAAGCGTGCTCGCCCGTCTCCCTCCACACTGTTTACCAAGGACGGTGTTTGTGTGGGAAGCCATGGTTAATGATGTATTCATCCTTTCTTGCTGTGGAACTCCAAACCCAACTCAACATGTATTGTGCTCAATTATCTGAAGAGGGAGAGCTGATAATGAAAACTAACATGAAGTCCCTGAGTGGATCAAGATGTATGTATGTGTGTGTGTGAGAGAGTAAGGCAGAGAAGAGAGGAGTGTGTGTGTGTGTTAGTTGGCATGACTGTATCCCTTCTCTTTCATCATGCCCAAGCAAAAGCCACAACTCCTCGCAGTTTCTCAAATGAACCTTTCACACTCTCCAAAAACTTTCACCCTCCCTCCCAACCCAGCTCCACCAAAGCAGCCGTCCACTTAAGAGTATAAGGAGGCTTACAGGGGGATAAGACCCTGCAAGGTACTTGAGGTGAGATAACCAATTACCCATGATCACTTTTGACTCTTCTAATCTCCCCGCTGTATCGGCAGGATTTAGCCGCAGCAGCACCTGTGAAACCCGGCCATCTCCAATCTGATGTCATCTGCCTTTGTTATTCTAATGTCAGCCACTTGACTCATGCACTTCAGTCAAAGGGGATAAGCACCTGATGTGTGTGTGCGTGTGTGTGTGTGTGTGTGTGTGTGTGTTGGAGGGGGGTGGAGGAGGTATTGCTGAGGGGACTGACCCTCTGAACAGACCTTGCCGATTGATAAGTAGGATTGGTCGGAGACTCTGAGTTTCATCAAGTTCCCTCAGAGCAGCCGATGACGGAGTGTCTTTCCCATGGAAACAGATTGACACACATGGATGTTATAAAAGCCACATGCTTTGACTGCAGTGTCATTGCAGCAGAACTTGTTTTTCAAAGGGTGATGAAGCGTGATGGTTCACAGCTCGGATCAGTTGAGAGTCCAACAGATTTTTCAACACTGGCATCCAAAGTTACAAGGACGGAACTTCTTTGGCTGCCACTCTCAAACCAACATTTAAAATGGAAACAAGACAGAGCACCTTGATGCTTTCCTTTGTTGTCATCTGCCTGGTGGGATGACAGCCAGATGCTTTCAAATGATTTGTCCCAAACCAACATTCTGATCCAATCAGGTCGGGCTTTGAGGAGGAGCCCTCCAAGCCACAATCTCCACTGATTCATCATTACTCAGTTCATCTTCACTTTATTTATTGTCCTCAACTTTTCACTCTGGCTGTCATTCATGATGCCTGAGGTCAATGAGGTCAGCAGATGCACTTGATTTGTAAATGTGAGCAGGTCTTGGGCAATGCTGGCAAAGCTCTGACAGCAATTTATGACTTTTTTTGACACAACAGTTTCTCTGCATGTCCTCCTTTCTACACAACTCTGAGTGGGTTAAAGGATCTCTGCAATGACAGGCCTTTCTCCAATCCTGTCCCAAATGGAAGTATTAGAAACATTGAAGACTGTAGGCATTGAACATTTGCCTTTTTTTTGGGGGGGGGGGGGGGGGGGGGGGTGTAAAACTTGCAATAGCATAGTTACTAAGTAGAAACAATAAACAAGCCAAAGGGATTTTTATTGCTTATGAACTTTTCGTTGTCATCATCTGCCTGGTGGATGACAGGCAGACAGAGGAAGAGTCTGTTACATCTTCTATCAAAAGTTACAGACAATCCTGTGTAAAGTACATTTAAATGACCAACCATGCTCTGGTACACATTCAAACAAGCTGCGTATTATTGCTATGAGTGGTGAGTTTTGAGAGCTTAACATTTTGGCCCACTGCCATGATGAAAGATACATTCAGACAATGAAAGAGGTGCTAAAAGACATTATCTTCTGTGGGACAAGTCTGTCTTTGCCAGCCTGGATCCTCACCAACCTTTAAGAAATGTCAAGTGGCTTGTGCAAATGAGGGATACTTTCACATCTCAAAGTCTCTCCTGCACTTTAGGGCATCGAAGAGCTTCACGTGAATACCAGAGGTTTCTGAGAGGGCAATGGGTACAACAGAGGGCTTTATCTACTGATGGAAGAGAACATTTCCAAAACCTGGCCCTGGATTTATGGACAGAACTGTCAGACATGCTGCTACAAAAGCCATCTATTGGCCAGACTAGACAGTGGATCAACTGTCAGAGTAGCAAGTCAAGTATAGGGAAAGTTCCCAGCCATATACAGTAAACCATGTACCTAGTGAAATTAGGGCATTCTTTAAAGGTTCACAAGGAAATATATATATATAAGGAAACACACACACACACATTTGGGTTTGGACATTCACGTCTCATGAAAATTAAGAGCAACCTCAGAGAATGATTCACTGCTGGACTCATCAGCAGTAGGTCACTGGTCTGTCCTGCCCTTTTGGTTTCTTGTAGTGTTAGGGATTACAGGTGGGTGCTACTGGCAAATAACAAACCTTGCAAGATATGTGCATGTTGAAGTTCACATTGCTCAGACAGTCATCTCTTGCTGCTGTGTAGAGCTGCCAATATTTGAACTTTCCCTGTGGAACTTTAAATGAGCAGTGCCCTTGAATGCATATGGCTCTTAAAGGTGACATTCGCTGTGAAGAAGCTGTTGCGTTGATGTTCAAACAATGTCCAATTTAGATTTACACTATGTACCCTGCAGGTCTGACAAACACCTCTGTTGAAGGCATTTCCAGCTGAAAGCTTTAAGGTTCACGCTGCAGAAATCTTTTTTTTTTCTTCTTTTATTTGCACATGGCTACATTTTTAACCCCATGCTTGTGTACATGCATCGTCATGCACATGTTTTTTAAGCACATGTTTTTTAAGCACATACACAGTTTATTTCATTTTGGCTCATATTGCAATGGTTTTGCCCATCACTGTTATAAGATTATACAAACCAAAGCAAGGTAAGTAATCAGGCAACAAAGCAACATTGCTTTAGTGCAGAGCACGTCCTCATTCCTAAAAAACAAAGTAGGTCATCTGTCAGTGCCTTAGAGAAACCAATATAACTGATGGAAACATGATTCTGATGCCATTTATTTGGTTAAAACTACACTATTCAGTATCCCCTTCACTGTTCAGGCTGAGTCTCAGTGGTAGCATCTGGTTTCAGTTGTCATGCCACTGTCCACTGTCTGCGCAGCAGCAGCAAAAAGCAGACAGACAGAGTTAGAGAGCAGCTGGTGAACAGCATTCAATAGCTACAGAAAATCAGGACTGGGTGGAGAGTAAAACAGAGAAAAAAGTGAATTAATGTTGGACAACTCCAAATGCATGCTAATGACTGTGCTCCATGTGTGAAATAGAAATTGTTGGCTGACGTATTTGCGTCTGACATCACCATGTTAGATGGTTGTACAGTTTGCTGCCTCCAAGTGACACCAAAAAAATCAAGTAATGCTGCTTTGAGTTGTGTGTAGGCAGTCAATAGTACTTTGTTACAAGAAACGACCACTCCAACGTAAGAGATTTTCAGGTGCTGTATACATTATGCTACTTTAGATTTGTACTCATTATCACACTTTGAAGAGGTTGCTTGTCAGGAAACGTAGATGTAGGTCATATGTGTTTGAACAAACAACAAACTGCAGTTTTATGGTGAGGACAGTTTCCTGACAGGGGAGGAAGCATGAGCCATCAGACTGTCAGAGGGGTTGTGAACAAGCCCACAGCTAAGCCATGTCTATAACATTAAATTTAGAGGTAAAACTGAAAGTGATTGCTCCTTGCACAACTATGTTAGGTATATTAGGTCAAAGTTGAAGCAGGCAGTTGGTCTGTAAACTGTGAGGAATGTTAAGAAAGTTTAGGTAAAAATTTGATATTCACCTTTGAATTTCTCTCCCAAGTACCTGAGACTAAAGTGAAAGTTTGATTGTCTGACTGCTGTTTTTTCCTCTATTTGACTTGAGGCCAATGTCTTTGCATTCCCAGATCATAGAAATTTTGCTATGACTACAAAAATAAGACCCAAGTATTATTTGACTTGAACTTTCCCATTAAACCCTGATAGATGTTGTCTTTGTGTACCAGCCCTGGCTCTCATTTTGTCCAGTGGTCTGCCGAGACAACAAAATCACATATCACCTCTTTAAAGCAGTGAGTGTGGATTCATAGGTCCCACAGAGACGCTCTTTGCCCATTTTCCCACCACATACCATTCCACCAGGGAAATCTGACCCATCTAAGGATTTTCAAGCCAGACAGGATAATCTGACATGCTCTAAGATGACACTGCTGCTCTCCACTCCACCTCACTCCTCCTCTCTCTCCCCTCCCAGCTCAAGTCGGGGTGCAGAGTTAGCACAAATGAGAGACACTTTGAAAAATAAGCTGCTCATTTGTGACTGAGTGGATTCATATGGTTGGCCAGTGCTCAAAGGCACAATGAAAAGTGGGCGGTTGGGTCAGCTTATCATTTCAGCGGATACGAGGCACTGATGTTCTCTCTCATATGGCATTTTCTCAATCAAAAGGTCTTGGCCACTAGAGTGTGGGCCAGTAGCCACAGTCTTACGTCTTCATCTCCACAGCCAGAATCTTCATTTGCTGGTTGAGAAGGTCAGACCTGCCTCAGCTTTATGTTAAGTTTATACTTTATTGATCCCTCCTGGGGAAGTTATTTTCTGCATTTTACCCACACAAAGTGAACGAAACACACACACAAGCTTGCACGTGCACTAGAGATGCTGTGGCAGGGGGCTTCCCTAGAAGGAGCCCAGGGAGCTGGGGTAGATCGGTACCTTGCTAAGGGGCACCACGGCCATGGTCGCGGGGGGGGGGGGGGGGGGGGGGGGGGTCGTTTCCTTCACCACTACCCATATCCATTGTGCTTGGTTGAGGAATCAAACCGGCGACAAATTAAACATTAATGAAACATTGGTCAAACTGGGTGTTTGTGTGGGGAAGAAGTGAAGAAGTATTGCTCTTTAATTAAACCAAGTCAAAAACATGAACCCTAGGAGAATAATATAAAAAAAATAAATTAATAAATGCTGCTTCAGGCAGTTTGTGCACACTGACAGCCCCAAACAGCAGCAATGCTGACTTCTAGGCCCTCAGTGCAGGGTATCCTGCCTTGAAAAGCCTCAGCACATGACTTCATTTAACTTCTAAAAGAGGATAATAAGGTAATCTTCCTCTTCCAAATGAAAAGTTGATTTATAGATAAACAAAACACACCCTTGCTCAGTTCAACACACTCATGAGATTTGTTGCTACAGCCTTACTTTGTTGTGGTATGACCAGTAACGTCTGGTGACTAACACAATGCATTTTAAAACTGACCTGCAACAGCCATTTGTGGCCACAAAGTTACATCAAACTCACTTTAAGTAAAACACACACAGCACACTCAACATAAGCTATGTTTACAAGATGTGTAAGAGGTTTTTTTTGGAGGGGTAGAGTGGATGCAACCAGAACAACCAGACCCCTGTGGCCACAGAAATAGAAGTCAACTTGTTTTTCGGAAATATGAATAACTGCAGAATTTTTCTCCTGCATGATTATCTGAACACGAAGAGGGGCCCTGTGCCAAAATCTGGTTTTAAACAGCCAGTGAAGAAAAAGAATATTTAAAAAATTTGAATCTTGTGTCCTGCATGAATTGTTCTCTTGTTATCTGGTACAGGCAAATAAATCAAAATGAACTCATGTTTGTGTATTTACTTTTAAAATCTCACATTAAAATATTTTTGATGACTCACCCTCCACTTAAGGGTTTCTAAATAATTTATCCAACCAAATATCATCTGGGGCTACCTGCTGACCTGTCATATAAAACCACACTTGACTGCTGTGCGTGGGTGGCAGTAGCTTGTGTGTCTGGAGTTGCGTGTTTAGATATCAGATGGGAAAAAAAAAACCTTGTTTACATTTCCACAAGTGAGCAGTTTTGATTAAATCTGTTCAAGTCTACATATTGTGATTTTCCTGAGACTCCAGCTCGCTCAGCCATGTCCACGTGTGAGTGATCCAGTCAGATCCCTGCAGGGTTTTATAATATCCCTTTCACACCCACATATTCCTTTAAAATGCTGTAACTTTTGTTTCACTGGTACCTTTATTGACTTATTTTTAATGTGTGCTTTCATGTTGAATATTCCAAAATAAAGCTGTGTTACGTTAAATTACAGCAAAGTGATTAGTACATACATGATGGTCAAAAGGTAGGAGTGAAGAGGGACAATACCCTAAAGTTAATCTGGCCAAGAACTGAATTTAATAAAAACATATAATTTCTCACACTAAAGCTGAGACACTCTTGCCTGTTACAGGCCCACCTCAGACTCTGACCTTTCTCTAGTTGCGCAGGGCTATCTCCACATGAACTCAGAGTGATATAGTATGAGAAGCTGTAGGCTGACCTATACACCTTTTGCCTCTAGACACAGCCCAGAAACCTCAAGTCAAGTCTGAGGGCCACGTATGACACAGGAAAGGGTTAACACAAGCCTTGTGGTTGGGGGGCGTGGCTCAGAGCTTAATAGGCAAACTAGACCACATCAGTGCGAGCGCTACACTGCAACATCTGCATCCTGGAGAGCCAGACACACCATTATATAACAGAAACAGAGAGTGCAATATTACCTCGACCTCTCAGGCTGCAACTTCAACTGTCTATGTGCTGAATGTGCACTCTCTGTCATGTTGAGGTAGTAGTTCCATATCTAACAGATAAGCAGGAGGAAATACAACAAGTAGGATGTATATCATACCGTAGACATGTGGAATGCCCAATGTGAAAGCACTTTGTCTGTATATATGTATATCTATGGCCTGAGCGCATATCTATCTATATCTATATCTATATCTATATATATACACACACACACACACACACACACATATATATATAATCATGATAAGAAAAGTGAAAACCTTTGCAGGATTGAAGCTGTATATTCTGTATTTACAGTACATGCTGCAGGTGCGTGCAATGGACACACATTTTCAGTTGGCTCATGTATTGTGACTGTCATTGTGTATGTGTATGTACAATACAGTGTGTCTTTTTTGAGGATTTCCTGTGCTGAGGAGGTGTGAACATGTCTGAGCTCAAGGCATCACATGCGACGCCTCTCACAGCTCAGCCTCAGCTGGCCTGAGCGCACACAGCCACTCTGAGTTCCAGCATCATCTGCCAGAGAACAAGGGTTTACTCAAAGAAATGGCATGCAGCCTTCCAAAACAACATAATATGAATTCAGACAAAAAAAAAGAAAAAAAAAATCTGAAAAACTCTGCTAGAGACCATCTTGCAGTGGGATCACACCAGCCCTACAGTGACATTCCACAACCCATGAGTACTCAGCAATCATAACTGCGTTATTATATGACTACTCAGCAGCTTTCACTTAATTATTACATGAGAACTCAGTAGTCATTACTACATTATAGGAGTACCCAGCAGCCATTACTACCCCTGGGTTGGACTACACCCATCTTGGAACTCAGCCTTCATTATTATCATTGTTTTGTTACTATATGTATGCACTGTATTTTCTATCCTTGGTCTTTTGCAACATCTTTACTGTTGCACATGTGTGGAACGTGTCTGCATACGTAAAGAAGGATGTCCACTGTCCATGTCCGAATCAGCAGCCTCCTGTGTCCATACTGGCATACAAGTAAAGCTTAAGCAGGGCAAAGACAGAAAGTTGGTCAAAGCCACAGCACAAAACGTCTGTGGTTCATTTTGAGACACAGTCAACACCCACCACCTCTTGCTCGCCTCACTGTTTATGATTTGACTGATTAGAGAGAAGCAAGGTGGAATTTGACACTTGACTTGATGCAAGACTTGATAGTGCATGACCACTTCTTTTCCTTCCTCCTTGCGCTGTGCTCATACTTGCCATCCATCTCTTTCTCTATCACTCTGTATCCCCCACACATGCAAACTCGCCTGACCACAATACTCAAGAGCGCACACATGATTAAATGGTACTCAGGGACCAGGAGAAATAGCTGTGGTTGGTGGCTTGGCTGGACGCCGGGGATTGAGGCAGGGGGACAGACTCTTGCTTTTAATCACTGAGGGAGATAATGGCTGCCATACGCTACCGCCACCAACTTTGTTTTTCCCACAATCCAGCCCGCCAGGACAGCTTCTCCATTAGCTATGGAAGCAATAACCAATTGTCTGCCATCTGCCCTTAAAAGACGGAAGAACATCAATATCTTTCAAATCGTTTGGTGCTTAAACAGGGCTGAACTATGTTGACATTAATTAACAGAACCGTGGCCTGGCTAACCTTTTGTCCATACAAACTCTTATTAAGGCTGTGGCACAATTCTTCACCGCACAATATTCATGTTAGACTTCTGATTAATGACATGCCAAAACCAGCCAAGGCTGGACAACGGCCCAAAACAAACCCAAATTCTAATAACGGAAGCTGGTCCCCAGTTCTTAGTTCAATCTGACCAACACAGGAGAATGTGCTGAAACTCAGTGTAAAGCTCTGTAAAGCTGAGGACGTCTGCAGAGTCAGCTGATGATTCTCTGAGTTCATCATAAACATGATTTACACCAGTACACTAAGTCAGTCCCATTCAAGAATGTGAAAGGTTAGCAAACTAGCTAACCTAAATGCCTATATGGTTAAAGAAAAGCCGTGACAACTTGGGTGTTATTTATGTACCTGGTCCTGTTGGCTCTCTGGTCTCTTTCCTGAACTTGGAAAGTCAACTACGGGGTGGTGTCGGGAGTGATTCTTCTTCTTCTCATCATCTGCTGTTTGATTTAGTCTGTTTTTATTTCTATGAAATGGTTAGTTTTAACATGTTAAGAGGAGCTTTGTGTAGCAGTAGCAGTGCATTGGTGGTAAAGGTATTTTTGATAACACACATTTTACAGCCTGTGGTATCCAATGCACTGACAACGGACACTGTGAGTCTCTACATCTCTTCTGTGCCACCAGAGTAACCTCAACCTTGTTAGACCGAGAAGTGAATGCACCGTTATTCACACTGTCGATTATGCAACAGCCAACAGTTTGCAAGCCTGCTCCAAAATTGACAGCACTCCCCTGGCACTCAATTAACGTATTATATCCCACTTAATTTACAATAACAAATTAGAGGCCATTTGTCCTTTTGAAGAACGCAGTGGTCTGCAGAGTGACCGGTTTACACTCACTGATAGTCAGTGGTTACTAGGGAAGATGTAATAATGTACATTTTTACAGTGACTGCATACAGCATGTTAAGATGTAATACTTCCATTTAATACACGGAAAAGGCCATAGAATGTTTCCAACAGCTACAGAAGGAGGAGACCATGAACTGTGAAAAGTATCATCACTGTATCCTAGTGAAGCCATCCCATGCATGAATAGGCTCAAGGATTGAAACTGGACACAGATGGAACCAGGGTGTCCTATGCTGTGACCTCATTCTTTACATGCATCCCAAATATGGAGACAGGGGAAACTGTAAGGCAACAATGGCTACATTGCCATGGCCATGTCATACAGATGGTGGAACCTGATACTCAAGTACTGGCAAAACTCATTAAAGAAGAGTCGCAGCATCTCGATATTACAAACTATTAAAGACAAAAAGACACTAAAAACAAAGGCCTTTTCTCTCTACAACCAGAGACATTAGGAATGAAGTTATCTTCTGAGTTAATTAGTTAAACATCTCTGAAGACCAGGTCTTCCTCATGTCAGATTAGCACAGATTTATATTCAACTATCAAACCTTGAACTTGATAATATCACTTACCTGTTTCACACTTCCTTCAAGTTTCCTTTGAAGTGTAAGGAATTAAGCTGGACCAGTTTTACTGAAGTTAACTGAGCGCTATTATAAGGAGGCTTAATGAATGACCTCAATTAATCTTCTACACTTCCTAAGGAGAAAAAGCTTTATTGCTAAAAATACATCATTTGTGCTTCTGATATCAAATATATACCATGAAATGTGGCAAAGACAAAAAATGATTCGTTGTTAAGACAGTAAAGTAGTCGTTACAGTAGCTACAGTTAGTAGTGGGTGTTTCTAAATAGTAAAATGTCTTTTTTTTTTCTTTTTTAAAAAATTAGTTTTATCGTCCAGCATTTAATGATGAAAACTGAACAATGTGTATCTTGTCATTTTATTCTTGCTAATCAGAAACTGTCTTATTTGCTACTAAAAGGCTGCACAGCTTCACACATGCAAACAAACTGACTCAGGTGTAGATATTTGCGCACATAGCCATGATGTCCATTCCAGACAGCTACTTTCTGTATTTACTTTGTGTCAGACTCAGAGGTTAGTGTTTGAAAGGATTTCTATAGAAACCTTGTTTATGAAGGAGGCTCACATTGCTCACCTTGGTATGTGTTGTTTTGCATGAGCGCTCATTTCCCTGAATCTATTATATATCCAATATAATGGAGGTGGAGAAGTCAACAGAACCCACAGAGCCACAACAGACATATTTATGGGAAATATTCAGGTTAGAATAAACTGGAATTTCCATTAAGTTATGTTACAAAAATGTACAAATTTGTGGGGCAGCATGAGTAACTGTGGTCCTCGGAGTTACCTCACATGTTCACTATTAAACTAATTGTCCAGGTCATCCATCTGACATGTGAAATATGTAACACCCTGGAGAGATAACCTAAAGAGAACGTTTGTGATCAGGTGTCATACAAACCGTTAATCAAGTTTGTGTAGACTTTGAAAGAGAAAGTTACAGTTCTAACCAAGCACTCAACATCAACAGCACAATAAGGCAGCAAATGTCAAATTCCCTACAGAACTAAAGCAACCAGGGAAACAATGATGCACAAACATGTGAATGACGCTTGTCTGCGTGGTCCACCTCAGAAGTTAATACGTCCTTGATTAGGAGCAGGACCTAGTGATGGTGATGGTGATGCAGGTGATTTAGTACAGTATTTGTACACACACACACACACACACACACACAAACAGAAAATACCCAGACCACCCCTGACAATTTTTGACTTGTGCAGTTGAACACACCTTCCTCCAGTTGCACAATGGACTGAGAAAATAGAACCTGAATGCAGTGTCACTGACGTTGGCAGATTTGCCCAGAGGGAAAGCTTATAACTAACAGGGATCAGGGCTGACAGCTTTTAAAATGAAAGTTAACACTGCTGTTGTGACTGTATTGTAATTCCACAAAACACACTCAGATCAGTCAACATGTGGGTGGTGTTGGAGCTAAAACCACTGAGTCCTGATACATCAGCTCTCGGAGAACAGCTGCCTCAAATTATAACCCTGCTTACAGTCGGACGGGCCACAGCGATTGTTTTACTGTCGCCTCTCTTGTTTTCATATTCTAAAACCACATCACAGGGAGTGGTTGACCACATACCAAAGCAGGAGTTACAGGTCTTATAACGCTTTAACTTTTACAAGGGAACAACATTCAAAAGGCGTATGAAGTGTGTCAGTCCAGGGTTTGATTTGAAATGGTTAAATGCAGCCTGTGCTCTCCATGTTGTATATCTGGGAGGCTGTTCAAAGCCTTATTACAGCTCCCTATTCAACACTAAGCAGCAGTTCAGATTCACTGTTTTACTCTCGTCTGGGAAAAACCAACTGCTCCTCTTATCTAATGTGATTTATTTTCAGCCATTTATTAAGAGTATCTGACTCAAGGCTTGACGTGGGATAAAACAGTGATGCACAACATTGGCCCACTCCACATTTGTACGGATGAAATTATATGATGAGCATGATGAATTAAAGGCAGACGGGTGATTTAGAGGGAGACGGCACAGTGGGAGGTGAGTGTGTGTGTGAGACAGCCATTAGATCACAGCCATATCAAACACATTTTGAAGTTTTCATTCTTGTTTAGTCAATCATTTCTCCACATATTTATTTCTTGGAGCCAATACCCATACACACATATACATGGAGTAATGTACACACACACACACACACACACACACACACACACACACACTGCAGGTTGACTTTCCATCTCGGCACGTCTGGCTGGAAGCTCTCACTCTGGGACAGCCATATCTCTTTCCTGGCACTGCTGTCTTCAGTGCTGGCTGCCAGTCCAGGACTGGCAAAACCCTAAAACGCTGAGGCCCGATGCATCTTTTACAGTTTACAGGAATGTGTCAGCGGTAATCTCTTGGCGGCCATCTTTGGAAATTCAGACCAACACGCTAATGAAAGCATTGTGATGCTCTGTGGCAGAAAGAGTCTGATCTAATTGTGTCTATTTAAAGCAGCTGTTTTCATGGCTCTCTGACTCGGCTGTGGCCTGAATTCATCTCCAGTGACCTCACCACTCATGCTGGGTGTCGATTTATTAGAAACTTGCCATCGGTTTTTAAGTAAACAGAGGTGGCCAAGACGGGGCTTTAATCACCCTCTGTGAGCAGCCCAGAGAGATCGTTTGGTTTCAATTAGGTCAGCGTAACTTGGCTTTCTCCGCTATCGGATAATCTTTCCCTCATCCCCGAGTCTTTTACAGCCACTGCCAGCCAGCACTGCCAGTCCATGAAATCAAATTTGAACGCTGACCCTCTGGAAAATGGAAGCTGGTGAAAGAGGGGATTTAATACAGGAGTTCTAAAGGGTGGGCGTCATGTTTTCACCCTCTGTGTACCCCAAAAAAGTGGATTTAGAGTGGCAGTGTAAACCAGGCCGTAGGGGAGGCGTGCATGGCGCAGCGTGCTCCGAGCTTACTGCACAGATTGCTGTAATCCACCTCTGTATGGGCTCCAGAGTCTGACTGGCTGTTTATACAGACAGCTACCGTCTGTGGGGAACATGAGAAGGTCCCTGCTCTCATGAGGCTTGGACTACAGTGTGTATGAGAAGTGTCTCACAGAATTCAGAGGGGTTTTTTTCCACTTAAATTCCCAAGCTAGGATCATCTGCACTCGTTCTCTTCAGATCTTTGTTCTTACAATGATGAAATTCTCATGAAGACCTCTCTTCTATTTTTTTCCACACCTGTCCTGGTTTAGGGGGACATAGGACAGGTCCTTAAAGTAATATTCACCTCTAAAGTTAATCAAACCTGCAGTTGTGATTGGGCCCCACACCACACACTGGGGTCTCCAGCCCTGTTGTTTCCAGGCCACAGGCTTCTGTTGGAGCCAGGGGTCAATCGATCATTTTGATTCATCTCGGCTACCAATCACAGATCAGAGGTGGCCTGTGGCATTACAAAAGGTTGTGGCAGAAATCCATCCCAGGTTTGTTTCATGTCCAGGGTTCAGTCATCTCAAATCAAACCGAATGCTACCCGCTGGACTTTTCACTCATGCAGCTTTTCACTTGTGTGACCCACATGTATCAATACTGACCTTTTATTGTTTGTTTGTTGGTATTTTGTGCTAATGTTTATAATCTTTCCATCACGTTCATTTCTTGGAGTTTTTTTTTTTTTTTCACATTGATAAAAACCTCAGAAACAGCATTGGGCACTAAAAAGTTGAGTGGAAATCCATTGTTTTTCTTTCATATTTCTATGACAAATTGTCATTACAGCTTTAACAGCAAAAACCACTCCAACACAACACTAGACAGCTAGCATGTGTTGGGGTGTAAGACACATTTTTCTGGGCTCTGGCCTGTAGTTATTATAGTGAGTTTACAAAAATGTATTGAAAATGTCAAATCAGAATTTCCAGACTGTTTTAGTAGCCATGGAAGAACCATGATCATATCAGAAGTGGCCAACAGTGAATTTAGGAAGTTACCTATAAGTAATAGGTAGTAAGCATGGATGTTTACATACTGTATTACTGATAGACATGGCTAAATGTCATCATCATCGGATAGCATCTTAAATATCATTAACAAATAAAAAGAAAAAAAAGACAAAGGGAGAAACCACTGCCTTAGTAAAGACATGTATTTCATCATCTTCTCACCGCAAAGATCAGATGGCTTATCATGTTTTCCAAAGCATATCTCTCCTTTGGAGACCTTATGTACTGTACATTTCATGGCATGTGAAACAAGTATGATTCTTACACCAATGTCCTAGCAACATGTTTTATATGAAAACGTAAGACTTACAACCTCTCCTGCCTCTGCATCAGCCCGTCAAGAGCTGCTGGGATTGAAGCCCCGCGGCCTAAACGATAGCTCCCACCGTGTCATTAGGGGCATGTGGAGAGGACCCCATGAAAGCACTGCCAAAAAATCTCCTTGAAGATGGAGGGAAAGAAAGGCAAGGGGTATTGATCCGTCTGTCCACGGATATGATGCTTAAGCCCTGGTACTGAGAGTCGGAGAGCCCTTGGATCCATATCTCAAAGACTTTAATCCTGGCCCCTCTTACAGCAGGATTGGCCTTCACCTTAACCTCCCGACAACTGCTCCTGCAGATCAGCCATGGAAATTTTATTCTTCTCACAAGCTGCTTCCCTCCTCCTCCCCTCCTTTTCTCCCGTGCTTCGTTTTCGCCGGTCTGCGATTATTAACAGGGCTGCCCTGTGTTCCCATCCGAATTAGGAGTGAGAGGTGAATTAATACCTGATCCTGGTTTTCATCATTTTCTGGAAAAAAAAAAAAAAAAAGTTCTTATCCTACTTTTTTTTTGTAGTTGAAGTTAGAGGGGAAACTTGAAGGAAGCATGCATACATTACAGGTGAGCTGGTCACGTTGGCTTGCTGCTGGTGTGACTGAAGGAGCTTTAACATGGTGTGACTGGAAACATTAATGTTACTTAGATTGACTTAATACGTTCCAAAGGTGTTTGATAAACAATTCAGGTATAACATACATACAACACACAACAACAGTTTGTTCATCTTAGAATAAGATATTACAGGGGTGAATGGACACCAGCAGTGACTGGTACCTGCTCTGAATGTATATGGGAGTTTACTGGTTCTTACACTCTTCCTATTCATTGTTCCAAAATGGTGGCCCATTCATTCCAACGAAGGTTGTTCACCTGGTGCATACACTGAAAAGTTCTTTCTGTAAAACCAGAAAAAAAAGACAATGATTTAAACCTACAATAAGTGATTTTTTTTGTTCACTTGTTTTCAGCAGAAAGTAGTCACGGACACAGATTTACATATCTTCACTTTTTAACACAATCATGCATTTGCAGTGGAATTTATGTCCAGCTGGCAAATCTGAGTCTAATATTCACTCTCTTTTAGCTCTGTTTCTGGTTTGCTGGCCTTCAGACTCTTGTGCATCTGTGCAGCAACTTATAATGACCCATCGTTGTGTTTTATTGTTAGACGACCTAGTAATTATGATGGGAGCAAAGGAGGTCAGGTGACGTGGTATAAAGAGCCACAAAATCCACATTGGGAGGAGGTCAGGCTGGATGGATGTCAGAATAAAGGACTGTTTGTGTTAACGGCCTCATGCCTTGGGTCACCTGGGCCTGTAGCTACTTTGCTACACAGCTCTGGACTGCTGCAGAGGAATGCACACAAGGTTTTTCCTTGCGTGACCAACTCAAGTGCCATCTTTATTCTGCCTATGCAAATCACAGTCTATTCCAAGCAGTTTCTGAAAATGTGACATAATCAAGCAAAACATATTTCAGTATTAGAAATAAACATGTAAGCCCTCTAACTGATACGGTGTTCTTTAAAGTACAGTTGCATCCACTCACATAATGAACATCCCACTTAATCTCATATTCAGATTGGTCTTATGTAGCCACCTGACTAAGTGGAAAGGGGCTCTGAGTTCTTTAGCCTTACTTAATTTTGGTAGAGTAACTCAGATTATGTCAGTCTTATAATCAGTTTTGGGAACATAAATCAACTGTAACTATGTAAAATATCTTAATATGTCTGACCTGAGTGTAGTGACTTAGGTCACTATACTGTCTTTGAATGTGGTGGAAAGGTTGATGTGTATGGATTGGTTCACATGATGTGCCCGAAGAAGGAGGAGGAGGAGAATTTGATGGGGGTTTGGAGGAGAGTTTTTCTGCCCACGAGGATGTAAACCAAAGAGTTTACGAGTTTGTGTTTCTAACGTGTTTCCATGGACTGGTAGCAAGGTAATCCATGTGGGGACATGTCCTGTAAGTAACCGAAATTTAGTTTTTAGTTTAGATTTGTTGTGGACTGAGAGTCTAGGCCAGCCACTTCAGATTGTGGTTTTCATAGGCAGAATAAAGATGGCACTTGAGTTGGTCACACAAGGAAAAAGTTGCATGTGTTCCTCTGCAGCAATCCATGTTGCATTCTCTCAAGTAACTTCATTTACCCTGAAAATATCAGCATAAGTGGACAACCTCAGGACATCATCGCTCTTCCTGAATGGGGCCATTTTGTTTCCAACACCAGTTTCCAAAAAGATAACAGCAATCCTTATACCAAACGCACCTGCTGCCATAGGAGTGCAGTATTTCAGGAGATGCTCCAAGGAGTTAGGAACAAAGAACCTATGTGGTCCTTCCGGTTGGAGAAGGTGTTGCCTGCAGATTTGTTGGCTTATTAAGCACTGAGACACTCTCTCCACCTCAGCTTACACCACACTGTACACTAAGATCAAACTCGTTAACCTTTCAAGGGTTTGCTTTTACTAAACCAAACTTGCCCCTTACACTACTGTTGGGTGGAAAGGTTTTGGTTGAATCTCTGTTGATGCTATGGGAATTAGCCACATATAATGACGCATGATGAATTTATAGGAAAACATTTCTCTTTCAGTGATGTGATTGTCTTGCCTACAGCTTCAGCTGCAGCACTGAACCATCTCTAACACACACATTGTATCCTCCACTCCCAGAGCACACACACACACGCATGTTCACACACACTCCTCCTCTGTCGTGTTGTGTATTGGGTGGTCTCAGGCAGATGCTGGAGTATAGGCCAGAGCATTAGGAGGCGTGCCAGGGTCAATGGAGTGGGCTAGCCAAATTGGATGTACAAATATGGACAGAATTAATCTTCTTTGTAATGATGCTGAGGACCTGAGAGGCTTACATGGACCAAAGCAGTAACTCTGACCACATCAAGTCATGATACAGTGGCTTAATCATTTACGTGTTCTTAACAACATGAAGGGGAAAATAAAGAAATCTTTTAAGAAGAGTAAATATTAAACCTCTCCGATCCCTGTGGTGGCTAGATGAGCGGCAAATAATGATAGGACGCAGTGAATAAATAAAACAGGCAGCAGATCAGAGCAGGTGGAGTTATTTAAGCATACACAAGTCTCAAATGTAGGATTTATTATTTATGGCACTGACCTGGGAGAATAAATAATATTGTGACTATATGTGAATGTGTGTTTTCCCATGGTAAGCTCCTTATCTACAGTCACTGTAGTGCTCAGACAGGGTAATCAGTCATTCCTTACCCAGAGCCAATGTTGAAATATTCATATGAAAGCACACTGACATGTCTATTGTTCTGGCTGATAAATACGGCAGCCATATGAGGTCATCATTAGTGGACTCGGGGGTCATAACCCTGAGCTTTCCTTGTTAGCGACTCATCTCCATAACAACCAATGCATACCTCATGAAAGTTGAACATGACCCTCAAGCACTGATGTGAGAGGTCAGAGGTCAAATAAGCAGCCATTAGAGCCACTTCCTGGTTATCTGTCAGCACGCCTGCTCACACTGACCTCTTTTTGTCCTGCATTTCCTAATTAAGATGAGCTGCAGATGGTGGAGTGAGCGCAGCTATCTCTTATCACGCCAGCATGTCAGTGGTCATTAAATCATGAATGGTGTTTCAAAGGGAAAAAGTGACCCATGAATTATGCTAAAAGCCACTAATTAACTTTTTTTTTGTTTGCACATATATGCCAGCTCCTTTTTGCTTTGTGCTTGTTATGGAAGATGCCAGAATTATCAACCTCTTTGTCCATCTCCAGTAAATAATTAGAGCCCTCTGTTTGCCAACAGGAAGCCTACTGTTGTCACAGAAATGTTTCAGAGTAAAGCGACTGACTGAGCTCTTTCTGATGCTTGGAAATCTTTTTAAAATGCTGAGAAGGTCAAAAATGAGTGTATAGAATTTATAGTCATAATCCTAATGTGTATTCATGTGAAGTACTCGAGATTGTTGTTGGCCAATAGCTCCTACAACTGTGTTCAGCCGTCGTGCTGGTTCTTTGCATGCTATTCTGTGTGAGAAGGATTTAATAAAATTGCAGTCCCAGTCTGTGTCAGTTTTGGGTAATGCCAGATTCACAATAAACGCCTTGCGGAAAACATGCGAGCAGCATTGTGTGGGTCACAGCAGCAGTCACACTGTGAGAATTTGGTCACAAGCTGTCTTTGCTAGGCAGTTTAGGACCACCATGTTGGATTGATGACTAAAGATTACATCACGTTTTTCTCATGATTGTCAACTTCAGTCTACTAGCGCTTGAGCAGTGTGTGTAGGGGCCTGAAAAACAGGTGCTGTGTATTGAAAGATGTCTTGAGCTTACTACATTTGACAGCTTCTTTTTTTTCAGTTGCTCACCTACAGCTAGTTTTTTCCTCTCCATGAAAAGCCACAGGCCAAGAATCTTTTACTGTATCTCTGTGATTCACAGTCTCAAACTGTCTTTTGGGCCTGTTCTTTTGGGATGTATCCGTATTTTCTCAGTAAATGTAAATGTCGCTTTGTTTTTTTCTTGGGTTTTTTTCTGTTGAAATATACAGTAAGAAAAATGGAAACCGACATATTTTGCTGCATGCTTGGACCATAGTTCAGAGCTCCACATGCCTAATGCACATGCCTAATATAATTGTTGTCTGTGCTAAATAATGATAGTGTGAGAAAAATCCAAAATCTTCTCAAATCATATATCATATCATCTGCCGCTTATCTGAGTCAGGCCCAGGTTGCAGGGACGACTATTGCCCAATCCACAATGCACCAAATTCCTACGGCACCTCCCACAGGTGGTGGGCCCATGGGAGGCGGTGCTGCTTGGAGTGGGGCTCAAACCCATGACACTGAGAGGTTATGTCTTGTGCTCTATCAACTGAGCTAACCGGGTGGCATCTTCTCAAAAGTAAGGCAGTATTTTCTTGGTTTAGCAGCTTGTGGTCTGTTTCACCTGCAAGTGTGTGTTCACCCCCACCTCTCCACCTCACCTGCCAACTTTACCTGCTGTCACTGTCCTGTCTTCCTGTAATCTTACACTTCATTAACATTCATTCGTGGTTCTGCTCAGGTTGTTTCATGTATAAAGACAGGCTGATCTGAATCCCTTTTAAAGTTAGATGGCTACATCACACACACAAACAGCTCAATGCCTGCTCCGGTTTTCACAGAGAAGCCAACTTGAAGACAGAATCATTCGCTCTTTACCTTTGTCCTGTTACATGAAGTGACCCTGAGTGCTGAACATGGTTTATAAAGCGGTTTACAGATGGGATGACCCCTACTGAAAATGAACTGATCACTGAGTCTTCTCTTCACAGCAGTGGGATTAGCATCCATTTGGAAGGGCCGGTGGGGGGAAAGTCATGTTCAAAGGCACCTGGATCAATCTGTGTTAATAAATCCTGCTTGATACAGCCAGGGGCCTCTTCCTCGATACATACTAATATCCCTAATGTCCATCCACCTTCATCCTGCCATGGCTTCATCACTCCATCTCCAAGACGTCCTTGCCCACTATCTCTTTTTTACTACTATACCAATTTGGAGGCTTTTATTGTTCTCATAGGACATTAAGCCCCCGACAGTCATACAGACATCAATCAATAGTTTGTGATATGAAAGCAACCACTGATAATCTCAGCTCCAAGGTGAACGGTCTGCAATTTAGCTTTATTTACCAACACACATGCAACTTTTTGACATTAAAGACACTAACGTACCTGTGCTGTGCATTGTTCTTGCATTTTTGACAGCTGGAAAAAATCAAAGCTCATTTTAACCTTAAAGCTACTTAAGCACAAACAAAAGAGGAAAACTGGAAGAGTTAAGTCTGTCTGTCTGTGTGTGTGTTTTGCATGTATGCACTCTAAATGTTGTCACCAGCATCAGTGTTGGCTGCTTTCTGTCCATGTAATGCCATGTGTGTCAAAACACTTTCAGTCCCCCTATGGTGTCGGCATGCATGTTTGCATCTGTTTGCATCTGTGTGTAAGATACACCCTCAGGCTATAAGTCTCATCCCCTCCCTGCCCCTTCACCCCCTGTGCACCTCCCCAGCCCCCTAACCCTCTGTTTCCATCCAGATGCCCCACAGACGTGACCCCTGGCGACTCTCACGGGGGCACCACATCAAAATAAGATGGAGAGGAGGGTGGAGCTGGGGGTCGCTGATCCATGTTTCTCCAGCCTATGTGATGTGGGTGAACATAGTGTGTGTGTGTGTGTCTGTGAATAAGGAGGTTAAAACTGAGGGGCATGTGCTGTAGCTCGGTGATGGCCCGGGGCTCGCTCTCTCTCTCTCTCTCTCTCTCTCTCTCTCTCTGTCTCTCTCACACAAAACAAATGAACAATTCATCATCAGTAGTTGTCCCTCAGACTCAGGTGACTACATCACAACTGCCCTCATGCTCTGCAGAATGGCAGCCATCTTGGGCTGGGGTGGGTGGGGTAGAGATAGATATGAAACATAAATATGAAGTTGTTGGTTCTAACCCCAAATCTGGATGAAAAATGGAAATTGTCTCTTTCTTCAATAAGTACTTTTTAGGTTCTAGAACTCCCAACTATCCAGGTACATAAATGGTTTGACTCTTTTAAAGGAATAGTTTGACATTGTGGGAAAGCCACTTACTGAACTTACACACTATCAGATGGAATTAGTTTCACCTGGTCCAGTTGTAAAGAAATTCTTTGGCCACAAATGAGAAGAAAAAACAAATGATTTGATTGCAGAAATCCATCAGATAAATTTCTGGAGGCTCGTTGTTCAAAAGCTCTTTACTAAGACACTTCAGGTTGGGTCATGTTGGGCTTTTCTATGTGGAGTTTGCATGTTCTCAGGCTTCCTTCCAAAGACGTGCAGATCAGGTTAACTTGTGATTCTAAATTATCCATTGGTGTGAATGTGAATGGTTGTTTGTCTCTTATTTGTCAGCTCTGTGATAGACTGGAGACCTGTTCAGAGTGTACCCTGCCTCTGCACAAAGCTGCGATTGACTCTAGCCCCGCTCCCCAATGACACTCGAGAGGATAAGCGGTGGAAAATGGATGGATGGATATAAAAATGGCAGTCTCAGGAACAGTTAATATTGGAGTTATTTCTTAACTTCACTGAGTGTGGTTAATATAACAGAGATGTTTATTTAATGTATTTGAGACTAGTTTGCTTGTACACGATTTATAAATCATTGCCTGGAAGACGTTTTCAGATTCATTTAAAAAATAAAATAAAATTACAGTCAACCATGCTGTAAGTAAAGCTCTTCAATCTGTATGAATAGGTTGTTGGCCACATGGATGCAGCACAACAAGATGAAAACACATTGACGTATATTCCTTTTTTTAAGCTGACATGGCAAATACGTGAGCAAAAAGCAGTGACAGAGCAGTGATCATTCATCTGGATGGAGTTTGTATCCATGAATCTAAGTCCAGTACTCCTTCTGGTTTTGCTCTGTTTTTGGTCTCTACCGAATCTTGAGCTCCATAGAGCAGAAGGGAACTACTGAGTTGGTGATGATTCTCTGTGGATTCATCACTATGACTGACATATTTGATATTACATACAGTCATTTGAGCCATTGTCTATATAGAAATATTGATTTGTGAGCAGTACTTGAGTAAAAGAACTTTGTCAACAGTGGTAGACTTGCTGTAGTGATAGTTGCTAAGTACATTTGCTTAAGTACAGCTTTGAGGTATTTGCATTTATTTTGCAACTTTATACTTCTACTCCACTACATTTCAAGAGCAAACATTGTACTTTACTCTACTGCATTTATTTGGTAGTGTTGCATCATACATTCCCCACAAAAAAGATTCAATCCACTTCAAAAGAATACAGTACACTGTTCAGTGTATCTTTGAGTCCTTGAAGCCTTATTTCCATTAATAAAAGTGAAAAATCTGACAGTGCAGACAGAATGTTCCAATCTATTTGCAGTTTACAATGCAGTTTACAGTATTATCTAAAAAAGTTAATTTTAGGATATGTTCTAAACAAATTGAAGGTAAAAACTAAATAAATCCATGATTTTACTGCACTGCACAAATATTTTCACTTGTAAATAATAATAGGCACCTCCCACCGCCTGTGGGAGGTGACCTGTGGGAGGTGACTTCAGTTCATTGTGGACTGGGTGGCAGTCGCCCCCGCAACCTGGGCCTGGATCCAAATAAGCGGCAGATGATGATGATGATGGATAGTAATAGTGTATAAGGTTTTCAGGGTGTAATTATATTCAGAAATATTTTCATAATATTGGGCATGTTGCAGGTTAAACTGCCCAATAGTATGGAGATGAAGAAAGTTTGTTCAACCATGATAAACTACACCGCATGTAATTTCTGACCGTATGCCTCCGCGCCTGTTCATAGCAGATGTAGAGGTAGAGGTTATGGGTGTTTTGTTTTGATAATGGCAATGTTTGGGAAGGTTAGTGTTGGGTGTTCACAAGCAAAACTTACACAAGATCCCAGTGGCCTTGATCTTTGACCTCTGACCTTCAATACATGTTGACTCCATCTTTGACAAGCAGTGATAATATGTGCAAAGTTTGAAGAACATCACTCAAAGAAGCTTTGTACTCTGTCTCATTGCCTGATCTAAATGCAATGGACCAAGCACGCAGCATGTGGCATAGGGCTTCTGGTTGGGGAACTTCCTGACCGTTGACAACGGGCACAATGTTGTCAACACAAGTGCTAATGTACCCAGTCACATACTCAGCATAATCCTACATGCTGACGGAAGAGTCCTTCAGAGTGGCTGCTTTATACAATGTGGTTTTGTTATTTTTCTTTAAGTAAAAGATATGACAATCATTTCAATCAAAATTACATTTCACCAATGATATAAATAAGAGTTTGGAGCTTTCACTTGCAATGAGCCTAGCAGTGTCGTCCTGCAGAGACGTGTTTTAGGCACATGCTGGTCCTATGTGCTGTTCACATAGTTCTGAAAATAACACTGATCATCTCATTAAAGAAAAAAAAAGTACCATTCCAAATTTCAGACCTTTTCTTTAAGGGTTCCTCAGTTTGGTGCTGTTTCTAAATTGTCACGGGGCTGTTCCATTCATGTCGTCCATTGGGAGAAATTGTCTTGATTTTCTCTCTGGACTAAATGAACAGAGACAGACTTGGTTTGTTATCTCCATTACAGTCTTTGAAAGTCTCCCTCCCTGGAAGAAGAACGGTGCTGTGGCCACAGTTGGCCTTGTGGCTTAATAATCAAATAGAAATAATATCAGTTACATGGGTGTGTGGAACCCCTGCCTGAGGCTTTGATAGGTGAGAGCGTCTGCTTCACTATCTCCAGGCCAAAGCTCAGGGGAATTCTCACCAAACCTCCCACCTACAGCGACACACTCACACACACACCCTGCCGTATAGGAGGACCGAGTGTGAGGTGTGTAGCAAGAACATTTGCAGGAGAAAAGGAGGAGAAAAGGGAAGAGAGTGGAGAAAGTATATGGAAATGTGTGAAGAGAAGGCGTGAGACTGTGCAGCAGCTCCCCTATTGTTTTCTCATTAGTGAGCTGTATATGTGACTCCAGATTCAAGGTGTTTCTGTGCAAAGCAGCCACGGCACATGCACCATCAGTATGCAAGGCCTATAGAGAAAAGGAGCTTAGTGCTTTAGTGCTTATTATTGCAATAACACCTAGCAGGTGAGTTTTGAATATGCATGAAATAAATATCACACATTTCCACTTTTTTTCTTATCATTTTCACTAGGGTTCAACAGACAATCACATTCTGCAAAACTGTGAAATCATAACATAAAACCCAGCATGCATTGTTCACTGGGTTTACAAAATGCTGGGATTGAAGGTCAGGAAAAGGCAGGCGTCTTATATTTCTCTATACAGATCTACATTACATGCATGTTTGCATACCTTACCATCATCCGTGACATTGTAAAAGAAAGGTGTATAATTCCACTGTATATTCCTTTATGTTGACTTTTCTTCACTATTGTAGCACATTACATTTCTGTGTCAGTGATTTCTGTCACAACTTGAGAGGAAGCAGTAATAGTACTGCTTTTTAAAGATTCAGATGGTTCACATATACAGTGGCTGCAGAAAGTATTCAGACCCCTTTCCTTTTTTGCACACTTCACTGTGTTGTATCTTTAATTGTAAATGGATCAATCTGGACTAAATAACCCATAATGGCAAAGTGAAGACATGTTCACAAAAGTATTCAGTTCCTTTGCCATGGCACTCCAAATTGTGGTCAGGTGCATCCTGTTTGCTTTAACTGACTGATTGGACAGAGTTCAGAAAGGAACACGCCTGTGTATATAAGATCCCACAATTCACACTGCATGTAAGGACATAAACCAAGCCATGAAATCCAGGGAACTCTCTGTAGACCTCTGTGATGAAACTGTGGTGAAGGGCCTTGGTCAGGGGAGTGACCAAGTACCCAATGGTGACCCCAGCAGAGTTTCAGAAGTCCTTTGCACAAAGGGCAGAATCTGCCAGAGGGAAGATCATCTCAGCAACACTCCATCAATCAGGCCTTAAAGGTCATCAATGGCCTTAATGATTTTTTAAAAAATGAAGGTGGAGATGATTTTTCTTACTAGTACAGATGGAAGCCACTTTGAGTAACACACCTATGACAGCCCACTTGGAGTTTGCATTTAAAGGACTCCAAGAGCACAAGGGAATCATTCTCTGGTCTGATGAGACGAAAACTGAAACCTTTGGGCAGAGCTCCAAGCACTATATGAGGTAAGCTCCAGGCACTGGCATCACCTGGCTAATACCATCACTACACTGAAGTATGGTGGTGGCAGAATCAAGCTATGGGGGTGCACACAACATGAGACTGGGGTTCACCTTTTAGCACAACAATGACCCAAAGCATTCAGCCAAGACAAAGCTGGAGAGGCTTCAGTGGACTGTCCTTGAGTGGATCAGCTGAAGCTCAGCTTTTTCCGTGAATTTCTGACTTTTAAAAGTTTATATTCTGCATTTAAAACTTAAATGGTGGGTGTTTTTTAAGCTGATAAATAAGGCTTAATTTCTCTTATATTAGACCCGAACATATGTCTCCATTTAATGCTGTTTATTCATCGCAGAAATAGTCATACTACACCTACACTTTTACAGTAGGTTGTAACATTTTGCCAGTAGTAATGAATCAGACAATAAATGAATTAATAAAACAGCTGTCTTTATTTGGTCTCAAACAAACAAACAAAAAAAATCATTCAGCACACAGAAGAGGGAATAGGCCTCAGAAAGTCTCAGAGTGATGAATTAACCCCTAATTTCTATCAGGCCAACAACTGTCCTAACTGCAGCCATTACAGAGTCCACTGTTCAAATGCTGAACATGTTCTCTGTCTACTGTTTCCTGATAAGAGCATCAGGGTTGTGCAAATAATGACTCTGTCTCCCAGAAGCAAAGGCAGAAATAACTTGATGTCTTGACACTGGAGAGTGTTGCTCACATATCATCACCCACCAACTGTCAACATTGGTTCCTCTTAACCATGACTGGCAGCTGTTCTTGACCTGAACTAAGTACTCTAGTTGAGATTGGCAGTTCAGATCAAAACTCTAGAACAGGTGAATAAATGGGCCTTGAGTTAAGTCAGAATAGACTAGGAAGTACTTGAATAATGGAACATCTACAGTTCAATGACAGCTGAGCAAACTCCATCCACTAATGATGTGGTCAAAAGCTCCAGAGCCACTGTGTGGGTGGACCTTCAGTTGAAATTGTTTTATCAATGTAACGAAGTTGTTTAGGTTGAATTATCCAGACTTATCCAGGCCACAGAGGTGGAACATCAGGAAATGCTTCAGAGCAGCCACAGAAGCCTGTGGTGAGATTTTCTTCTCAACTGCTCCTTCTTGGTTTCCCCTCCAGGATGGTGACACTGGCTGATGTGCAGTCAGCCGTATGTCCACAGAAACATGTACATTTTTATATTTTTGCCACATGGTCCCATGATGTCTCACTGTACTACCCATGCTCCATCAGAAGTCATTGTTCAGCAGCAGCTGCTGGTACTGCTAATCTCTGATCCTTTTTGGTGTGAAACATGTGCTAGCATCATTAGCTGCTGACTGAGTCCATTTGAGGCCATTTAGCAGCTCCTGCCTGGCTACAGCCGCTGATGTGACTGTGTGTGCGTGTGTGTCTGTGTTGCTCCCTCAGTGCTGACACAGTGCAGACCTGGGGAAACATGGAGGAAACTCTCCACAGGGCTAACAGTTTAGCTGCTTAGTCCTGGGATATTTGAGTGTCAGCGGTGAGGTTCAGAACAAGGATTTTTACACTGAAGAAACTGAATACAAGAAGGGACAAAAACATGCTCCAGGTCAGTGTGGCTGCTCTCAAGAGAACAAGATAGAGGAAGGTTCCCACAACTACTTGGTCAAGTCACAATATTGGTTCAGGGAAATATTGTGCCTTGGGTTATGAAAGCCTTTTGGTTAAACTCATGGAAAGAGTTTAAAAAAAAAAAAAAAAGACAGTGACTGTTGGTTTCTTTTAACCAACAATTTCTAAAGATGTAAATGAAGTAATTTCCTCATTGTCCAGATCAAAAACGTAAGTGGGTCCTTCAAAATTCATTTGCTATGGCAAATTAGTCATATAAAAGTTTTTTTAGACACAGTCAAAGACATAGACACAGTTATAAATGAGCCAGTTGCCTAGTCAGTAGAACAACCAGACAATCAGTAAACCAGTCACCAGTAAAGACTGGACCTGATCCTGTCTCAGGAGGGTACACTGAACCTGCTATTTTTGAATGCTCATTCTCTTGCCACAGAAACCCAAGTCAAATTTCTTGTTTGCTAAAACATACATGGCTAATAAAGGTCAATACACAGACAGCTACAGCACAGCATAAACCACTGGAAATAATTTTGCTCATGATCATGAAGTCGGAAGGTATTTTTCTTTTTCTGAAAGTCAGATTCATTTGTTACTGGAACATCCACAGCTGCTACCATCCTCCCAGAAAGTCAGGTAGCCTAATGACATAATGGGCATCATTTGTGAACAGGCTAATGGCAGATGCTGTATGCATTCTATCAAAAACAATGACCACTGTAAAAGTAATTATATTCCATATTCACTGCGGGTTGATGGCATCACTGTGAAAATGTCACAGTAGTCAAAGGCAGCATGCTGTCTGTTCCAGCATTTTAGCATCTTAACCTTTAGTTGAAGAGTGAAAATGCTGTGATGTGTAAAGTCACCTCAGTCCACATCATCTTAGCAGAAAGTAAAGATATAACAGCAATCAGCATCAGTGACTCTCAGCCAGACATCATTTCTTTAGGTAGAGCAGAGTCAGGCTATTATCCCCTCCTCTATTTCTCTCTGCTGCTTTCATCCTTCAAATCCATCCCTCTTCTTTTCTGGTTGTCCCGTGAGAGGGACTGTTGTTTACCATGTAAGAGAGAAATCATATTTGGGGGGGCTTATAGCCAAGGCCAAGCACTCCCCGAGGAAGAGCCTATTACAACAGTAAGAGTGGATTAATTAGAGAGCGTCTTGGCAGAGTTGGGCTGAGAGCCTGGCTCGGTCAAAGGGGAGACATTAATCGCCTCTCTTCACACAGGTAACAGGCTTGGCCCTGGGGCCCCAGTGGCCAGCCAATTAATAGGGCCGGAGGTACAAGCCCGCCACGCTACTTTATCGCTGTTTGCCCTCAAGACATTTTATGAAGAGAGCGAGAGGATGGTAGAGTTTTTATTCCACATTTATTAAGGCTGGGGTTTAAAGCTGCACTAAAAGAGATTTTTACTGTATGTTAAAGCCCAGCTGTTTTAACTGCCTGTACACACACATACGTGTGTACTTACACACACACACACACACACATATAGGTGTGTGTGAGTATGGAAGTCTGTTGTCGCCAGGAAAAAGAAATAGGTCCAACACTGATTGTGACAAAAAAAAAAAAAAACTCATGGTGAGTCTGAAGGAAAAGATTCAAACACTGACCAGGAGTATTTTTATTTTCATCATTCCTAACTTTGTGTTGTTGTTGTTGTTGTTTTTCTGGCAGAAATGAGCCTCTACAGAAACACGCAGAGAATTGTGGAGTTTTGTACATGATATTGTATATTGATGTATTGTGTTAGATGTTTTTTTTTTCTTTTTCTTTTGCTGTGTGGATAAATCAATGTCAGTGGCCACCTCCTGTATACATGCTCCTGTTTGTTGACCAGTGTGACTGTGGTGGGAGAAAGGGGTGACAGACTGAACAGAATTCTCCTGTTTAAAATATGGAACAACTCCTTTCTTTTTCTTTATATTGATCTTCTGACTGACTGTGTGCTTGTAAAGGAAATACAAAAAAAAAAAAAGAAGCAAGAGGACGTTTTACTTTACTTGTTCCTTTGGTATAAACCTTCACAGACCAGACACAGCCATCACATCTTAAGATTCCTGAGTAATGAAGTCTTCTGTAACAGAAATGCTTGAATATACAGACTAACAAAGAAAATGGCAATCATTCATCATGTGATGAAACCAATTGCTACTGGTCAATGCTAAGCTCAGTAACACAAACCTGTACAAACGTTTTTCATTAACTTGCTTTGCTAAATTTCCACTCTTCCAGCTCTTCTACCTCTTTTTCCCTCCTTCACTTTCCCTCATGATTTTCATTAGAGACTGCAGGGCCTCCTGCAGAGTGCCGAGCAGCCAGACAGGCAGGCAGAGAGACAGGCAGCAGACAGGCACAACAGAGCCACTGTGGGCTAGCTGCATAGATCTGAAGTTTCAACTCTCCATGCCAGTAATCTAAAAGGAGAAGCGGAGAGGAAGGGGCAAGGAGGGGAAGTGTGTGTGGGAGAGAGAGACTGGGGGCTGCTGGAGGACTAAGGGAGTCATGGGATGAAGACAAGTGTTTCCATATGGTGATGAAAAATACCTGGATGCTGCTAATCTTTGGCTATAGAGAACATGCTGTAATGGAGGCATGTGCAGGGCTAGACCTGCAGGCAGCAGCTAGCAGGTGAAACCTCTCTAACCCAGCCTACCCTCACTAGTTCAGTGTAAATGAACTGATGATACAGACAGGACCCTCTGACATCATCAAAACACCACTTGTGATGGACTGGGAGATGGGACCCCCCCGCCACTTGTTACCTTGTGGCTTATGTTCCATAATAAGGTCACATGATAACACCTGCCTCAGGGGTAATGAGTGAACTTTGAGAACCCTTTATGTTAACAAATTTTCCTTTCTTTGACTGTGTAATCATATATACAGTCTCTTATCCTGCATCTCAAACTTGCACGTTAATGCAAAACCTGCATGAAGTTTCATCATCTTGCATAATAGACGTTTTCACTTTGCTGGCAGTAAATCAGACACAGAGAACACTGGCCTCTGAATGTCAAGCCCACAAAGCATCATATGATGATAAAGGATTCCATGACTCAGTGATAACAGAATGGACAGTATTTACCAGGATCACATTCTTCCCTGTCACATCAAACTGTATGAAGAGAAGTGAAAATGGCAGTGGCAGTGTTTTTACATCAGCAGCAGTGGATCTCCAGCCCAGCGGGCTGCTGTATAACCACCTCTCTCTCCCTCCAGCATCAGAAATGTCAGCAGAAAACCCTCGGCTTGTTCCTCCTCTCTGGGGGTCCCAAGGCCCTCCCTCCGCCACTCCTCCACCCTGCAGACAGCCGTAGGTTCAGACAGCTTGTGCCACGGCTGCCTGGCTCTGCCGAGCCTCCAAATGCCAACATATAGCAGCTCTGCCCCAGGGGCCAGGGCAGCAAGAGGAGGACATGGGAAGATGAAGAGAAAAAGGTGAAAGGGCACCCAGGGGCGTCACCATCAATTGAGAAGTAAGAGGAAGAAGATCTTTCATTGTTTTTGGATCAGTCCAGCTTGGGCTGCCCAATCTCCTGTATTTTTCTCATTATTAACTCAATACTGTGTTGTTACTGATTGAAATGTGTCTGTGGTACTGTGTATTAAAAGCTGTCATGAATGCCTGGTCCAGTCATAATCTTGCAATATATTGCTTGATTGTCAGATGGTTTCTAATTTGAACAAAATCTTGCCAATTTTTAGACTTTAAACATTTGAGCACATATTTGTTGAATAAAAAGAAAGGTTTTGTCATCCCTCCCTCCGTTCGCTGAAATGGCAAGATAACCAAGCCTAAGTTTCACAGTTCAGACGCAAGTATGAGGACCATTGTCTTCAGCTCACTGACTGTTAAAGACCAATGAAGTTTTTCGCAACACAACTGGCAGGGCTTGGATATTGGATGGCTCGTGATCCACAGGGGGTGAATCTTACCAACCTTGGTGATTACCTGATGTTCCAGCCATTTATGACAAAATACCTGCACAACTGAAGACATGTCCAAGTACAGCTTAGCTTGTGCTTTATGTTTAGTGCTTTTTATCAAACATTAGCACCTGAACTTTACTTGCAAAACATCTGAATGTGTGTGTGTGTGTGTGTTTGTATATATATATATATATATATATATATATATATATATATATATATATATATATATATATATATATATATATATAAAGCTGATACAAAAAGGAAAAAGAACAGAGAACATAGAACGTAAACAAAAGTACGGAGGAGATTTAGACAAAGAAAGAGAGATCCAATAAAACCAGTGAGAGGATTTGTCAGGACGTGAGAGGAGATAGGACTTCCCTAATGCTCTGCAATATTCATGTCCAAAATGTCGTTAATAAGCTGGTGAAGTGATGAAGTGATTGTGGCTGGGCCGTTTTCATGGAAGTAGCTGCCAGGCCTTGTCAGATAGAGCTCTGGCAAATGAGTGTGCCACTCTAATCAGTCAGCGAGGACCTCTGCATGCCCCCAGTCTAGGTGAGGTCTGGTGTGGGGTGACCAGCACTGTCAGCCCCGCCCCCCCCCCCCACCCCCCCAAGCCCAGCCAAGATGCTGTTGCAGGATTTCAAGGACACCTATTAATAGGACACACTTGGACTGCATGTGTGTCTTGTCTTTTTATTCTGTTTTTGTCAGGCCCACGTGCCCTCACAAGGAACCAAAAATTTCTAGTGAAAATGCTGTCAAGTTTAGGACTTGGGTTTAGTGTTAAAATTGGAATTGAGATTTAGTTTAGGTTTTGGGGTTTTGAAATGAGTTTTGTCTGTAAAGTTCCTACCACATTATGCAAATGTGAGTGTAGACTGAGAGGCAGAGAGACAGACTCATCCTCAGCGAGAACCAATGTGGAATTTATACAGAATCTGTCTGGCACTACACTTACAAGGAGTTACCTTCTTATCCTTCAAAAACATGATGTTGAATTTCACAGCCACAAAGTCAGACTACGATATCATCAGTTCAATGAATAAAGAAAAAAATTGCCCCAACTGGCCCCAACAACGTCTCTACTGTTCAGATGTGACCAGGGAATTCATTCCAGCTTTTCACTCGAAGCTGCCACATCCCACAGCCAGACCTGGAACCTGAAGATCTCACTTTTCATTTAGGTTTGGTTTTGTGTCTGGGGGTAAGGTCAGCAGAGTTAAGAGGCAGGGCAGAGCCTCAAAACCAGCAAATACAACCTTCAGAGCATTCTGAGTCCTGCCTGGTGCCACACTGCATGTTGGAAAGTAAATAATGAGCAGCAAATCAGACAGAGACAAACCGGGGCCAGTGACTTGTAGAGGTCCTTGAGGGCAGCGCAGTGGTTTTTAGGAGGTTTTAGCTTTCTGAACGTGGTTCTAAGGCTCTGTGAAAGGAGTTATGGCTCTACAAATCTGATGCAAGTAATGGCCTGGATGGATGTGAATGACAGCCACTCTCACAAAAAAAGCACAGTCAAATAAAGAATGAGTTACACTGAATGAGTGTTCTCTCATAATATTGTTATTCATTCTCAAATTATGACATTCAAACATTTGATCTTAAATGTGGTGACCACATGTTATTGCACATATTATGAGAACATTCTAATACAATTATATTTTCTTGTAGTATAATGTTTTCTTCAAAATTTACTTTACACAACTCTTCTGAAAATGTCATGACTTTTCATCATATTTGTAAAACTGGAAAATTATCTCACAACTTTATTCTTGAAATCATGGCTTTAATCTCATAACATTTAATCTCTTAATTTAGCATAACATACTTTTTTCCTCATGTCAGTGACTAATACTCATACTTCTCTCTTCTCAGGGAGTTACATCCTTACTTATTGTCTTAGTATAACAATTTATAGCTGCAATATTGTATTATTATTATTGTTGTTGTTGTTGTTGTTGTTGTATCATTTTGTTTATATTTGATCTGTATTCAACTGTAACCGACTAAGTGGAATTTTTCACATAGTAACTTTTTTTTTCATAAATAGTATATAATCTCACATAAAGTTATGGTAACTTTTGCATATGCAGATTTTCAGTGATGTTCAGGTCAGGTGACTGTGGGGGTCGTTCCAAAAGTGTTGCAGCCAAAGAGCTGAATTTTAACTTGTGCACTTGTTTTCAAAAGGACTCTGGCCTATCCAGGTGTTGTTTCTCAGACTGCAGACACTGACTTTTGTCATGAGGTAGCAGGTAAGAGCCCCTCCTGATGACTCTTCCATGTAGACCTTGTTTGTGTGTCAGTGATGCACAGTGAGTAGTGCACCAGTGCACCAAAACAAAATGTGTAAGGATGGCTGTATGGCTGTATCTGCAATCAATTATTGATCCGACTGACTGAACTGATTTAGGCTTCATTTTGTGTCCAATGGGCAACAGGACAGAGGATTTATTTTTGCAAATAGAAAAAAAATGTCATCAGAAATTACTGCAGAGAGTTCAAAAGAGCAATTATAAGCCTCTGAGCATTGACAGATCTCTGTGCTCCAATAGAACATGTTGGGTTAGCAAGCCATAGTCTTAAGTCAGCTGTCCAAGATCAATCAGTTCTATGTTTCAACACTGAAATGACAGCAGTTTTCCCATATGAGTATCTGGGACTGAATCAGAGCGAATGAGTGTCCGTGGTCTAATGTGGGTCTGTTTGATATGAAAGAACTTGAGAAGTCTTGGTCTGGAGCATAAACCAATTCCCTTAAAGATCATGATATTAACCCCACAGCTGCCCAGTGTGAACTGTTTTGTCTCCAGGAAGTTCTACTGCCCTGAGCCAAATGACTCCTTCAAAGAGAATACTCCCCCTTGATCAAAGCACAGCCCCATCCCACCAACCAAAAATATTCTGTTACATGCTGACCTGTTCACTGATTAGCAAATACGCTGCCTCTTGAGAGGTCCTCTTCAGCACATCTCAGGGTGTTGACTTATGCAGGGAAATCCACAGTCCTGCTCTGATCTCACCACTTCGGAGAGATTCTGTTGGCATGCACAATCAAAATGCTGGGCTACAGGCTCACATAAACTTTTAGATGTCTAAATGAACATGATTGAAACATCAACCTTTTTTTTGGATCTTCCGTTCAACCCTGAGCTCGACTCTTCTTTTTTGGGTTTGCCTGTTAAATGTCCCCTTGAAGAACTTCAGCACAGTAATCCCCAACTTAGGGAACATGAAAATATTGTAGTATGATTAGTTCAACTCATTTGATCCAGCAGGATTACTTATTGATGTAATGCTGACTTTAAACTTTAAGTCACAATAATCAGTACAAGACCAGCTAAACTAACCATCTATAAACTAATCACTACTTTTGCAAAGTGCTCATTGTGTTCAATCTTAACTGCTCTGCTGTGCAGTGAGCTTGTCACAAAACCAGGCCACAATCAATTGGACTCATTGAAGACTTTAGCCTGGAGTTCAGCCTGACTTTGCTCCCAAACAAGGGGGGGCAGCTGTCAGTTTGTCTGCTGGTAAAGTGTGACCAGAGCAAAGTCAACCAGCAGGCTCAGGGAGTTTTGGGTGGATGAATAGACGGAGGGATGGAAGAATGGATGGCTGATAGGGAGGGTATAGGTTTGGGCATCGTTGAGTCCCTGTGTTTATTTAGTTGTTGTTGTTGTGTTTGTTGTGTATCAGGTGGCGTTGTTGAGGCATGGCTGCCAGGACCTGACCGCTGAGCGAAGACATCAGTCAGTGGACAATGACAGCAGCGGATAAGAGCTTGGAGGGACAGAACAGCAGACGAGAGGATGGACTTTGACCTTCCCCCTATCCGTTTAATACCCCCCCTCATGCTGCCTCCCTCACCCATTGCTCAAAAACAACTCAAAGTGATTGGTGATTCACTGGGGGTCTGAGCCCTGAGTGCTTCACATGGAGGATACAGTGGCCTGATGGGAGATCAAGCTGCGGTCTTTGTCCTTCAGAGAACATATAGAGAGACAAAGCAGTACATGTAGGAAAACAGATGGAGAGACCATCAGATATAAGTGTGGATGTTTGACATTATACTGAACCAACAGTCTCGGAGATGTAAGCACATGTCAAGTTCATTTACATATAACTGACATTAAAACGTAACTGTGACCAGATTCAAGGGTCAAGAAATGAAAATGTAAAAAGAAAAAAAAAATTCAGGGTGCTGTCATCCCAAAAAAAGAACTGAGATCTGTCTGATATCAAATTCTTTTTTTTACGAAAGTTGTTAAATATCAGACACTGGAATAAAATAACTGTTAATCTCAGCAATAAAGAAAAAAGAGTGAGCTGCCAGTCACACACACACACACACACACAAGGCTCATTCATGTCTCTGTCTGGCTGCTGATTGGTTGACTGAACATGTTGCTGCTCTCCTCCGTTCACTGAACACGTTCTGTCCAGAGAGCCACAGCCACGAGTGAAACTTTGGTGACTCTCTTAAAGAGACAGGAGTTAAGGTTTGTGTCCAAAGAGTCAGAAGATTTGTTGCTTTATAGAAAAAAGAAAATACATCAGTGAAGGGTCAGGAAAGTCATTACATTTAATGAGAAAGATGCTGTGTTGGCGACACTGATTCTGCTTCACTAGTTTGTCTAGTTTAACTCAGTAAGGTCAGTCACATTAACGTGACGCTGTCAGCACCTTTCTTTAGAGCATGCTCTTATGGGGTCCTAAGGATTGTGCCAAAAAAAAATAATTACAACTATAAACAATGATGGAGACAATAAGACATCAAGAAACTGGGAAGACAGAAATTACCATTTTACAGATCATTCATTCTTTCAAAAAAAAGAGAAAGAACAAAAGGTGTTATGGCAGCTGTGTGACTGAGACTGTAGATGTGAGCCGAGGCAGGGCCTCCCAAAGCACGATCCTGACTCCATCCTCAATCCCTGGATCTGCTCACTTAGAACCCTGGTGGGCCGGGCTCATAATGGGATCCAGATTCGGGCAAGTGTCACCATGGAATTCAGAGGAAGGGGGGGAAACCGAGGAGGCTGGCTTCAACTTCTGCCAAGTCCAGCAGCCTACAGTGTCAATTCAGCAGAACTCTGCAGACTCTGTAGTCCCGTCCAAACCCACTCCTGGTTCTGCTGAACGGGGTGGTCCCACTCTGTCGGGCTGCACTGCTCCGCAGTTACCCCAGGCCTTGGATCAATCATTTTGTGAGCCCCACCCTCAATCAGATTGGTATTCACGTGAAGAACGTACCCACGTCCTTTAACTTGAACGAGAGGAGAAACTGAAGGACAGAGAAGATGGGGACAGCGATGGTATTGATAATCATTATTCTTGAGGCAAAGGACATGAAAGGACATAACTTCTGCATAAACACTGGTTCAGCAGTCATGCAGGGAAGCAGATATTTCTTCCACTGCTGGTATCCTCAGTAGACCAGAATCCAATGCAGTAAAAACATGTTGTATCTAACAGTGCTGCTTACATTTTCTCAACCACAAAACCTCTCCCTGTGAGCATGACGAATACAACCTGTTCACACCCGCTCTCTGGGGGATTAGTCACAGGTATTCTGGGAGATGTAGGAAGTAGAAGTCGAGGCAGGTTGAGCATTAAAAAAAAAAAATCAGCCTAATGACAGCGCTTCATCATAAAATGACTCCTTGAATGCACTGAGTGCCACAGATTGATGACATTAGAGCAGTTTCACAGTAAAATCAGCCTGTGCTTATTTCTCTAAGCTTCACATTCCTCTTTCATCAATCACATTAATTACACTGACTGTAACAAGTGCTGTACTTGTTTCAGAAATAACAGGAATTAGATGAACTTTGACACGACATCAGATTAATTTTAACTACTTTCAGTCTCATTTTGAAACGGTGCCTGTTAAACTGACTAAATTGTAGGGAGCTGATTTGATGTCTTGCAGTTTTTTTTTTAATGTTTTTGGCAAATTCATGCCAGTCCCAAGCATGGAATTGTGTAGCGGCTGTCAGGTGGGAAAAGACAAGAATAGAGGCATTCAGAAAACATGGCACCAGTCTTTGCCTGAGGTTTGTAAAGACTGAACATAAGTGTGTGGAAGGAAACCAGGAACACTTCCTACTCTGCTCCTCACCGACTTAATTTGAAATGCTTTGAGTCATTCTGCCACCAAGCAGCAAGCCACAGACCAGGATGAAATACTCACGTCTCAACTGTCTCCAGTGTTTCAGTAAATACAGATGCAGGGAGTCACCTCTAAAAAGACCTGTGAAATGCAAGCTGTAAGTTGACTGAGGGTCAGTTCAGCCACTGAAATGAAGCGACAAGAGCTGGAAAATGCAAGTGTATTTCTCACACACTGTAACTGATAAAAGAGAAAAAGACATGATGTCCATATGCTTGTCATATGCTTGAAACGTGCTTGTGTTAGCCAATCAGAGTGGACATCCACATGGGCCACAGCCTCTGGATGTGTAGCTCAGTAATTTACAACACGACAGAAAGTAATTAAGGCTTAAAGAGCCCGGTTTATGAGAACAGCCTTATTTCATGATTGTCCGATAACAATGGAGCAAACGACTGTGTGGTGGTGACAAACCCACAGAGAAGTCTGTAGTTCCCCTCGTCTCCACAGAGCTTCTCAGCATGATCCAGCTCATTGTTTTGGTTTTATGGTTGGAAATAAGTCAAAGAAGAGAAAGAAAGTCTGAAACATGATCACGCCACTTTACATTACCTCCCCAGCACCAAACAGCAGACACAGTTAAGTTTAGAAATAAAAAGCCATTTTTTTTCTCTCTTATTTGGGGGAGACCCAAACAAAGCGGGTGATCAAACACATAAAAGCTATAACATTTTCAAAATGTCTTGACCCCTCAAACTAATTCTAGTTAATAATAAATACCTACAAATTGAAGAAGAGGAAGAACTGAATTTTTCTCTCCTCGTGACGTTGTCTGCACATCCAGGTGTTTCAGAGCAACATTCACATTTATTTTGTGAGTTGTGTGTGCTGAAGAATGTGATCATCCCTTCTGAATATTATCAGTGTCTCTAGGTCGGCTAAATTCCAGTTTCTTCACCAGTCAGTGTCCAACTGTGTCTGTCTGCTGTTTGCTGCTGGACAGGTAGTGAACAGAGGGTTTTTACAGCCTGTTCTCTGAAAATTTAAAATATATGGTATGTTTTTGTAATGTTTGCATAAAGTGTGTGTTTCTGCCTCCAGTAAGTTCAGTGCAAACTGAGCCAGCATCACTTCACTGGCGAGGAGTCACTCTGCAATGCGAGGTGTTCTCATTGAACATCCTCCGTTCATCACCTCCGTAGGTACGCTCTCCAATATTTATGCAGGGATTAAAGCATGTTAATATGGTAAAAGTCAGTGGTGTGCAGTGACCTTTACAGAAAGCAAGCAGAGCCAAAGAGCCAACTACCTCACCTTTCCTCCTGCCAATAAACATCAACCTGTTAAAAAAGCTGGACTAAAACAGACATTTCATGACAGTGGTAAAAAATGTAAGTGGATTCATGATTTTGTGTGTCTGTCTGTCCCGTGCTGAAAGTCTCTTTCCTGCATCTTGCTGTGCTCTATCTACACACCTTCACCTTTCTGACCTCCTTCCTGGTTGAAGAAGTTTTAGGACTGTTCCTTTGAACTGACACGTAAATATATCACACGTGCAGTATAGAGGGGAAAAAAAAATAAATAAATAAATATATATATATATATATGTGTGTGTGTGTGTGTGTGTGTGTGTGTAAAGAATCACTTCTATAGTAGTTCAAAATAATTACCATTAACTGACAATGTCACACTCCAGTCACAGAGCAGAATCCTGGATTTTCCTGCCTCTAACTTCTCAAACTTACTGCAGATCCTGCACAGAGAAGCCTACTCCTTGATTAACAGGAACGGAAAAGACATCAGTGATAATTAAACAGCAGAAGAGAATTAAAAGGCCTGGGTATTATGTGACATGGATAACATGGCATTATGTGACATGGTTAACTGAGAATATGGAAATTGTCCAATGTGATTTGAGATGATGAATCTCAGTATAATTTGCTTGTGTACTTGTTGCTGCTGCCTCTTAATGATTAGGAATAAAAGACTGTTGAAGTCATTTTCTAAGGTGCCAGCAGAATTTACACACACATCCCCGCATGTGTATAATAATATAATATTATCAATAGCTTGACGAGCACACTTGTTTGTAGCTAGCTACAGCTTGTCAGCCGCCAAAGATCCCAGGATTACCCGCAACGCACATGTGCAAACATCCCAAAAAAAAAAAAAAAAAAAGTTTGTCTGCTTGACAAACTCCAACCTCTGTCAACAGGACACAGCCACTCCCACGAAAAATGACAGAAATAATAGATGCAACGGCTGATAGTCAACTTAGCGTCCAGAGACAGCAGCCTACTGCTGCCACGAGAGCTGAAGAAAACCTGGGAAACTTCACAGATGACAGAGAGGTGTGTGTTTATTCATAAATAAATTCACTGAAGAATGAGGGAACAAGTGCAGCATACTTTATTCTCCATACTGTGGACTCTAATGCCTCTAATCATAGAGTTTTCTTTGTCCTGCCTAATTCATTGCTAAAATGCAAGTGTGTGTGTGTGCGCGTATGTGCCAAAGCAGCATTCCCCAGCATTTCCCCACCTCCCCTCCTCGCTCTAGAGCCTCTTAATAAAGCATCAGTTAAAAAGTGAATGGATCAATTAGGCAATTTATCCAGCTAATCTTTGGCAGGGCCCACCTTTTTGATGCCGCCAACAAAGTGACTGAAAACATTGTTAATGCATCCAAAAAATAAAAGGGGTTGCTTCTGCCTCTCGCTCCCAAATGATTTGGAATAATTTGCTTCTCATTCAGGAGATGGAAGGCAGCCGGGGCTCTCCGTCGCTGGCAGTCGGCATGAAAGCACTTCTCCACCAACTTTCCCCCAATATCTCCTCACTGGAATCAGCTAAATGGCTATTAGGCCAGTGCCTCCTGCCAACATGCTCTCCATAATCACAAGGAAGAAGAGGTGCTAGTTTGAGGGGGTCTTGTGTGACAGCTGTGTGAATTTGGTTTGGCGAGTGCGTCGTGTGTGTGCATACGAGCTATTAGGATGTAATATGAGGCGTCTTTTGGGAAGAGTGTTATATGTGAATGTGAGATATTTTCAAGGTTCATTTCTGTCTGTGCCTGCGTCGACACTGATCTGAGTGCAGTAGCATTCTATAGAGAAGAAAGAACCATGTAGGGTTAAGGTTACTCACCAAACCATTGATGTGGTCCATAAGTATTGGAGTCACATAAAGAGTCAGCTCTACCAAAAATGAGTTATGAAGCTTTCAGGTGACATTTCCACAGGTAAACATGAGGATAGCGACTGTGATTCCACACAGGGAGATAAAGTGAAAGCAGAACTTCCTAGTTGTGTTACAGAAGTAAGAAAATCTCATTCAAAATCCCAACAGCATTTCCAATGAAACAAAGCCCTACAGCATAATGTAACTCAGCAGTGTGCCGCCCAGTTTACTCTCTTTGTAAAGACAGGAATGGTGCAAACATACTGATCATGTATGGAAGACATACAGTTTATACATGCGCATGTGGTTTATGTTGTGCATTTCACATGCGATGATTTCACAAAGCACATGTGGTTTTTGGTTATTTAATATCTGAAAACATGAATTTTGTGTGTGCTCTTAACCTCTCAACTGGGCTCTGTCTGCCAAACTGGTGATATTTAACCCGTGACAGTACTGGATTGATGTCAAGCTTATCATCTTCATCAGCCAGCTTTAGAGGTCATTAGTCATTGTCACATGTCATTTATAACCAAGTAGACTATTATATCTGAGATGCCAGGAGATGACCTGACGGCAGACATGACCAACTGCCATGTTCTGCTGGGTTTCAAGAAAGTTTACTTGGAGAATACTGGAGCGTTAGTTGGCCTTGAAACAGCTTTTAAAATAACTTTTGAACTGTTAAAAAGTAGAAGTTATGTTATTTTAAAGTAAAAAAAAAAAAAAAAGCAGGTCTTGAGGGATTATCTAATTCAAGTGGAAATGATGTGGATTAATATCAGATATGAACTAACTTTAACTTGAAGGCAGATAAACTGGGTGATAGACTGGTTTGTTAGCTGGACAGCTGACTCTCTCCTCCCATTTGTCCAACTACATTTAACTACAGCTAGAAGGATACAGAATATTTATGTTAATAATGATTTTGATGATGAGTGAGAAGAGTGGTGCATTGGTTTGTGTGTAATTGGCTGGTTGGCAGGTGAGGAAGGATTTTTTTTTTGGGGCCTACCAGCTTAAACAGGCTTCTTCTCTTTCCCTCACACTGCCAGAAGACACTTAACAAGCTGGCAGTAAAAATGGAAGGGGCCTGTTGAGCATGTGGGCCAACATAAAAAGCTCTGGATTCAAAGTTAATTTTTCCAGACATGATTATTAAAACCGTGTGCCAATGTGTGTGTGTGTGTATTTGTGTGTGTGTGTGTGTGTGTGTGTGTGTGTGTGTGTGTGTGTGTGTGTGTGTGTGTGTGTGCCTTTGTGTCCATGACTGTGCCCACATGTGGCCCCTGGACGGGCCCCTGTGAGAGCTCCCATGTGAATGCATATGCGGAGTACAGTGTATATATTAGCATGGGTCCTTATGTCTGAGTGTGTCCCAGCATGTGAGTGCCCATATGTGCCCATGGCCGTGTGTTACTGTGCGTTTATGTACGTGTGTGTTCTTCAGTGCAGTTAATTATGGCCGCTTGTTAGCCCCAGTCATTTTGTCACTTCCTTGCCATTTCAAAGCAGAAATAGAGGTGGGGTGAGGGTAGGGGTGTGTGTGTGTGTGTGTGTGTGTTGGGGTGGGAGGGGGTGGAGACAGACAGAGCAGACAGAGCCAGATCAGCTCTTTCTTTCTAGAGAACATGTTCCTCTTTATGACTGTGAGGCTTGGCTGTCTGTGGGCCTGTGCTCCCTCTTCCTCTCCCCTGGCCTGACAGCAGCAGCAGCAGCAGCCCTGCTGACCTACAGCAAGCACAGATACGTGGCCTTCGCTTCACTGCAAAGATGCGCACAGCCAGCAGGTGGATACTGTGTGTATGCATATGTTTTCTTATACACAATAAACCCCTGTTAAGTGCAAACTACAGCAAAGCCAAACTGAATTAAATCAGTCAGATGAAATACAATATGATTGATTAAACTGGATAAAATAAACCCATGTATTGTAGGGTAGTGTAACCGTGATCAGCTGCATGGGGAACCCTGGTGGCCCAAGGTTAAAGGAACTGTAGAGTCGACTGTTTGCAGCCAGTTGGACGTAAACCTTATCTGTCTTCCATCATTTCATGTTACGTCTCTACTCTCGAACTGTCGAATAAAGGCATGAAAAAACATATTATTTTGAAGGAAAAAACAAATATTCATCAGAAAAAAGGAGGAAGGAGAGTAGAAGAAACATTAAGAAAAGGGGAAAATATGCAGTTAAACTGTGGTCACTGAACAAGACTCATCATTTTAGCATTTTACACATTTTCTTTTGAAACGACTGGGTGAATTTATTCAGATCAGCATTTTTGTGTTTACATGATTCAAAATGTCCAGAAAAGTTGAGAGTAAACAGTGATGACAGAATAATGTATCATCTTTAAAAGACAGCAAATTAAAAATGATGAGAAAAACACAAAAAAACACTGTAGAACAGGCAGAGGAAACACACCTGTATGAAGAGCTCTGACATAAATTCTACCTCTACAAAGCTTTTCATGTCCAGTTTTCATTGACATTGCATTGTCAGTGAGGTGTCAAATATATATATATATACACACACTCATTCTTCATTCAAAATCACAGGCAAATTGATTTTGAACATTTCTTGCATCTTATTTTCGACACTTCAAATATTAATTTTTATTAATTTTTACTCACAGTGATAAATTACGACCTTGTAACAAATTGTCGAAAGGTGTCGAAAAGGTCACAGGTCAAAACCTAAAATCTATGTGCCAACTGTTAGGATATTGTCACTGGACAATATTCTGTACATGGACAGAAATAAACAAAAAAGAGATTTTTTTTTAAATGAAAATGAAAGATAATAAGAAAAGAAAACCATGTTTTAAATCTCTTCTTAGTAGTTTAAAGAAAGCAGAATAATATACATAAAAAATATCTTGCAGCAGCCGTCCTGGATTCTGTCTGTGTTTAAAGTGATCAGCCGCCAGTGGCATCTTCCAGAATCAGCTCTGAAATAATACTGTGATTGGCTGAAGAAAGGGGATCCTGAGATTTTAACTTTAAACACCTCTCCATGGATAAATCTGCGTTTTGACATGGACTCAATTATAGGGGAGAGCTAATCCCAGAGACCCTTTTAACCTGGAATGTACCGCAGGGCCAGGAATAACCATGCTCCTGAGTTAGGAAATCAAAGACAGGTAATTAAAATCATAATGGTCTTGGTTAAGATGATTATCATCGGGGCTTCAGATAAGGCAACCTCCAGCAGATTTCCACCCTTTTTAAATATTTATGGAATATGATTAGTCCGCGGGGCCAGAGCCATGTTAAAAGGTTTAAGGATGACTTGCAGATCAAGAGATGGAAAATAAGCATCTTAAAGAGGAAAATGAGGCTGGAAATGATGAGGAGGAATGCAGAGAAGAGCAGAGAGAGGAGTGACCAGGTTAGTACGGGTATATACTGTACACTCACAAGTGTGTGTGTGTGTGTGTGTGTGTGTGTGTGTGTGTGTGTGTGTGTGTGTGTGTGTGTGTGTGTGTGTGTGTGTGTGTGGAGGAACCAGATGTGTGCCGGTAAGCAAGGGATCAGGTTTGATCAGACTAAAACAGAAAAAAGAGTCTATAGGGCAGAGTTTGGATCAGGCAGGGGGAGGGTCTCTCTCTCTCTCTCTCTCTCTCTCTCTCTCTCTCTCTCTCTCTCTCTCTCACTCTCTCTCTCTCTCACACCCACCCACACACACACACACACACACACACACACACACACACACACACACACACACAAAACTGCATTTAATGTGGTATTTACTGTATGTGATTATACAGATTTACAGATATCTGAGACTAGATAAGAGAACAAACATTTTTAAAAAAGCAAAACCAGCTGGATGTAATTTCTTTCAATAAGAAATGATCTCTTTCCTGTAGATGAGCAAAGATGTAAGAAAGCGTCAGAATCAGAAAGAGAAAGTAAGTGAAGGAACAAAGGTGGCACTGAGTTGAGGGCCAGACAGGCAGACAGCCCCCACCCCCTTCCACCCTCCTCAGGATTTCTCACAGTATGATTGACAGCTGAATGGAAACAGCAGAAAGTATCCCTGAGGTCACCTGAAGGTCACTTCCTGTCTGCACCCTCTGACCTCAGCAGAGGCCTTCTGAGACCTCTGAGACTTCTGACACTGCTGTTATATACTGGAACAACTGGTTCAGGATCAAGTGAACATGAAGCTGTTCAAGATTTTTATTTACTTACTTTTATGAACGATGCCTCCTTTCTGCTTTAATAAATGATCATTTTTATTCCACAGTGTGATGATGATGATTATGATTATTATTAATATTGCACATCCATACATTTGTAATAATTGTTTTAGTGTTGCTAATTGCTCTAGATGTTGCCACATCATTGGAAGATAAGTCTGATTTTTTGTGACTGTTCATATTTCTCATGTTATTTTTTTAATGATGATGATGATGATGATGATATTGTGTTCCCAGACCTTACCTGTGAATGCAACCAGTGTACAAGAATCTCCTCAAATGGAAGTGTGTTACTGTAGTCTTGTTTATGGCGGCTCTGTGGTCTGACCTAAATCACTGCAGTAAGCAGTAAAACACCTTCCTGTCAAATGAGTCTCAGCATGTGTATGATTTTATGTCAGATTAAATTAAAGTAGTCCCTCTGAGGATTCGGTACAAGCCTGGACGCTGCATTGTGGATACAGCTTATTACCAATCCAGTTTGGGACAGATGAGACACTATTCAGTGGGTGTTTGTCTGTGTGTGTATGTGCGTGTGCGTGTGTGTTTGCTGTGTAGTGTATTTCAGAAGATCCGGAATGTCACTAACCTGCTTTTGGGCTGACATGTGAAACCACCACTTGGCCAGAAGAACCTGCTGCTGACTGGTTCCTGGCTGATATAGAAACTCACTCAAATCTGACGGGTGTGTTTTTGCAAAGTGATAGCCACCAAAAGAGCCAGGGCGAGTATTTTAACACCAACCCTTAGGCCTGTCTGATCTCAGCCTCCATCATCTATCCCTCTCTCCCTCCCTCCCTCCCTCTATCCTTCCCTCCCCAGAGCTTCTACACGCGGCCTCCAGTGGTTTCTGTCTCCATCTGGGCCTGATGCCAAAGGCCTCACAGGCCCGTTCTAGTCAGGCTGCAGCAGCCCTGCAACCATCCATCCCTGTCTGCACTGATCTGTAGGGAGGTGTGGATGGAAATAGCAAGGGGAAGGAGCACAAAACCCTAAATGCACACAAAAGGGCCTCAGAGGGACAGTTGTCATTGGCATTATAGACCTCCTCGTGATGCACCGGGAAATATCAATCAAAGCCTTATTAGTTACGCTGGGTCAGGATCAAAGAAAGCTGCACAACCCTCTGAGGCAAGATGATACAGTCTGACTTTGGAGCTCCAACTCGGTTGAGAGATTGACACTGTGGCCCAGGCCTCACATGCTATGAAATGTTTATTTTAGAGACAAATTAAAGTTGATGTGTAGTTTTATGTCAAAACATCAATGAATTCCTTTTGCATTTAACCCTGTGAGACCTGAACTATGAAAGAATGGTCAGAAAATTCTAATTTTTCAAATATGAACTCTTTATTTGTCCCTGTGACAAAATGTAAAAAAAAAATAATTTAAGAAATAAATTCTAATTATATTTTTTGTTTGTATCACACATGTCAAAACATTTGGAAAAGTGAGGGGGGTCCACCAGGAGTCAGTATACGAGCATAAGAGTTCATCTAAAAGGGTTAAATGCAAAGTTTATGCTTGATGGTGATGCAATGAGTCCCAGAAATGTGGGTATCATATATGATACGTACGGGCTCACAGGGTTAAACACCAAATAAAGGACAAGCTTGATATTAATCATTGTTGCTGTAGGTAGATTATTATTTATAATAATTCAGTAATTAGCATTTCATCAACAGAAGACTGAAATTCAGCTTCCATCCTTTCCAGTCTTCTATACACAAACACAACAAACCCATGGCATTAGAACAGGACTCCTACCTACCTGACTCTATTAGACTGAATAAAATTTGGATCTGGCCCCAGCTGGGTCTCAGGTCAGGTCTTGGTTACAAGGAACCAACTGCACCCATGAAGACTATGGTGCAACAACGTGTGCAGAACTGTGACATATTTGGTCCTGTGATCAAAACGCTCTTTCAAAGTTTCTTCCTTGTGTGGTTGAGAAATAGCTTTAAAGAACATGATAGATTCATCCTGTATGTTATAGGATGTTACATTATTTAACGCTATCTCAACAATTGTGTATTTGTTCCTTTTGTGCAAAAAAAAAAAAGAGCAAGGACGAGGTGGCCGAGTGGTTAAGGCGATGGACTGCTAATCCATTGTGCTCTGCACGCGTGGGTTCGAATCCTATCCTCGTCGCATGGGAATTAAGTTTGTTCTGCCATGTTTCTGTGTCAACAAACTGAAGGCCCTAGCTTTCAGATTTCTCTTTAGCAAACTGCTCTGTGCCCTAATGTGATGCTGTGAGTCTGTAGTCACTGACTGACGCACTGCTCCTGCTTACTGTGCCATATTTCCTCCTGTTTATTCCACACAAAGTCAAACTGTAAAATGCAGCACAATGCTTTGTTCCAGTGTTCTCCAAACGGCCCAGAGTCTGCAGGTTTTTATTCTAAGTAAACACCAGCACAGCTGATTTCACAATTCAACACATCTACAACCACACAGAAGGAACTCATCAGAGAAAAGAGCTGATGTAGGCCAGGCTGGAATGAAAACCTGTAGACCATTCACTCTGGATAGCACATGGTTGGAGATCACTGCTCGAGTCTCAGGAGGAATTGAGAATCTATTTTTGATACAGTAAGTACGACTCTTTAGTGCTGGCCTGAAGTCCTCTGAGTTTAGCCTTTGTCCCGTTCCCTGGAGTCCAGATGTGACCCCAGCTGGATGTGACCATTCACCAGCCCATACTGTCTCCACGTGTCACACACTGCAATGGCATGCCAAGACCCTTGGCCCTGTCGCAAGACACACACACACACATTGGCCCAGGGGTCACCTCCTTCCTACAGCGGTCAGGTTCCAGATGGATTGTATTTCATCCAGACCTGCCACTCTCCATCTGAGGCCAGTGGCATCCTCCAGTTTACAGGAAGTGTGTGTGTGTGTGACAGTGAGAGGACAGATTTTGTGGAGGACCTAACATGTTTTGTATGTGGCTTTCTTTCTCTCAGATAAACTGAAACCAATAGTTGTTCAGGAAGAGAGAGGAAAAGGCCCAAACTGAGTAACAGCACAACTGTCTTTCAGCTGATGCAGATACTCTCACACTATAGTGACCAGATTTTGTCCCAGTAAGACTTTTTAGAGGATTGGGGTCTGAAGTCTGTTAGTCTAATCACAGCTCTTCTCAAAGATTCATTTGGAAAAAGCATCTAGGATATCAGCTTTAGATGTGAATTAACGTGTTTTTGGTGAATTTGTATGACACTCTCCAGCATGCCGAGAACAGAAAAATATATGAAGCTATGCTCAAGTGTTTCAGGTCTTGTAAGTGGCTTAGATGTTTTGTGTCCAAATCTTTTCTTTGTATGCATCTAATGACGATGGCTGATTTCACTCAAAGTCAACATGCACTGTCTCAACCTGATGTCTGATGTAGGACACAAAGCTTCTCCATTTACTGCTTTGAATCTGCACTAATCAATATTTGTACATTAACAATAGTTCAAATGACTGTGTGTAATGTGAAAAGTGATGCTTTTGTGGACAAACTGACAAACTCTACCACCAACTCTGCACTTCCCTTTAGCTGTAACGAGATTTTTCTGCTCATTTCAATGCACAAGCACATGTTCCCTGAATTCACAGCATTCACAATTGTAAAGAGTGGTTATCTGAGTTATCACAGCCATGTGTGGAGTTTGCATGTTCTCCCTATACTTGTGGGGGGTTCCCTCCCTTTTTGGAACTTTTTTGGCTTGATTTTGTTTGTTGAAGTGAAAAGCATAAACAAAGAAAATGGAACTGGGGCGATGGAAATCCTCTCTGCCGGTCCCAATCTCAAGTATGGATATTTCTTGTATACAAGTGGAAATATTTTGTTTCATCTTTTGGGGCAGAAGGTCAGAAAGTCATTCCAAAACATTAGGAATCAACCTCTGGGGACCATGATTATCAACAGCAAATTTAATGGAAATCTGGCAATTAGTTTTTAAGATAACTTGTTACTGCCCATGATGTGACTGAAACAAAGAGAGAGACCAGATGTCAGAAAAATCATTAGAAAATATCCTCTGGGGGTTGTGAATTCCTGTGAAAAATATTCTTGGAACTCTTTCTATGTTGTTGATACAGTTGTTGTTGAGATACCTCTGTCTGTACCCTAGTATTGGACTGGCTAAAAATGACTATGTGTGGGCATAAATTAAAAAAAAAAAAAAAAAACGCAACACACGTATCTTCTATTTCCATTCAACAGTGAAGGCTCAAGGCCATCAAATGTATTCCTCGCTAATGGGTTGAACATGCACATGCATACGTCACCTGTTCCATCTCAGAGATGGACAAAAGCATCCATGCTGCACTTGTCCTTCTCATCAACCCTCTTTTTCTGCAAACTCATTATACTCTGCCTTTTCTGCACTGTGTGTCCAGATGGTGAGGCGTCTTGCAGTCATAATGCTGTGGTAATCCCCCCTGCACATGGTGCCCTCACTCCGGTAAACACTCTTCCTATTGTTTCCAGGTCTTCCTTCACACCCTCGGCCCCACTGGTACCTCGAACGCATGGCCTGCAGAGCTGAACACGCTTCATACTGTACATGTAAATATGCCTGGTATCCTCTCTACAGGTCAGCGGAAGTCTTCCTTTGTAATGATGTGATGATGTACAATATACCAGTGTCTGTTTGGGATGATGAAAGGTTTACAAAGCTGTTTTGAGAGTGAAATGGTGAAGAAGAGTTGCAGCGGTCTATGTGTTTTGAACCTTATGAGGTGAAAAGTAGCCTAAGAATCTTCAGTTGTTGTCACTTTAGCCCACTTCTTTATAGATCCACAATCTTTCATCACCTTTAAAAACTCCTTTGGCTGCTGTTTAACCGTCTTTTGACTCCACCCTAGAAGATATTCTTTCCAGCTCCAAGAAAAAAAAAAAAAACAACAACTTTGAGCCCACAGAAAGTATTTTGTAAGCAAATATTTCTGAACAAATGATGCCCGGCATGTCATCAGTATATTTACGATGGCTCAAAGACATGGCTGTGTGGGTCTAATTAAAAATGTGAAAGGGTTAGCAGCCTGCCGCTCGTTGCCAGCTCTTGGCAGCTCTCCTGTCAGGCAGCCAGCTGTTTAGTCTTGCCCTGAATTATTGCCAGACCCACCGCCAGGCATTGTGGGATTGGCAGGGCCGGGTGGAGAGCTATTGTGTTCAGCCACTGAAGGAGAAAAAAAAAGAAGAAGAAGATGGAAGACGAAGCATTCCCCTCCTTCGAGTTCCCACAGACAAGCAGGACTTTGCAAGTGCTGCTGATGTGCAGTAGAAAAAAACTCACAACTGAAAGTTCAGTAAACGTAAACAAGTTACAACTTTAACACTCTGTGCACATCCTCTACAGTTTGGAAAGATCTGTTTGTAGAGGAAAGTAAGGTTTCTGTCACACATGTGAAGCAACTTATCGTATGACACATTAACATTTAGGCACAAGTGGCCGATTTCTTCCCAAAATTCAAGGCACACTGCAGGGAGACGAGTGAATACTTTGGTCACAGGGTTCAGTCATCATCAGGCTCCCTCATTACACCTGTGACATGCTAATGAATGAACACTGTCACATTTGGTGACCTGCCTCTGATCAAAAAAAAGACAGCAAAGACTGAAAATATATACATGGATTTTGTTCACCTCCACAGTGATGCTTGTGGTTTGGTTTAGGCAACAAAGGCACTTTGGTAACAGTTGGTTAAGGTTAAGGAAATATTGTGGTTTTGGTTCAATCTAAATATAACCATTAAAAATGTTGTGCTGTGCTGTAGTCACTACAACAGGATATTTTGGTGGAAAATATAATAAGAAAATAAGAAAAAAATATAAGAATGAGACTCGTGTTCAGTATCAATGTGTTTGTGCAATGTCAAACACATAAACACAACATATCCTCATTATATTAACAGAAAATTGAATCTAGTCACAATCATGTGGAGGTTTGAATTCAGCCAGTGCCTCTCTGGAGTCTTTGTTAATGATTTCAGTTTGACCTGTGCTTTTCCTGCTACAACATGTCACAATGTCTACTGTTGAAAAGGTGCAATTTTAGTTCTGACATGTTTGACAGGGAGGCTTTCAAACAGCAGTCAGACTATTACTGAATTGTTAAATTAGGCAACAATGAAGAATGTAAATAACTAAATAATAAAGAATTAATTCTTGGGGGTAGGTGTACAGGATGTGTAGCAGATTTCTTGACCTCAGTATTTGTAAAATCATGGCTATATGGCCTAGCTGTCTTTGGATTTCAGTCTTATTTAATTTTAACTTTTAATTGTTATTATTATTATTAGTGTTAGTAGCAACATCATCATCACTATAATCACTATCATTATTGTTATTAACTGTTAAAGCTGTCCTTATATAAATTGTACCTATTGTACTATATCACCAGTCTTAAAAAATATCTTGTGAAAAAAGTTGGAATAAATGGATGGCACTGTTTCAGAATGAGGAGGTGAAAGTGTCCTGTTGCCTTTCTAACTAGCTGTATCACTCCGTTGTAATCTATCCATTAACAGCCCCCATCATCACATTCCTGCCTCTGTGGGTTTCAGCCTCCTCCGCCGTGCTCTCTGATCGCACTGCCTTCTCTGCCCCGTCTCGTCCCACTTTGTTTGTGTACAAATCATTATTTTTGCTAAGCATACAGGCCCAGGAAGCATCTCACAGAACCCGTCGCCGCCATCGTCTCCTTCCACCAAGGTCTGCCTGCTCTATGTTTTTCCTCCTCCTCTCTTTCAAATGGTGCTTTTGAGTCTCAAATTTTGTATTGATGAAAAAATAACAAAAAAAAGAGAAAGCAGAAAGTAGTGTTGTGCGCAGAGAACAACCAGCAACAACAAAGAGTAAACACTTCTGTTATCTTTAACATAAGAAGAAGTCTTCCTCGTTCTCCTTTTGTCTTGCTCAGGAGACACTTCCTCTCCCTCCTCCTGCTCTCCTTCTGTCTTTCTCACTCCCTATTCTGCCTTATCCTCTCTTGCTCCCTTCTTTTTTGTTTTCCTCTATTCAGAGGCTCATGGGCCAAAAGCTCATAATCATTTCAAAGGTCCTTTAAATATATAATAAGAGTTCTGCATTGTGATAAACAACATGTCACAGGGAGAATATCAACATGGCTCCTGCGCACACACACACACACACACACCACCCCACACACACGCACGCGCACACACACGCTTTTGTCTTGACACAGTTGTGAGGACATTCATTGACATAAGGCATTCCCTAGCCCCTTATCCCTTAACCATCACAACTAAATGCCTAACCCTAACCCTGGCCTAAACCTGGTTCTAACATGAACCCTAAAACCAGGTCTGAACCCTCAAACAGCCCTTGGAAGGTGTGAGAGTGGGGTAAAAAAACAATGATGGTTTGAAACCAAAATTTATCCACATAACCACAGAAAAAGCTTGTACAAACAGAGACACACAGTATTTTGTGTAAAACCGGGATATTGCTTCCCAAACCAGTATTTAGCTACATTAGGGGGATAGCCCTTTCCATGTGATCTACTAAGAAATCTATTTGATCCACAAAACACAACTCAAAATATAACAACCTGACAACATGCATCATTATAAGGACTGGATGATTAGGTGCAAAAGCTCCACCAATGACACAAGTGGACATTATAAGGACCAACTCAGTCTGTTAGGACAATGGATATATAACACACAAACATGCCACTGACGTGCATAAAAGGATCAAACGGCCTGTAGATTAATACATAAAGCGAGCAATGTCTTTTTAAAATAAAACTAAGACTCTCAAAGGTGGAAAAACAACAGAGTGAGACTAGAGAAAAACAAAAATGATTTCTGTGAATCACTGCAAGACCTCTACCTGTCAATCTGGGTTGGCACATGACTAAGTGACGGGGGGCATATTCATCAGGATTAATCCAGGTCTCTGTGATGACTTTAAAAAATAAAAAATAAAAAAAATCAATGTTAGTCTTAATAAAATCCTGGCAGATAAAAGACTTATTGGCAAGGGATCGTACATTAAGCAAACAGAGAAGAGCTGTTTCAGCAGAGCGAAGGAAAGAAGTGGCTTTAACCGTGATGAGATTGTTTCTGTGTGGACTGAGTACATTTGGTTTTACACACTACCTTTCAGACATCCTAACAGGGATGAAGGAATTAGAGAAGGAGATAAAAACCAACACCAGCAGGACCTGTACTATCAGAGACATGGCTATGAAGTCCAGAGCTAGAATGCTGGGCAGGGTCTTGCCAGGGAAACAGTCGATTATGGCTATAGCAATAAAAAGATAAATTAGTCTTCCTGTTCCTTTGCTGTTAGGATTTAAATAATTGTTTAAAAAAAAGATCCCACTTGGTCCAGGAATTAAAGAGCAGCAGTAAAAAGACAACAAAAAAGTTCAGGGCTTTTAGTTATGGTGGGAGTGGGGGCCAACAGCACACACCTTCTACCCAGGCTTTCAACTGTGGAGGCCAGAGACTCAAGTTCATATTGTAATTTAATCGATTCCCTGGACATGACTTCATTCGTGCCGACATGAACTATTACATTGTGGATAGAGGGGTGAACGTAAAGGAGAGACAGAATTAATTCTACAAAATCCTCTCACCTCCCGAAAGACAGAGTGTAACAACTTCAGGGAGCTTTACACGTTTCATGATTGATTCAACAACAGCTGAATCCACTCAGTTTCACAGTTTCCACTGTACATGGAAAGCTTTGGATGGAATTGTGGGCAGAGAGTTAATGAGCAAGTTGAATCCAGCTGCCGCCTGACTGACCATTTGAGGACGCAGAGGTGCTTGTGGGGCAGTAGTCACTGAGCCGATGTCGCAGAGTGGAACAGGTTGACATCTACCTGCTGTAGGAGTGATAAACGAGGGGTCCCGATTAGGGGTTGAGGGGCTGAGTTGCGTTTTCTGGTGGCAGACCCGCAGACAGACCACAGCAGGGGGACTGGGGGAAAACACCAAGTGTGTCACAGAAGGGAACAGAGAGCGTGTTACAACCTTTGACTACAGATGCCCAGGAAGGGGGAACAGGGTAAAGTCTGGCCAGGAACATCAGCAGGAGTCGCTGCAGCTCAGGGCAGAGCCAGAGTTTTGTGGAGTTGACGGTAGCTGTCAGCACATCAATGGGACAGGGAGAAAACTTGCTCACTCTGCTCTCAAACAGGAGCCCACAGCAGTGGTTAGCTGAGGAGTTCGGTCTACTGCAGACAAACCAGCTCAGGTAAGGTGGCTTCCCCTTGCAAGCAATATTTGGCTGCGAGTAGGGAGCACAATCCCAAAGAAATCAGCAATATCCAACAGTTGAGAGACCAGCAAAGGAAACAGAAATGGTAACTGTGCTAGCTGGTTACCTCAGCAGCTGACAGTCAGATATAGGATGTCACAGATTTAACTGGAATTAGAAGATGTGACTGTTTACGTGCATCCAGTCTGATCTTGTAATAGACATGATACACCAGCATATACTACACAATGTACAGTCAGTGAAGAAGGAGCCAGCTGAAATTGTTGTAGTTTTCTTGTCATAACATAATGACAGCCTTCTTCTCCTGATAAAGACACATCACAACAGAACATCCGAACTAAGTCTCTTATGTTTCAAACAGCCACCAGCTAGAGAAGGATGCTCAGAAGTCTTGCATTCATAAAATACAATACAGACTGTGCATCTAATTTGTGAGTACTGAGTGTTGGTGAGTCTATTTACTGAGTGTCTATACTATCGGACCCATTCTAAAAATGTTGTAACTGAGGGAATCAGATGTTGTGGCCACCACAGCATTGACAAAGACTTTTTCAGTTAAAATCTCAAGGGGAAAAAAAGAGTTTCATCATTAAATGTTAAATTTTGCTCACATTTTGCATTTTTTGCATGTTGTGAATCAACAACACAATTATGCATTTAGGGAATGAACAGCTGATTGGAGGAAGTAAATTAGGCTTATTTACCTCAATGTTTCACACACAACTATCCAACTAAGGAGCAATACAGCTTAAATGCCCCCCCCCCCAAAAAAAAAAAAAAAAAAAATCAATCAATCAATCAAAAACTAGGTTTAACTGCTAAAACTTGTGGCTAGACTAGTTGTTTGTGGACTCAAAATAAATGTGGAACGTTGATATGATTAATTCTTCATGTGTAGGTTTTTCAGTCTGTGGATGATGTGAACACACTCTTCTGCTCAACATTTCAAGTTCATTCACATTATTTTGTGTCAAAAAATTGTCTTTGAAAGCGTGTGAGACACTGAGCTGTCTCCCTCTCCTCCAAATGTCAGTGAGAACAAGACTTTAAACTGTTTTCTGATGGTGATGGTGATTAACTTGTGTTGTGACATGTGCTAGCTCACACATGCCTGGTGTGCTGACGCTGTTCAGCAGCCTTACAAAGGTCACCTGTGCCCACTTCACTCATTCAGCTACAATGCTTTCGACATACATATGTATCTGTGTAAAGGCCAACTTAGCACCAAGTGAGAGCACATGCTACACACAGTTTCACCCTCTCATCTCCAACATGGCTGACCAGGATGTTCAGGAACCATGTATTTGCTTTAATCACTTTGGATGGTCAAACATCTAATCTACACTCAGCTGGCTGAAATATGCACCAGTTTACTATATTTGCCATAAATCTGTTATTTTGAATTATTGGGGCATTTTTTAATAATGTCTAAAGAAATAAAATGAAATTTAAGATATACTGTAAGGTAAGTCTTATTAGAGTCATTTTAGCCTGGATTAACCAGACAGTCTGTAGGCTCTGCTCTAACTGAGGTTTTTATTCAACTTATCTGCAGTAAATGTTGTGTTAAAGCTTTGGCAGCTGAGGTTTCTGTGTCGAGATAGATTTGTGTTAAAATTACACATAAAAAAAAATGGAGACCATAGTCACCCAATCAAGTGCTGGTACACTTGACGAGGTGGTGTAGTACCAGGACCCATCTACTTCTGGAAAGCTGCAGTTATTTCAGGCATACATGGTTCCTGTTCATTTTCTGCAACAGCAAAGTTAGGTAACTGACAGTTGGAGAACTCCAAGGAATCACCCATGCATGCAAGGACATATACTTAAATCTGAAATCAGCTGCTGATGCTGATTCGTCCAAACCTGCAAACTGAAAAGAATAGAAGATCTTAAACATGCTGGATTAACATGAATGGACTGATTGTCACTTACTTTGTGGTGTTTTATTCTACATGTTACTAATTATTCATGCTATTAAGCTCTGAGGGCTGGGCTTCCTCCTTTTGCTCAGGGTGTGAGGTGTCTGGCAGGTGTGGGGATCCTCAGTCAATGATGGAAAAACCAAAAAGGGGTGATTGAGAGGAACGACATAGTCCTCCAGAGAAAGCTACCAGTCCTTAGGCCTCTATCCATGAGCAGGGTGGAAACACTTCCATCTTCTTCCACTGATGCCGTCTGATACCCAGTATCTTCAGTGCTCTCCAGAGGGACTGTCCTGGGAAACCTCTTGATCCAACCTCCATGGGCAGTAACTTTGCTCACCCCTTCTCCGACAAACAATATATTTTGTTGTTTAATTTTGAGAACCTGTCGGCAGAAATATATGTCAATTATAGCCTGTTGTAGAGATCCTTACGTGTTGAATCCTGGTTCATTGAGGATCCTGTGGTTGGAGAAAAGTGTGTCTCTGCCTCCGTATGTTACAAAAGGGTGAGTCTGGAGAAAAAACCCTTGAGTTTCTTACCAATGATATTCTCCACAGTATTTCTCAAACTCAGTTGTAGCTCCTTGATATACATAGATGAGACATTGTACAGTCTATATTTGGCCAGTCAACCACAAGAAAAATACACCATGGATGGCTGTTAAAAGAGACTAATACTTACACACATTTTTAAAATTCATCATATAGCCATAATGCTGTATATGTTCTTTTCTTCTAAAAATTTACTATTAGAGTAGAGTAACACTGTGTTGTGAATAGGAATCTAATTGTATCAGACTGGATAATATTAGATTTTAAAAAGTATTGTGGATGAACAACCTGGTCCCATCCAGAAATCTCTCCAGATAACGTGGGTGTGGTTTCGACAGCTTCTCTTTGTTTTCACAGATCTCTTTGAATCCAGTAATGAATCTTAGCTCAGATGTACTTTCTTGATTCCTTAAGACAGGATTAATGATGAAGGAAGATATCCCTTACCTGTTTTTCTTTTTTCTCCTTCTCTTCTGACAAGCAGTGAACAACAAATGGCACAGTAAAGAGTGGATGAATTGTGAAAAAAAAAGCAACATCTCCACTTTAGATGTAAGCAACATAACTGGATATTAGAGTGGAGATGGGGAAAAGATGTCACAGATCAGTCAAGGAGGATATGCATGTGTGTGTGTGTGTTGGATGCATCCCACTGTCTTTGTAAATACAGGCAGTGTTCAGGTTGTGGCCTTTCACAGACTGACAGAGTCTAGATTGAGCTCTGAATCTAGAGGAGAGAAAACATCATGGAAGGCAATGCAAAGGCCACATACACAGTCGGTTTCACAGGAGGTAAGTCTAGGAAACCTTTAGGTGCTGATACATTTGTGAAAACTGATTAAAGGAACAAGAAATAGCTGATTATTTAGTCAGTCTCTACCGACTGATCCCATTTTTGTTACTGTTACTGTTTCCCTACCTAAAGCATGTCTAAACAGTGTACCCTGACTGTTCAGTTGCCATAATCCAGATGAGAGATGAGGTTTAAATGGTAATATTCATCAGTTGCCTTCAGTTGTTACCAAGAACTCATGGCAATCAGACTTTACGAGCAGCAGCTTGGGCTTGGCAGACTTTCTTGGCCTAGCGAGTGAATGGTGTTGGGACTGTATGCAGCCTGAGAGGAAAACCTGAGGGTACTGCTCAGGACTGAAAAAAAAAAAAGTACTGCCACCTCCCAGGCAGGTTTTCAGGTTAAAAAGCAAAACAAAACAAATCCTTAATCTTTTTTTCATATACAATTAATTCTCTATTCTATTTAAATCAGCAACATTTAGCATGAATTTAATATGAGGCAACAAAGGACAGAGCTCTTCTTAATGAAGAGGCAAATAATGAGGTTTCGTCGTAAAGACTAAGATCTCTACTCAGCTAAAACTAAACTAAACATGATTTAGTTTGCTGGTTAGTGGCATGTCTGGTTTTTTTTTTTTTTTGTTCGTTTTTTTGTGTAGCCTCAATAGTCCCTGTAAACATTTGTAAACTGGACATGTAAGAGTTGTGTAACAGTCACCTCACTTCCTGTCTTTGCTCTTGTCTAATTATTACAGCCACTAGAGGTCAGCTAACAATAAAACCTAATGATTGGACTTAACACGACGCAGCACAGACGAATTAGAAGATTTTTTACAGCCTCAGTGCCAAAACTCTTTTAATATAATTTTATCTTTGCTCTGCCTCAGTGGCTGAAGAATGTGTTTCGGAGAAAATATATTTTATTGTCAGAATATTCACAAACTCTTCAATCCTGACAGAAAAATGGTTGCCCTGATATTTCAAGAGTGGAAGAATCAATCTATCATCACCTTTACACCTCCAGTTTGGCCATGAACAGTCCCGCACTCTCTTCTTTCAATAGGTGGTTTAGGTGTGTTATTTGAGTGTTAACATGATGCAATACAGGAAATAATAACACACTGAATTTGCTTTCCCAAAGCTTCTCTGAGCTGTAAATGTGTGCCAACCTTTTCGTTTCTGGTAATAAAGTTATTTCCTGGTTGCTCATTTTCCCTTGAGGGAATGTTAATAGCTGTGTTATGCTTCTGATTTTTACAACCAAAAATCTTCTCCAAAGGTTGCATTTTCTCCCTTTTTTTTTCACCCGAAACATGCAAGCATACGGCACAAAGCAAGACAAAATGTCTCCCTTTAGTTGAAATTCTCCACCATTTGTTTCTTCTATGCCATCGAGCTCTCTCCACAGTCACAGCTTGCAGGGCGGGATCGAGGTTAAATTTTGTCAGTACAAAGTCATTTAGCCAAGAGGCACATGCTAAAAGATTTATGGTGAGAAACAGTGCCAGGGGTGAGCTTCTCAATTTCCTCCAAACAGCATCTTTCTGGAGAGAAAAAGCTGCTTCTCTGCAGCATGTTTACATGCAAACAGTGTCAGGGAGCTCCGAAATGTTAGTTAGGGCAAAGCCTAACATTTAGATGGAGGGTGACACCCACCAGGCATATGAACAATGTGAAGCCAAAGCTGCGTATACTGGCTGAGATGTTTGTTTGGAAAAAAGAGGGAGTAAGGTAATACAATGACTTTAGGAAGACAAAAGTGTCTTTTTTTGTGGACATGTGTTATATTGGTAAATGGATAGCAAATAACCAATAAAGTCACCTCATTTTAAACATATTTGTATAAATGTGTAATTGTAAATGTCATTGTTCCCTCCCTGGCTTATGGCTGTTAGCTTTATCCCTTTTAAACTCTCTGACTTTCCGTACCTTATATGGACAACACTGTAAAGGCAATTTGCTGTTGGTCAGTGGTGCAAATTTGTAAGTTCAGAAAAGCTAAACAGAAGGGATTGAGCCAATTTCAGATCACAACTTGGCTGATACAGATTATCCTTTTACAGAACTCAGTTGTTAGGCCCATATTCACCCCCAGACATCCAGAAACCAAGCAGCACTACAGAGCTAAAATGATAAGTTTATTCATTGATTAGTGGACCAATAATAAATAATAAATAAATAAATAAATAAAATTAATTTATATAACTGATCATTTGTTTTAGTCTCGATTTGAGCAAAAATAACAAGAATTCACTGTTGCAATTCATTGTTGATTGCAGAACCACACTTCTCCTGTGATGGAACAATATGACCTCCTCAAGGTTTTCTGTGTGGTAATTACTTGACACAGAAAAAAAAAATGAAAGCAGTTTAATAAAACCCAACTCACTACAACAGGTGAAAACAATATAAAATAAAACAATGTAGGTCTTAAAACTAGATTTTGACAAAGGTTGCCTCTACAACACTAAGGCCACATGACTGGGAAGGTAGGGGATCCAATACACAGATAGAAAAAGAACATAAAACTAAGGTGCAAAGTAAAATTCTTACCCAAACAGTAAACGTCCATCACACATTACAAACTTCCTGCTTCAACTTTGACCAAACTTACTGTACTTGTGCACACTTATCACTTCCCCGTACATTAGAAGCACCACAGGTTCTAAAGAAGCAGATACTTCAGCCAGATTATCTCTGATTGTCTATGCTAATTTGTTTGGCTTTGACCTTTGACCTCGGGGTGTGTTTAAAATCTGTCTGATTATCTCACTGCTCATGGTTGTTGCTTTACTTCAATCAAATTATAGCAATGTGGCTGTGATCCAGGATCTTAGGAGTTGAACCTTAAAGTACACATTAGCTTTCTAGCTAATGTCTACTACTACTGCTTTCTAGCTAATGTCTCATCTACTACAAGGGTCATGTGTTGTGCTGCACCTTAGCTTAGCTGTAGCACAAACAGACATTTTTACATGTCAGCATTGGTCAGTTCAGATGTTAAATGTTGTGGTCCTTGTACTTCAGAACCACTGCTGAAAACACACTGTGTTTATGTCTCAGTGTCCCTGCTGACTGAGTTGTTTTGTATATAGTAATAATTGTGCCATGCATGCACATCACCTCTCTGTGGTGACCAGCGGAAAGACAAACTTGTAAGAAACACAAAGAAAAAGATGAGCAGGTCACAATGCATCAAATTTAGCGTGTGTCTGTGAAACACAGTGCCAGTGCGACCACACTCTAAATTACAACATCTTTGTGAATGAGCTTGTCGGTAGTTTGAAATTTTTTATGTCTGAGTGTGTGATTCCATGCCTGAGCATGTATAGTACATCTAGGTAGTCCTCACCCCCACCCCGACACGCACGCAGTGTGTGTGTTTGTGGTGTGCAGAGGTATGCGGCTGGCTGCTGGCTGAGGGTCGGGGGGGTCCGTGATTTCACAGGGATTCCACTGAAAGGTTTTAATTAGCCACTGACTTGGGTCTTGGCAGCCAGTGTGGAGATGTTTACTGAGGACCATAAATCTGCAGCGACGAGGATGGAGCCCCACCCTGGGGCCCCGCAGACACCCAGCCGACCCATCCATCCACACCTCCCTACACCACAGATCCCCAATGCCAGCCTTGACAGGGACGTGCTGCACTTTCTCCTGCTTTCTCCAACACACAGAGACAAATCACATGCAGACATACACACATGCATTCACACAGGGGACGTATTAGAAGACTTCTGGCAAGCTGATTTTGAAATAGCATTGCATCACTTTCACTAACTCACTGCAGTCCTCTCTGTCACACCCTTACTCATTGACTGACTGGTTTATCACTCACTCACTCACCGTTAGCCTGTCTGTCCTCCAGTGGTTCTTAACAGAAATGGTAGTGTCTTCAGGTAAAGCACTGAACCAGGATCAGTCCCTTACTTCTGCTCAAAGTAATTCTATAGTTACATCCTTCTCATTGTATGCGATTTCCACTGTCTCAGGCTCCTTCATATCTTTCTGTTGGCTTTCTTCTGCCTTCTAAATTTGCCTTGCTTTCTTCGTGAACACACCTTAAAGGAAAAATATAGTATATTTCAAAATTCAATATTTCAGTCTGGTGCATTTTCTAAAAAATGTGGTCTGTGAGACTCTGCGGGTCGTGATAGCTTTGCGCTTGCCTGTTTTGTTGTAGAGATTCTGGAAAATGAAGATTCATGCAAAACAATGTATACCTGGGCAGGTTGCATAAGAATCATGTAGCTTTTCAAATAAACGTGATTTTTACAGGAATCGTTTCACAAGTCTTCACAAACACTTTTCACTGAGTCTGACTGAAAGAAAAGCCAACTGTGGCTGAAGCATAGAGGTTTATATACAAGCACCTCTGATGTCTTCCTCAGTTAGGGCTTTGTACGCATCATTCTGAGACTTTGTGGCCTGTTATGACTGATTCATATTGTTAGGCTTTGAATTACTGAATAGACATATTGAATCACATTTAATTGTTCAAAGAAAGAGAGATTCCCATTTGTGCCATAGGTGAAATTTTGTTTAAGATGATTGATTTATCAGGTATCAAACTGTACCAGTGGGTAGATGGATTACATGCCCAGTGTTGTAATAACTTTGACTTTGCTGTGATGCTTGATTGTGCTTTCTGGTCAGCCACGTGCCACTAAATGTTTTCTTTTTTCTGTGGGAGCAGAAGTGAGGATGAAAATTCACCGTGCGTTATTATGACAGCATTTCAGGTGGATTTCTTCTTCCTCCTAAGCAGATGAGGAAGCTTCATCTGGTAGACTGAGGCACAAAGCCATTAGCATACTTATGAACTTTCACACTGTCTTAATTCTCAAATTAAACACCTGCTTCATTCTGCTGCTGAGGTGTTTCTGAGCACCATCTCTCTCTCTCTCTCTCTCTCTCTCTCTCTCTCTCTCTCTCTCTCTCTCTCTCTGTGTCTCTCATAACTTTTCCTCTTCTTCCCCTCTTTCTCTCTCTACTTTGTCTGTCTTCTTTTCGTCCTCCCTACCAGGAAGCCTGAGCCTGAGAGTATATTCATCTCTCATCTTTTCCTGTTTTGTGATAGAATTTTTACTGTGCATTGTATAAAATAAAATAAAATAAAGTTGATATGTGTCCAAAACCCAAAGCTTTTAAGTTTACTACCATAGAAAACTTACTATCCTGTCAGTTGTCTTATTGATTGATCTCCACTGTGACCTCAATAATATTATATTTCTTTTTTGCACATTTCAAGGGACTTGAGTATTTTGGGAAGTTACTGTATTGTATTCCTACCTGGCTTTGGATTACTGTGTAGTGACTTAATTTCACACAAGAGAAAAAAGTTGCTAATTTGAAAATCATTTTCTGAAAATCACATGAAAACCAAATATTTCCCATATAACAGTTGGGCTCTTTGCAGCTTTTCTAGACTTCTTATTCCAACTTTGCCACATTGTTTTGATTAATAAGAAAAGCTGAATGGCACATTTTTATAACATTTCATATCACAAAAGTTGTGTCATTGCCTTTACACTGGTTCATTTTCATTGTACACAGGCTGTCAAGAATGCCACACTTCTCTCAGTTCACTTGTCACAGATGTCAATTTTTTTCTCCGACACAGCCTCAAACATTTATACCTGCCATTGGCCCTATGTGTTTTCTATGTCTCCATGGTGACTGTACTATACGGTACCATAAAATAAAACATGACCACCATTAGCTGACACTAAAGAACAAACAATCTCACTTCTACCAATGATCTGAGCAATGCAGTCACGCTTTTTGAACCTTCTCTTTGCTAATGCTGTCTTTGTTTCTGTCCATAGTATAAAACTCATTATATTAATTTAGACCCCTGCTACTTAAAGAAAAAGCAGACAGCAGCTGAGATGCCACAGTTGGAAACACTGATCTTTCATGCTATGATATAACAATGACACATGATTGTACTCAGTCCTGGGACGTATACTGTATGTCTTCCTGGATGTCTCTATCTAGTCTGTGACTAGAGTGGTAGCGTTCCATTTTGGGCTTTCAGTTAAGTACAGTGATGGGTTTTGAGTGAAGTGCCATGAAATTTGGTATAAAAGGACCAAACATTTTGCTGATCCTCAAAATTTTCTTCTAAGAGGTGGAAGTATCCACAATTCCACTGAAATATCTCAACATCTACTGGACTGGAGCAATATTTGTTACAGAAGTTCATGGTTCCCAGACAATGGCTCCTGTAGACTTTGGTTATCCACTGATTTTTCCTCTAGCGCCACCATGAAGTAGACATTTGTGGTTTTCAGTGAAATGTCTCAACGAGTACTGGATGGATTGTTGGTAGATTTCGTTCAGACATTCGTGTTCTCTGCAGGATGCATTATCATAACTTCACTGATCCACTGACTTTTCATGTAGCGCCATCATCAGGTCACAATTTATATAATTTTTATATTCAGGTTCATGACCAAACAGCTGCAAAATTAATAACATTCCCATCAGCCTTAGCTGTACTCTTTTCAGTGTTATTTGGCAAATGTAAACATGCTAACAGAAAATTAAAAATTGGCATTGAACCTGGACCTTTGAGGGGTATTATTAGTAAGTGTATTGTTAATCATCACATTTTAATGCTCATCTCAATCACCTTTGGTAGTTTGTTCCAATTAGCTAATACTGTGTTACCTTTTGTCTGCACAGCCCGTTAGCTTTAATTGTCCATAGTCAAGTCAGTTTTATTTATGTAGTGTTAAATCCTAACAGAAGAGCAGGTTTAGACCTTACTCTGTCAAATATCCATCCATTTTCTGTACAGCTTGATCCGTCAGGGTTGCAGGGAGCTGGAGCCTATCCCGGCTGACAACAGGTGAGAGGTGGGGTACACCCTGGACTGGTCGCCAGTCAATCGCAGGGACTGTCAAATATTATTCATAAAGGTCCAACACTTCCCCCATGAGCAGCACTTGGTGACAGTGGAGTGGGAAAACTCTCTTTAACAGGCAGAAACGTCTGTCTCGACCAGCTGGGTTGAAAGAAAAAGAAGGAGGAGACAAGAAAGAACAAAACTACAGGAAAGAAGCTGACTTAGTAATATGTATTAATGGGATATAAAGGAGAACAGATGGAGAGGGAGAGGAGGAAAGATTCAAGATTCAAGATCTTTATTTGCAATTTGTACACAAACACTCAGTCTGGGCACATAGAAATTCTTGTGCGTTAGTCAGGAGTCAAAACTTCAATAAATACTGTAGAAGTGGAAAATAGAAAAATAAAATAATTACACACTATAAAATAAAATAAACAAAAAAAGAGAGCTCTGGCATCATGGGAAGTCTTTTGGCAGTCTGAGTCGATAGCAGCTTAACTAAGGGATGGTTCAAGGCAAAGATCTGGCTCTCATTCTACTTTTGGAGACTCTAGGAACCACAAGTAAGCCTGCATTCTGGGAGCACATAGTGTTTCAGTGGGGTAATAGGGCAAAAGGGAGTTTTTCCATGCCACTGTCGCCTTAAGTGCTTGCTCTGGGGTCAGGCTCTGGGTCTCTGTAAAGCGCTCTGAGACAATTTCAGTTGTGTAAGGCGCTATATAAATAAAATTGAATTGAATTGAATTGAATTACTATGAGCTCTTTAAGATATGATGGTGCTTGACCACTGAAGGCTTTTTAAGTGAGGAGCAGGATTTTAAATTCTGTTTTGGATTTTACAGGAAGCCAATGTAGAAAAGCTAACACAGGAGAAATATCTCATGCTCACAAGCCAGAGAAGGAACAGCAACAATCCAACCTGGAAGTAACAAAAATAAGTTTCTGCATCTTTTTGAGACAGGATGTGCCCGATTTATTTACAATGTTCCGTAGATGAAAAAAGCAGTCCTTGAAATTTGTTTTATATCATTAGTTGAGCTTGGGGCCAATTATAATAACTTAAGTTTTTTCTGCTTTTAATAGCAGAAAATATCAGACTTACCTCACCCTTCTTATGTCTTTGTTTTATTATGTGTTACTGACACTTTTTTTTTTTACATTTCTATAAATATATAATATAATGAAATATAACATATATTAAGGTAGAAATAATATAACAATATAACAATATAATCATTGATATTAAAGAGACAAGATATTCTTACTACAAAACAGGTTGTAATGAAAGGAGTTACAATAAATGCCCCAATTTATTAGACCATGTTTTATGGGAAAATTGTGTACGAAGTGTATGATGTTTGATAAGGGAATTACCAGCAGGCTAATGATAAATAGATAATTCCAGCAGGTGGGTACTAAAATTTTATCAGCATGTGTTTCTCAGTGTCTAGTATGCATTTTTGTATCCTGTAGGGTACGTTGCTCAGAGCAAATGTGTCATGCTGAAGTGAGTCATCCTAAGATAAATGTGTGCTGATGAGATCCCTGTCATGTCATCATCTGCCGCTTATCTGGGTCCAGGCCCAGGTTGCGGGGGCGACTGCTGCCCAGTCCACAAAGCACCGAAGTCCTATGGCACCTCCACGGATGGTGAGCCCATGGGAGGTGGTGCCGCCCAGAGTGGGGTTCAAACCCACGATCCTGAGAGATTGAGTCTCATGCTCTACCAACTGAGCTAACCGGGCAGCACCTGATGAGATCCAACCATACTCAATTATGGGAGTGAGCGAGGAACTTGTTTGGGAATAATAAGCCTACTGAAGACCAAAGTCCCTCCTCCACCTTGCAGCTGATATGGCCACTCTTACAGTGAGGAGGGAGACAAACCAACCTACCCTGACCTCTTCTGTCACTCTTTGACCCAGAGAGAAGGAAGAGACTGAGAAAAAAGTCAAAAACTAACTAGCTTCTCCCACCAAATATTTCTTTCCAACAGCAGCTTCTTTTGATCAGTGGCTCCAGAAGTAAGACAAAAGAAAGAGTGACATTCCCAAACCCCAACAAGGTGCTCAAGCACAGGCTAACTGGGCTGCAGAGGAGCTTATCTACAGACCATGATGACCAGTTGAACAGGAAGAGGTCGTGGAATGACTGCATGGATCCCCAGAGGACTGGAGGTGAGGAAAACGGTCACAGCAGTGCAAAAAATACTTATTATAACACATCATATATCTGCTGACTGTCTCACCTGTGGGCCTAACCAGTGAGACAAAAAACTCCAGAAACAGAAGCAGACACACCTGACAAAATGACAGACCCATCCTAACAATATACACAGCTGACAACAAATTTCAAAACACCCCCTAGAAAGATTCTAGAGTGAACCATCATTTACTCTCTCCAATGTATATGTGCACTAAGCACTGAAGTTCATTGCGAAAGTAACTAGTCTCTATCCCGTGTGTTTAACCCATCCAAGCCAATTCTGGATATGCCAGAATTACAGACTAAGAAACAAACAAACAATGCGCTTTTGGGTTTAGCAAGCTGAGGTTCTCCATAGTTTTGTCATTTCAGGTAGATCTCCCAACCCTTATACCCAAAAACACATGGGGGTCATATGGGGTATAGGTTTGTAAAATCACTGTTTCTCACAGACAGAAGGACACACATGCTTAACCTTTAATACCACAGATGTTTGAACATTCATGCTTGGACACATTTATTCTGTTCAGGATTTGACTGAGTCCATCATTCAAGGTGACTTCTCAAACACCATGGCCCCAGACTCCATAAAATGTGTGTTTTCTGATGCTAGACTACAGTACATTTTGTTATTGCCTTAAATCAGTTCAACAGAGCCTCTTTAAAAAAGATGATATGTCTGTTAGAGAATAAAAAATAAACGTCAAGAGGGAGGCATCCTGACACAGGAATGACAGATTTGGTGTGCATGTGAAAGCCCGGCAGGCAGTAATGCTGTGTGCGAAGGCAAACCTCATAAAAGGAGTGGCGTGCAAGGGAGATGGGCTCCGTCGCCTGCGGGGTACTAATGGCAGCCGAGAGGCAGCAAAGCCTGAAATAAGGAGATACTAAAATTTATGAAAAGAATCAGCCATCCAGCCTGATTACCACTCACACAGAGGAGGAGGTGAGTGTGTGTGTGACAGCAAAAGAGGTTTTTAAAGGAGAGATGAGACACGTATTCAGCAATACATCAAAAGCATCACATAGTTTCCCTCCTCCTCTTTCAGCAGAACAAGAAGTTCTGTGGAGACATAACTTCACCTTTTGGTCGTATACAGTTTTTTTTTTTTTTTTTTTGGAAGAAATACTGACATTTGAGAAATGTACTTGTTTGCTAACTTATACAGGGTAGTACATAAAGAGCTATAACAACTATTTCCCTGTGCATCCAGTTCTGGGTATATTCCTCGCTTAGAATGAGGACTGGAAGCAAGAAGAAAATTCTAGCCTTTAGTTTCATCAAGTCAAAAGGACTTCAAACTGCTGCTTCAAAACTGTCTTAAACCCTATGTGGACAGGATTAACATTACAGGTGGGCACTGGAAATAAAACATGCAATGTGCTCCTCATTGTACTGTGTAACTTCCAGTACAGTACAGGAGAATACAAGTACTCATCTGTGGGTGATATAACAAAAGATCATATAGTGAGGTCTTGCTCCATATTGACATGATTGCATCACATTATTTCTGCAGATTTTTCAGATTCATATTCAAGCTGCCAATCTCCTGTTCTACCACATCCCAAAGTTCTACTGGTTTCAGTTCTTGAGACTGGGGAGGCCACTGAAGTTCACTGGTTTCACTATCATGTTTATGAAACCAGTTTGAGACAACTTTATCTTTGTGACATGGAGCATTATCCTGCTGGAAGTAGCCATTAGAAGATGGTAAATTATGGCCATAAAGGGATGAACATGGTCGCCAACAATACTCAGACTGTGACATTCAGACCATGACTGATTGGTATTAAGACCCAAAGCAAACCAAGAAAACACACCCCACACCATCACATCACCACTCTGGATTGTTGACACAAGGCAACAGTTGGGTCCAAATTCTGATCCTACAATCTGCAGCCTCAGCAGAAATCCAGATTCATCAGACTAGGTTTTGTTTTTTCCAGTCTTCAACTGTCCAGTTTTTGTGGGTTTGTGTCCACTGCAGCTTACCTGTGTGTTTTTCATATAATCCAGTTTAATGGGTTTTGACCATTTGTGTTTTGTGCTTAAGTTCAAACACTGTGTTTTTTTGAGCTGAGTGCAAGGAAATTTTGCTGTATGCCAGGCTACTGTGACAATTTATCTTGTTCTTGGCAGTTGGTGAAGTCACTGATCCACAAGCAATATCCATCCATCCATTCCTTAGCCATAAAGCTACCTTTGAGCCAGTCCCAGCTGACACTGTGTGAGGGGTGGAGTATACCTGGACAGGTCACCAGTCTATCACAGGGCTTCATAAGTAAGACAGAAAGCGAAAGTGAAGTCCCTGTCTGTAATAGCAGCAGGACAGTCAAGTGTTCATAGTTAGTTCACATGAGAAGAATGTTCCTCAGCTTTGTACACAATTTGTGAATTTTTCCAGAGCAGTTACTCATCCCATAGACACTCCTGACCAGAATCATAAACAATGTCATCTATTTGTCAGACATTTATCTGACTTTGGGTTAGTAGGAAAACACTAAGTTCCTCTCAAAGTACCAAAATCCACCTCAGTTGTTTTTTAATTGAAATACAGAATGAGATACCATGGCTATAATGGATTTTCCTGTCAAACGTGGTATACACCACTAAATAAGCTGTGCAAACATGTCAATGAGAGAGCAGCAGTGAGTTTAATGACTCCACTTGAACATGATTTGACCTGCTCATTTGAAAAGCAGTTACGAGCTGTTTGGCTAATCAGTCCATTATTCCCAAACTGTAACACTCTATTTATCAAGTGCCCAGGGCTTTCTGCTCACCTCACGCTCCGCTTCCATCTGATCCTGGCGCAGGGATCTACTATTTGGCAAGAGATGGCCTATAAATAAAGAGAGGCCTGCACAAAAGAATGTTTTAATTACTAATTAGAGAGAGAGGGACCAACTGAGTGTTTGCTGGAAAGCTACAGTGCATTTGTGTGTATGTGTATTTGTAGGTGGGTGCGAGTGTGTTCAACAATTGCTCTGTTCTGAGCCATACTGATGGTGCCACCAGGACAAAGAAATTCAAATCAGGTGGAGGAGTCAGAGGGACACAGTGATAATTTAAAGGTGCAATGAGTAAGAGATGGTACTGATCAATCTGTGGGTATTAACAGAGTGTTGACTCAACTGTGAGGACTTTAAAAGATGCTGACATTTCTGATTTAGATCCCTCAGTCTGCAACCCACATATGTACACAAATGCTCACTATGTATGTTCAGACAGTGAGCATGTTCTACAGGAAAGTAAGATAGGTGATATATATTTAGCTACAGGCTAAAGCCATGGTGGCAGCCCGTGTGTGCTATCCATCAAAGAAATTTGCCGGACAATAGGAATAGCATAGTGATTATTTTCCAGTTGTATATGTATACCAGTGGTGGAGCGAAAAATACTGAGTTTGTTCTGAGGGTAGTGTTAGAGAAAAGACCATGGAATTATTAAATCAAAAGGTAATTCCCCTTAAGAGCATGAATCTGGGTGCAGTTTTACCACAATCTACCAATTAGATTTTATTTAGTGAAATTGCTGGCCTGATGGTGGTGCTAGAAGAAACATTACGAATCATCCTCTGAGAAACATGAATATTAAACATTAAACTACAAGATGATGTTGTGAGTTGTTTTCCAGTACCATGTCATAAGTTTTGACCAGAAGGTGGGAAGTTTATTTAGAATTATTCTCTAGGGACCATGATTTTGACATTCTACAAATGCAAGGCCAACCCAGGACCCAGCATCTATTGTGCTGCAGTGGGTAGTATCAGGCTTGTCTGTTTTGTTGTTTAGAATGGAGGACCTATGATGGGCATGACCAGCTGATAGCACTGTGACCATCCTTGGATCAAACCAGCAGATTAAAAAAAAATTATAGCATTTTATACTTTGCCATTTCTGGTGGTAATCTTAAAAGCTTCCCAGCTAGGGATACAAACATAACTTCATCCGCTTGAATCCTACACTAGAATCCCACACATTCACCTTCAATTCACCTCCAACCAACTTTTCACACAAACACTGAAAAATACTGAAACTCTTGAACACAGTAAATAAGCCTTGCCACCTAGTTAAAGTGGTGGATATTAGTGTCATATAAAAAGTGGGTCTTCCCTTGCTCACTTCCCAACCTGCCATTATAACTGTGCCATGAAAATATTGCCATAGCCAGTCCTCTCCTTCCCCTTCCCTTCATCTAAAAAGAATGTTTCCATAATATGAAATAATAATGCCCTGTTTGCAGCTGCCGTCGCATCTCCATAATGGGGATGCAGGATTGAAAGAAAAGTGGGCGAATTAAACTTTAAGGAGACGGCAGCGGAAATTCAGCAGTCTATTAAAACTCACATTTAAAGGAAATGGGGGGGGGGGGGGTGGGGTGTTGGGTGGTGGGTGGTTAAGAGGAAGGAAAAAAGATGGAGGTTTGAAAATAATAGGTTTGCGGGGTTTCTTCCCTCACTTTGCACTCTCCTGGTTGGCTGACTGGGTGCCAGTTTGCCAAGGCCTCGTCATTAAAGATGGCATATGCAGCCGATGGGTCCCTCAGAGTAATGCGAACTTCTGCAGCCTGTCTCCCCAGACTCATCCCCCCTACACCCTCACCCACCCGCCCTCCTCTCACTGATGTTAAAAGAAATCTTTATTGTCAGTCACATATCCTATTCACTTTGTTCACCTGCACTGACAACCCTGAGCTGAGAAGGAGTGTGTACAGGTGAGTGTATGCTATCCGTGTGTGTGTGTGTTTCACATGCACTAAAGAAGGTGTAAGGATGCGGCAGATTTGTATGTTGCTGTGTGTACTGTATGTGTGTGCAACCACTGCTGTACAGTAGCCTACTTTTCCCTGTGCCCCCCTCTCCCGTTCATCTCCTTCCTCTTCTAGATGTCAGCATCCCTGAGATTCTAAATGCTCCCTCATTAGCTGAAATCTGTTTGAAACCTCCAAGTGAGAGGCTGGTAACGAAGTGATGTCGGTTCCATCTCTCTATCTCCCAATGTCTGACAGGTGGGGAGAACGACGGGTGGGGTTGGGAGGGTTGTTTGATTTGAGGATGAGGGGGTGACTGAGGGGAGGAGGAGATGGAGGAAGCAAGGGAGGAAAGGATGTGGGAGGTGGACCTCGGTGATGTGGAGGGGGGTGTCACCAGCTTTGCGGAGTTTCTCCACCCCAGAAAGCCTTCATGTGTCTTGCTGCTCCTCTGTGACTGCAGCACCTCGATGGGAGAAGGATGACAAGTCCCAGTAAATTATTTATCCAGCTCTGCCACCGAGTTTGCCCCACGCTTCATTATACCTGATTGGCTCCTTAATGGGGTGAATCATTTGAAGGTGCTGGGCCAGTTGCAGAGATGGCCTCCTGAAGACGACAGCAAGTTTCTGATCTTTCCCAGTGTAATGGGAAGGAAGAGACCAAAGTCCAGACACTTCTTCTTTGAAATAAGCGGCAGTGGTGTGGCGGCCGGCTGAGTTTTTAATGATGGGGCTCCTTTAGTGGACTCTCTACCGCAAATTTGCTGCTGACAGTTTAACCAAGAGACAGTGCATAGATAGTGCATGGATACTTGTCAATTCATTAACTGCGCCCATTATGTAAATGATTTCTTTGAGCTGAGTTGCACCACTGTCAACAGATTAAGGAAATGTCCCTCTGAATAAATTTGCTTTGAAGAACATCTTCATGCCTTGATAGTAAACTACTTTGCTCTTAAAGTGAAGTGTGATAGCTTTTAAAAGGCATGTGTCAACAAAACAGCAGTAAAATAATTGCACTAAGTGTGAGGAATGTAAACTCATTGAGGAGTTGTGATTGGCAGGCCGTCACTTGGAAAACTTCCCAGTAATTGCTTTACTCCAGGTAAGGCAGTGGGAGTTTGCTTCTTGTTTATGGAGATGGAAGTATCAAAATCCTCTGGGTGAAGAGCTAAAAACACATGGCATGCAATCTGTTGGCTGTCTCATGACCCCCCGACGCCAGGATGATAAGAGGCGGTCACATCCACCTGAGAAGGTATCTGGGAGCGATAGAGGGTGATTTTAGACTGCACATCATGCACACACGTTGAAACTTTTGCATCTTTCACATTATCTGTAGCTGTTTTTTTTCCTATGGGGCGAGATAAGACTTCATACATAGAAGAAGGACTAATTATCTCCTAAAATAAACAAACATGGATAGCCGTGTCTATCAAGTCATAACAAGGCCTCTACATTTATATATATATATATGTGTGTGTGTGTGTGCTTGTATATACCGTCAAAGAACTTGAATTCCAGTGATGTAAAGAGACACATCACATTGGAAAGTTCATTAGTTCATGTTGTGTTTTGAAAAACTATTTGAAAATGAATTAGATTACAGAGTCGTAGCCATCTTAATTCCTTCCAAAATCAGGTGATTTTTATTTGCTTTGGGTTAATAGACCTAAGGGAATACAATTATGGAATAATTAAATTTATATTAATGAGGTATACATTATCCACCTCTCGAAGAGATGAATGCATTAAGAAATTTGTTTTCTAGGTGGAAAACAACTGATACAGTGCAAACTTAAGAAAAACAAGCACATTTGTTTCCAATTAGTGAACAGAATATAAAGTTAAAAACAATTTTGTTTTTTTCTACAGTGTATTTATCTGTATAACTAAGTGGAGAGAGTTAAATGAACAAGCTGAACAAAAGTACATGTCTCCAAGAAGCAGACTGATTTTCAATTAACCTAATGACACAGAGTCTGATTATATCTGTTTGCTGCAGGTAACACAACAGAAAAGAGTGAACACAAAACAGATTCAACAAACAGAAATGTGACTACATTACCTCATGAAATAGGGCAACTCTATAATAGTGTCTATCTCGAGAAAATGCAGGGCTCCTATAAGCTCTTGAAATGACAAAGTGTACCTTTCTTGTCTGGTTTTTGTCAAGGCTGCTGGCAGCTTGACTCACTTTTAACAGGAGTACATGGTTAGAGAAATGTGACCCTCCATTTCTTCCCCGTCCTTGCTGAACTTTCGTTGGGCCGTCAGGCTAATTTTTTGCTTCAATGACCAGCGGTTTGGATGTGTCACTTAATTCAACTTGGAATGGATATAGGTATACATGACACAACTGACCGAACTGAACTCTCCTCCGGTTGATTTAAGGAGCATATGGGGAGAAAAGAAGGTTTTGATTTAATTTTACAAAACCCTCAGACATAGAAGTGGACATAATAGAGTTTACTGTAAGAACATGAAGCTGAAGTATACACTTTTTTTTATATTTGGGAACACCACTAAGGCAATTAAATTCTGAATTGAATTAAATCTATGTAGAACCAACACTGTTGATTTTAACACTTCCTACACCTTTATCTACAAGCTTCATATAATCTCTATATGGATTTTTAATCTTCCTTTTATGTTGCAAATTGCCGTGAAATCTGTCTTTTTACCTTTGTCATCAGTTTGTTGGGTAACAGAAACACCCGACATGGATTGTAACCAGTAAAAATACCTCATCTGAATAAACTGTTGTCTGATCAGCAACCGAGCCATCAAGCTTACCAGCTAGCTGGGATAGCTATTGTGAATGACCAGCGTGAGAATGTTCCTGGCTGGCTCGCTTGTTAGCAGTTAGTTCACCAACTACAGTAGTTCACCATACTCTGGATGTTGTTGAGTTAGTGTTTTCCCTCCTGTCTTTTACCTGATCTCAACTTTTCTCTTGACTGTACTAACCTACCCGTGAGTCTGCATTTTGGCCCAGTTTCCCTATGTTGACTTGGATTTGTGTTTTTACTCCCTGACTGTTGCCTCAATCTGTACCTGAACCTGATCTTGGACCTTTTACCTATTTTTGTTCTTCCTTCCTGGACTTTGTAAACGTGTTAATTTGTGTTTATTAAAACCTCTTCACTGCATATGCCTGGCTGTGAGTCTGCATTTGAATCCAGTTTCCTTGTGAACTCAGGACAACTGTTAAATTGATCTGAATCCTGTCAAACCTCACCAAGAATCAGGCATCTTTGGACCTTGCAGTGTTTCCCCTTTTTTTTTTTTTTTATTTCTACCAGTACAATCAGCACTCATCATGGAGACACATCTCCATAAAGCCACAAAGAACATTATTATCAATGCTTATACTTCACCCGAGCCAACACAAAAAGACTGTGGAGGAAAAATATTTAGAAAGATGACTCTCGGCTTTACTGAATTATGCTGGTGTGTTGCCACTGGGCAAAATGTAACAATCAAACTTCATTCATAAATGACTGAATTGTCTTGACACATGCAAACAGTCCCACAGTATGACATAGGGTAAGTGTCATTGCTGCTGCTTTAAATCTGGGCCAGAAAAAAAGACTGTTTTCTTTGATAGCTGAGTTTAGTGGTTAGTAAACACAGATCCTCCTCTGTATTTATGGAGAAGACCAGTTCTAATAAAGTCTTTGAATGCTGCTTATATTGGTACAGGAAGGCTGGTGATTACAAAGAGGAGAAAAGAGAATTAACTTTCTTTAAGACGACATTGTCTGGTCAGGGTTTTAAAGGCTTTTTGGTCATTTAGGGAGCAAATTGAACTGTAAAACATGTTTAGCAGAGTATATTGGCAAATAAACACTTAATTTGCACCAATAAGGTTTGTTTGAACTTCTGTTACTGCTGGAAACTGTTAGGTCTTACAGAGGAGCATGGTGCCTTTTTTACTCTCCACATCCTTTCTACTGTACAGGCTGTTCAGTTATTCGTCTTTATGTTGGTCGACATCTTCTTCTGCTGATATTTGCTTCAAGCTGTGTGTTAGTATGTTTTGTTTTATCACTTTTATTATCACATTCATTCCCTCTCTGAACAATACACAAAATAAACCATTAGCTATAAGCCCTTATTACTAGTGGTGTTATCATTATTATTATTATATTTGCTTTGTTTGCTGGCCAGTTATATGGTCAACAACTCTCACTTTCTTCACAGTGTGTCACTATAGCAATGCTGCTGTTTGCTTCCATTGCCATTGCTTCAGCATGTCAGGCTCTTCACTGTGCTTGCATCACAAAGCCCAATCTGTCACTTAATGCCTCTCAACATCCAGTGTTTTAGTACATGTGAACTGAGCAGTTTGGCTTGTTGTTGGACAGTGTTTTCAGGACCAGTATGCAGTATCTTTATTTACTCATTCTCATGACAAAACAATCCTTCACCCTCCTCAATTCTATTACTAGCACAGAAAAAAAAAACCCAGTCAGATTTTACACCAACAGTAAAGCTGCTTCATTGCTACTGTTGAGTGATACAGGAAACTGGAAATTTTATAGAGTACCCATATTGGTTAAAAAGGATAAAAACATGTGCCAATTGAAATCATGAGATATGATTGAAAAGCTCCAGATCAGCTTCTACATTGTGACGACCTTATTATGAGAGTTGAGAACTTTGAACCGCAAATTGTATCAGTCTGAATCTTTAAGAGTAAATTTCCTTTTTGGTTGGAAGATTCACATCTGTTGAAACTATTCTCAAACATTGATAAAATGTTTGAGAATAGTTAAGCTTGACTTTGTAAATAGCAGCTGACAAAACAATCACTCAGGGTCCACTTACTTGCTAGTTCTGGAGCTGTCAACCATATCACATAGGCACCTCCCACAGCCCTAACCGGACGGCTCCATCCATATTATCATTATATATATATCATATTCTGAAGAATCGCTTTCTATATGTTTGATGCAAAATTTGAAATTGAGCAAAAAACGTTTATATGCTTTCTTGAGGTGGTTTTTGCCTTTTTCAAAAAGAGTTGATGCTTAACGGATGACAGAAAAATGTTTTGAAATGTTGAAAAAAATTCTTGAGGTCTCCACATTTCTCTCCTATGCAACTGATTTTATTTTTTCTTTGTCAATGTGTTTTGTTTTGTTTTGTTTTTTTCTTTTTTTTTTGGTGGTTAGCAAGCAACTTCTTTTTTTTTCAGATCAACACCTCCTGTGTTTAAAGCCACTTCAAACCACTTCATGGAAACACACCTCTTTTTCACTGTATTTCAAACGTTTGCTTTAAACTTGCTGGATAATTATAAGGAATCATGACTACTGTCTGTGACATCTGCAATACGTTTACATGACAAGGATGAACCTCAGGTGATGAGATGGACAAAGTTTGGTGGGTTCAGTCTTCATCCCTGATGCTCAGAGTGCTTTATCATATCTGTAGAGAGGAGAACTTGATAATGTGGCAGAGTCGTCCTCTGTGGGATTTGTCAAGGAACTTTCTTTGATTGTCTCCCCTTTCTTCTTTCTCTTTATATCTTCTGCTTCTTTCCACTGCCTTCCCTCTCCTCCTCTTCACCTTCAAGCACACTGTCATCCCTCCCTCTTGTCCCTCATCATCAAGAACACCCCACCCCCCCTCACACCACCTACCCAGGGGAGGTAAGGGGTGTTGGTTGTGTTGCGGTCGCCCTGTTTATGCAATCCCCCTTGTTTTGAAGTGACAGGTCGGGGATAGATATGCAATATTAAAGAGAGGCCTTATGAATTTTTGACATCTAATTAGTTGCTTCCCCGTTAACATATCGTGGCTTGCAGGGGCACGGGGGGCTCTGCTGGGGCCCCTCTGAAGTGCAGGGCAGGAAAAAAGAGGCCCACTGCCACTTCTAATGTATTTCCCTCTAATGTAAGTAGTAATCATAGCACTAAGGTTAATTAATGGTCCTCCAGTGCCCTGCTTTCCACAGAATATCAGGCCTGTGGGATCATTGGATCACCAATTAGAGGCTTTATTCTGCTTCTGCTTCAAATGTTTTTGTGAATGTCGGAACACTTTAGGAATGGTACACATGCCAGCAGGCTCTGACTGCGCTGTAACACACAACCACACAAAGACACTACAGTGGCATACACACATTATCACACATTGTCCACGTGGCTTTAAAGCAACATTATCAAAAGTAAAGGCCTAAAAAGGACTCAGTAATCTGTGAGTTGCAGGTCTTTGTGTTTTAAAGGTGCACTGAGCACAATTTCTACTGCCTCTACTGTGGCACAAAAGTTATCTGCAGGAAGTTGATCAATACCATTGACTCAGCAATTATGTGTCCAGCTGCTAACCATGTAGCACCGGAATGAGGTTACTTTTTGTGTTTGGCGGCTGTCATGTTTTGTCAGTCCGTCAAACGTGATGGGACAGAAGGTGGCTGGAAGCTGGTCCTGCAACAAGCCACATATTGATGAGTCTGGAAAATACAAAGTGTTATACAGCGTATAAAAACAGAAGTCCAGAATAGAAGCAATACTTTATAGGGGCACTACAACAAGTAAGCATTGCATTTTGATAACACTGGGACATGTGATACTGACTCCCATAAGAGATACTTTAAAAAAGAACGGTTAAAATGAAATGAGCAAAGGCTGAAGCATCCTGACTTGACTGGATCAAGCTTTAAAAAAAATGCAAGATCCTTAATTTCTCATCATGCAACCAATGGCATCTTTCCGTCAGATCCTCCCCATGTGGTAAACCCAATCAATGTGATCATGTGGATTATTTTCTCAACAAAAACTCAAAATGTTCCTCCAGAGCAGCAGAGGTTCATTGGAATGAACACAAAGAAATCCTTCTCAATCCATGATGGAAGTTTTCCTTCTCAGTATAGAGAGTCAGTCAGTCAGTCCTGAGTCAGTCCTGAGGATTGGTATCGGGCTGATCCCAGACATACTGTGGTAGAATTTACTGAAATGTATATCAATAATGACTGAATCAGTGTGTGACGCCTGATCCTCATTGTAGCGTGGTTTAATAAACTGCTGGAGTCAAGCTTGGTGACAATTCATTCAAAGGGTGTGTCATATACAAACAGACACACCTTTCACAATATATGCTGATAGCAAAAAAATCTAATCTATCTAATCTAAACACATATATACACATGTATAGAGATAGATAAGTGCAGCTTTAAGTTAATACTTACATAATTTAATAATTTTATAAAATGCAATTTTTTTTCGTGCTGTATCATCTGCTTAATTAATCAGACACTACACCCAACATACTGTTACTGTAATTTATTTCTGTGGCCCTGTTCAGACCTGACATTAACATCTGTCTCAGGTGATCTGAACACAAGTGGACAGCTGTGTCAATGAGCACAAATAGTTTGTGTTTTGAATGATTTCCTTTACTTACTTGTGTTGAGCAAATGAAGCATCATTGGAAACATCCATTCAGAGTCAGGCTCACCTAACAGGCTGTGAAAACGCAGCTCAGCAAACTTTCATCTCCAGCACAAAGAAAGAAACGACAGAAGAGTGAAGGATGAATAAAGGAGGTTTTACTGCCTTTTAATCTTTACTAGTTAACAATAACTAGGTCGAAAAAATATTTTACTTCACTGAGCTGCTCAAAGGCTACTAACAGCTACCAGCAACTTTTAAGGTGGAATGTTTTCTTACATATTATTATGCGTTGATGTTGTGAATCAGTCAATACACCTTAAATGTCAATATGACAACTCTGACTATTCCATTTGTTTTTATTGGCTCTTGTATGACTGGTCAGAATTTCAGCCTGATCATGTGAACTGTGAATATTCTGTTTCCTCACTTGGACAAAGAATTGATGGAGCAACATTCCTGTGACTGACTGGCTCTGTTCCTTGGTGTGCTCCACTCAAACTAGATCACCTAAGCACTTTGACACACTTGTAATATGTCTCTGTGGGTTTTTCAGAAATTTCAGACGTCATGGACAAAATCAGGTCACACAATTTGTATTGTGTAATCTGTACTTCACAACTCCTTAAAGAATGTGGCCATATGCCAGACCACCTCTGAATGTACTCTGAATGATCAGATCTGAAACGCGTCCTTATTGCATTGGGGTGTATTTACACCTGAACTTAGAGCTGTCCACTTGTGATCGGATCACCTGAGACACATGTTAATACCAGGCCTGAACAGGGCCTTAGCTTTATTTTGGGGATTACTCTCAGATGGTTTTAGGGAAAGTGAATGAGTAACTTTCTTCCCTCATCAAACAACTAAGTGTCAGATTGTCCATGAGCAAGACCCCGAACCTCCACCAGCCTCACTCATACATTACCAGTAGCCGACTGTGGTTTTACTGGGCAGCTCCCCGTCTGAATGTGTGAAGTGTTTGTGAAAAACTGCACAGTGCTCTGTCAACTTTCCCTGAGTAAATAAAGGTTAAAAGAAGAACGTGCACACACACACACACACACACAGTCACTCACAGTTCAGCTCACAGTCCAAATAATGATGAAGTGACCAAAGGAAAGAGTGTGTTGTTGTGTGTGTGGAGCCTCAGCACCACTTTGAACTGGAGATGTCAGCGACTCGCTCGCCCTGTCTTGTCTTCTTCTTCTCTCTGATGCTCTCCCTCTGTCTCTGTCCTCTATATGTGTGGATGTCTCTTGGTCGCTGTCCTTTGTTCATATTTGATTCCCATAGGTGCTGCTGGAGTACTCTAGGCTTGGGAGAGGAGCCAACATATGTAAAGACAGTGTGTGTGTGTGTGTGTGTGAGTGCGTGCGTGCGTGTGTGTGTGCTGAATACACTTCTGCACATAACAGAAGCAATGGCATGTCATCATGTCATCATACACAGATACAGATAGGGAAGAGTGTGTGACTGAGAGTGAAAGCTTTGGCATGGTGATTGTAGCATGTGCATTCTGTGTGTGTGTGTGTGTGTGTGTGTGTGTGTGTGTGTGTGTGTGTGTGTGTGTGTGTGTGTGTGTGTGTGTTTGAGTGACGTAGTGATTTATAGATAAAACTGCAAATTCAGCCCAGTTTAGATGTGTTTATCTTTTAATGCTCCGCTGTTTTCACCGAACTGGACTAGATGTGTCTGAACATCATCAGTCACAGTAAAAACAAAGCTGTCAGAACATCTGAACACATATTATAGGCTGCTTTTCACGACCATTATTTTACCCCAAAAATAATCACCTCTCAAGGTATTGTAGGACAGCTGGTGACTGACTCCTGACACAGAAAAAGTCAGGGGTCAAAAGCTGACACAAATATTAGAGTAAGCTCTGTGAAAAAAAAGAAGAATAGTAAATCAGTGGTGGGCTGAAGGAGTGAAGTTCTTACTAGATGTTGGACATATGACAGGAGAGGAGAAGATTAGTGTCCCAGTTTTTGGGACTTGTCCTGTCTATGCCTCTTGCTTTGGTTACAGATACTTTGGACATTTTCATGTTGCAGAACATTATAGGCTGTTTATTTGCAGCCTGGTAGAAAGCATTAACACATCCGCAGTGACATGTCAGAAGTGGTGCAGGTGGGGTTGTGCGATTTGTTGTACTTGCACTGACCATCCCACCTTACTCACTCATTGCTAAACAAATGGAAGCTGTCTATATGCCCCACACACACACACACACACAAAACTCTCACAATCCCAGATAACTCCTCGCCATGATCAATTAACTGATTATTCCTTTCACTGACTGGTGATTGGCTATCAGCAAGGCTATTAATCACCTTCTATCTGTACTCATCAGGAGATGCCTATCTTACTCTCAATCAGGTCCTCATACATCACACACCCTAAAACAGGTGTGGTTCAGGAAGCAATGAAAACACACACACACACAAAGGTTTGAATTAAAGAGAGTTGTTTTTAGAGACATATGAATCAAACTTTATTGTAATAGGCCTATTGCTATTTAACTGTTTGCATTATTCCAGTTTATTGCAATTGCTGTATAAGGTTTTTTTATGTGATGAGAGATGCTCAGACAGAAGAGTTTCAGGCTTTAGAAATGATCTTTGTCTAACTTTTTTTGATCTGCTCTGTTGGATCCGCGCTGTTATATAGCTCTGACTTCTGCTTCTTGACCAGCTTACTGCAAAATGAAATATAGTCTCAGGAAACATAATTTGTGAGTGATTGAATGACATTTGAGAGAACTGAATTCACCTGTGATTCCACATTAATGTTGCTGATACTGGGCTACAGTAACAGATGATGCTGTTGTTAGCATTGCTGTTAGCAGGCATCACTTTAAGGTTATTAAAGTCACATGAAGGGTTATTAAAAGGCAAAATTCTACTCCCTGAAAAACACCTTCATTTCATTACATATTCATTTGCTGCTGTTAATGCTGTGATCGCACTGATGTCAGTATTTTCACCTTGAAAAATGGAAGGTTAAGGGTAAGGTGTAAATTATGGGATGGTTTTCATGTGTTTTTAGTTCATTTTTAGAACCCATTATATCATCATATAATCCACTAACACAGTACAATTCATTATTATTAAACAGAGGCCTGTGATAACAGAACAACTCTGTACAAGAGTAGAAATTGATTCAGTGGTTTAAATGAGTCCCTCTCACCTCCTATGGCTTTATTTCAGATATTTTCAGTATAATAAGCTGTGAAACAATGTATGTTTCGATGTATTGATAAGAGCGTCAGTCACACCACACTTTCAGTGTATTACATCATGTCAGGCCCAGAGATGAGGAGGGGAGGAGCTGCATTGTGATCTCCAATCACCGCCTGTTTCCTGAACACTCACTTCATCTCATGCACTTGCCTCTCTCTGCCATAATATTCTTTTTTGTTATTCCCTCTCTTTTTTTTTTTCAATTAGAGTCAATTGACCTGACAGAATTGCCGGCAATTAAGTGATTTTTGTAATGGTCCTGGGCTAATTTGCCTTGGCTTGTCAGCTGTATTTTATGTCACCAACCCCCCACCTCGCTTACTCTCTCTGTCACATAATAGCTTATAATTTCAAAATCTTTACCCTCCGCTTCCTTCTCAATAAATCGCAATTACAGGAAGTTGTTAGAAATGCTTAAACTCTCCACCACCAGCAGCGGCAACCCCACCCCCGCCGTTTTACTTTATGCCATCAGAGATATTTTTATAAATTTTCTGCCATTGACAGAGCGGCAGAGAGCAGCAGAGGAAATCTATTTGTTTGCGGAGCCTTAATGTAATCACGCTTCATGTGTGTACACTGAGTCCAACTCTCCTGGGCTCCAGCACACGGAGAAGTTTACTCTCTCCACATTGCTCATTAAGAATATGATTTCGTGGCAGCTGGTCTTTGGGCAGAATATCTTTTATTTCCTCTCAAACTGAGGGATTTAAAGGTGTTTCATTTCCCAGAGAGATGCCTTGATGATGGATCCTCTTGAAAGTTGTAGGTTGCACCAATATGTCATCACCAAAACGCCACATGAAAGAGAAAGGTCAGCTGGTGGCTTCTGGTTTTTTGTTTTTTTTTTTCAGGTCATTTTAGAGTTTTGGAACCTTGGCAGCAGGGGTCGATGAGGGAGTTCATCAGCCCCCAGTCCCTCAACCCCCCCCCCCATCCCGCTTTGCTCCTGTTTCCTCTCATCCGTCAAGCTCAAACCTGCTGCCACGCTTCGAGTCTCCTCATAAAATATGCAAATGAACTCAAAATGAAATACCTTTTTCCTTGCTCTCTCCGAGCTTGAAGGCCTTACATCAGTTCAGTGAGCCACCAACCCCCCATCCCCCAAACCAAACCCCACTCCACCCCAACACTAATCATTTCTGTACATAATAACTCCAGAGCTGAGCATCTGCTTGGCTCCATAACACTCCACTGATCTCTCCTCCACCCATTCCACAGTCTCTCCCCCTCCCCTCCCCCAACACAATCTACATGCATTAGGTCATAATGGCTTAGTGGTTAATAGCAAATAGATGCCAGGGGACATACAGATACCCCCCTCCCCATCGACCACATTTCTTGTCACACACACTCTGAGGCCCAACTCTGGCTACTCATGATAAATTGTGTGTAGTGAGAGAAGAACTGAGTCCTATCCATCACATTAAGCGTTGGGGTGTTTGTTACCAGGAAGTGTGGCTGTCACCCCCATTCAAAGCCCAAAGGGGGTTGGGTGGGTGTTGATGGTGGGGAGGGGGTAAAAGTTTGTTAACACCTTAGCGAGCACTGTTGACAGCTGCGGTGTACATAGCATGCGGTAGAAGAAAAAAAGGGGGGTGGTTGGCGGGTGGCTAACTAGAAGAAAGCAATAATGGGCTTTAACCAATTAGCACAACCACACACACACACACACACAAACAACAGGACAAACAGGAACAGATACCATGTGTATGTGCGTGCAGTAAACCTCAGGTGGAGTCACTACACTATCACACTAACACTCACCTAAACTTTTTCCATCTCAAAGTTGGCGTCCTAATGTTATTTTAGTTCAGTGCAGCAGAGGCGTCTGATCAATGGATATTTTGTCACTTGATAATTCTATTTCTTCACGCAGTCTCATTTCACTAAGCATAAGTATACTGATACTGGGCCCTAATGGCTGTGCGTGCTGTGCTTAACGCAGTTTGAAATGAATAACCCTGCTAACAGTCTCATAGCCATTACAAGCAGGACTTAAATGATCATTTGGGGGATGAAACCACTGATAACAGTTTTGAAATTATCATAATATCATTTTCAGTTTGCCTAAATCATTCTAATGAGATGTGCCACTTAGCGACCATGTTGGAGCTGCAATAAGACTCGTGTTTCAGCTGTGTCAAATGCCCTGGATGTAAAACGGCTGCAGAAATATGGCCGCCCACTGCTACAATAAGTGGAGTTGGCCTGTGTGTGTGTGTGTGTGTGTGTGTGTGTGTGTGTGTGTGTGTCTGTGTGTGTGTATGAACAATTCCATCCAGCTCCATTTGCACCACGCAGCAATTCCTCAAACCAGCAGATCATTTTGTTGTTGTTGTTGTTGTTGATTGAAGCATTTTATTTTCTAAGGATACAAGCGCACACACACACACCACACAGTCGCAAATGGGCTCAGGAGAGAAAGGGAGACGGATACATACATTCAGTTGGATCAACAAATAAATTATTCAGAGCGATATGACAGCAGATGTTTGGGAGGCCGTGATTCAGTGGTGGTCTGCGCCGCAACTTTTGATCAGAAATTCAAAAACAGGCCCTGTGTGGCCGACAGACGGCTGGATGAAGTCTGTGCGCCGGCTCTCATCTTCCCCTCTGCCATCTTCTCTTCCCAGATATTTCTGAGGCCATTTGTTTTAGGGGAGATGTTTTGTGGAAAGGCTGCACACTGCAGCCACATGGTGTTAACTTCTTCACTGCAGCTATGAGCAGTCGATTATATCAGGGACAAAAAGAGATTAAGGTTAAGTAATGAGGCAGGATATTTAATTCTTCTCTGTGATGAGCATATAACAAGACAAAAAGGATACACAAATTAGCCTGTGACAGATACAGAGTAGAGGTTAAAAAGCTAAAATCACTTTCAGCAGGAATACTTTAATACTACCTTTTTAAAGGCTCATAAATATTCATGAGGTAAATTAATAGTGTACATCTGGTTTCAGCTCTACAAACATCTGACCTTGTCTAAGAGAAATTATGTTTACATCCAACAAAACTAAAACGGTGAATATGTTTTATAGCAAAGACTTTGTCAGACCAGATTACATTTTTCTGTTAACAGAGTGAGGATATGTTCATAATTTACAAGTCTGGCAAGTCTCAAGTACATTGATGCTCAACACTTGTTTTTCTCCAGAATATCTAATCTTGCAGTATCCACTTGTTATTGAATAGAATAGAATAGATAGAATAGATCTTTATTGTCATTGTCACAGGTACAACGAAATTTAAAGTGCTCTCCAGTCAGTGCATTAAAAAAAATATTAAAAAGAATAAATAAATAAAACATATAGAACATATAGTAACATTAGCAGCATACATAACAGACATACACACGCAGTCATACGCACCAAATCATTGCCTAAAAACAGAGTATTGCATATTATTTTTTTGCAGTATTGAGGGTTGTTATGGCGGTTGGATAAAAACTGTGTTTGAGTCTGTTTGTCCTTGCATTTATTGACCTGTACCTTCTGCCTGAAGGCAATAGTTCAAACAGGAAGTGACCAGGATGGTGGGTGTCCTTTATAATATATTGTGGTTCTGTTCAGACTCTCACAGCTCTTGGTTCAGTTTAAGGAAAGATCCTGGTCTGGTTTAACACAGAAAAAGTTCAGAGACAGTGACAGTTATTTACAGTTTAACCAAAACCACCATCTTTGCCTATATAAAACTATATGAAAAATTGTGTTCTCTGTTTTCAGATTCATGGCCCATAAATATCTAACATGAACATACTCATGTTTTACAAATTTCAGATGGGCCTACATAGAAAGAATTTTGCCTGGATGGCATCAAATGACCGCCCAAACAGACCTTTGGCAGACGCGTGTGACTCTGCGTGTGACTCTGACCTTGTTGAGCTCAGTACCTGGGCAGTCCCTGCCTGAGTCCCATCACTTTTAATCAGCTGCTCGGCAGAGAATCTGGAGTGTTTGGACAGGAGGACAGTGGGTCAAGACACCCGTTGGCTGTGTGAGGGTGCCAGATAAGGAAGGTTCAACCAATTGCGCTTTTTCAGCTCTGTCCAACTCCAGGTACTGTCTATAGTCAGGCACTATGATGTGGGTGGACAGCGGTCTATTTCATAACAAAGTGAACTCAGAGGTTATGGGAAGGAGGTTATGCAGCCGTAGTCTTTCCTAAGACTCTTTCCCCAAACGAGTCCCATCACACCAGGATTAATGCCAGAGCTGGCACTGTTAGCGCAGCTAAACAGAAGCTAGCCAACTCCAGATGTAAAAGCTAGCAAGCACACAGAACAATGCAAAACAATGCACTTGAACAATGGAGTTGACTCACCAACAGGAAAGGTTAAATTGATTTTGAGCCCATTCCTGAGAAACTTATGCAGAACGATAACTAGCTGTAGCTAGCTAAATGGTGAGGTGTTCTTAGTGAGGGGAAGAATGTAACAACAGAGGGACAACACAGGATGTTTGCCTTAAGGCGTGAATAGAGGTGTCAGGACACTTAAGGACTTGGTATTCTTCACAATATTTGTTGTACCGAGAGAATCAACTGAAAGAGAAGCACATTTTACTGTTTTACAACTAAACCTGAATACTGTATGTATTATTTTCTTTGAAAGACAATAGAAGAAAGGCCATTATTTGTCATTGTCTCTTTAAAACCTCATTTCCCTTCATTGTGGCAGCAATGAAAGTGTGTGTGTGTGTGTGTGTTTGTGTGCGTGCGTGGGTGCGTGCGCGCTTACATGTGAATGTGTGTGTGATTGGGGAGGGGAGCTGGGGTGGTTACACTGGGATTTAGTCGTACTTAACTTGCAATTGAAGGTCCCCCTACACCACTTTCTTCACCCAGACACCTTTTTCATACACGAGTGAACCATTCATATTCCATCTGTTCCAGCTCTCTCTCTTTGGGGAGGCTGTCAATCTCCAACACTCATGTGATGTGAATGGAGGTGGGGTTGGGGGGCGGGGTGGGTAGTGGGTGGGAGGGGTGTGCGGTAGGCCAGGAGAAAGACAAAGAAAGATGGGGAAAAAAGGAGAGAGAGAGAGAGAGGAATCGTGGAAGTGGAAACAGAGGAGAATGAGTGGAGAGGGAGAGGAGGCTCACCACAGCCGCTGAACTCCTGGGACCTTTCAGAAAAGCTCATCGCACATCAGTGTCCTGCTGAGCTGCCACCATGGAACAGAGGACGAGCAAGGCAGCGGAAAACAGGGGATGAAGAGGGAGTGAGTGAGTCAGAGAGGGAGGAGGGAAAAAAATTGAAGAAAAGCAGGAGCAAAAGAAAACTAGACTGTGATCAATGGTTGGAGAAAATGTTGATGTGGAAGACTAGAGGGGAGCTGAAGACAACTTTGATGTGGTGTTAACTTTATCGCTGCAGCTGTGAGGACAAACAGCACAGAGTATTACAGTGTTTAACAGGAAATAAAGAGGTATCCTGTAGTTAAAACTGACAAATTAAGCAAAATGATTCATTCTGTTTATGGCTTTCAGCTTTGGTAAGTCAACATATCTCTCGAAAAACCAGCGTGCATCAATATCAATACTTTATGGTGTTTTTAGGCTTTCCCAAGCACATCAGTTTCTGAAGGTCGCAAATATGTCCATCCATCCTTTATTATCTATACCACTTATCCTGTTATGTCATGGGGGCACAACCCATCGGAGTGTCTTCTGTCATATGACTACCATGGCACATGTATCGGACCATCATCGTCACGGTTGCAAAACTCATGGTTAAACTTAAAGAATACTTATTTGTTTATCTACAAAAGTATAAATTAAATTGAGAAAGGTGGACTTTTGGGGTTGTGGAAGGAAACTATAATCTATTAAAATTTAAAGATATTATTCAGATGAATTCTATTATTTCCATTTTGCTTGGCTGACACAGAGAACTGATGTGTTGATGTACTTTTTTTTTGAGTTCTCTGATCACAGAGTATCACTCATACTTCCCCCCTCTTCATTTTTGGATTCCTATGCACTATACCACTTCATCATCATCAGTGACAGAGAAATTGACTGAAGAGAGGAACAGGGAGAAGGGAGAAAGAGAGGAGGCTAACAAGCAGGGGAGGTGAGGAGGGAGGGGTTCTGCATGGCTGGGAAGCAGCACGGAGGCGACACATCTGTTGCAGTATTAACTTTCTCCTCTGTGGGACCTAGGTGTCAGCGTGAGCTGCTGGGGCCTAACTCCAGCCATCCTGAAGCTCAAATGGAAGAACAAAGCTGCACAAAATACAGCCCCACACAAAGCCACACACAGACCCAACCTCTTCTCTCAACAGAGGGGGACGCTGCACGAGCCCCCACCTCCCAAAATACATCGATCCTGTTTCAGTATCTAACTGTAGAACATCTTTGTACTCCAATCTCTTCTCTTTCCTTCAGTATCTACTACAGTATGATGGATCTCAACCAAACCTAAGGATTGTTGCACATGTTTAAAGAACAACTCCTTTGGCTTTAACAGCCATACAGGTCACTTGTGCTAACCCTCAGATACAACCCATAGGAGTGTTCTAGTGGTAGGCATACCACCTTTGTTGTCAGGGGTTTGTTAGGTTAAGGCACGAAAACTGCCTTACATTGCGTTTAAGTTTAGGAAAAGATTGTGGTTTGGCTTAAAGTAAGCACTTAAGCTCTTCTTTAATGTTAGAGGACTTCTGTTGCCTTGGTTACAATAATGGACAATAAAGTAGTGGAATGGACATGGAATAAGAAGAACAATATTAACTGTTGGTTTCACAGGGAAGAGGAACAGCAATCTCCTGTGTCAGAGTCCTTGTGTTTTGTTGTTCCATCCATCCACCCCAACCTCTTCTACATCACCTGACTTCCTCCTGTTTGTGTGTCACCTTTGTAAATGGTCACATTGACATTAACATAATACCATGCAAAATTCAAGTACCTCCACAGTAATTAGATCCAACAGCTACTCATCTCTTTAGCAACAGTAAAACAATGATTTCATTGTTAATTTCATTGTTAAGAATCTATACCCTGAACTGAATTTAAGATCGTTTGAGCAACCCAAATAAAAAAAAGGTATTGTAAAATTAGACTGGTTATGACATTCTGTTTCGCTTTTCAAAGTTGTTAAACTGTTAATGGGCAGCTGAAGAAAAAAAAAACACACTGAAACATGTATGAATGATTGAGCAAACTATATTTTTGCATCATAACAAGCAATATCCAGCTGTGCTCATTATCCAAAAAAAAAAGAGACTAAAATAATCCATTCCAAAATGGTTTAAGGTGTTCTTCCTGAGCTCTTGTGCACTGACAAAAGGATTTACCACTTTGAAGATGGGAAGTAAAAAAAAAAAATCTTCTAAATCATACATTAGATACACCTAAGATTTCTCTTTTGTTGATAAATTATTTAAATAAATTTATAAATTATTTTTAAAAATCTCATTTGCATTATCATTATTTTTAACTTGGTCATACTTGGTCTAACTGGTCATACAAACTTTCCACCGTACTTCACAGTGCTCCCATCTCACATCTGTTGTTGTCAAAAGTGGGACATACTGTATGTCTGAGAAACAAAGAGATATTGAATCCTTAAATAGCTTCATATCTCAGGTGTGACCTTTAACCCCAGCTGTATGACAAACAAGCCTGAAAAAGTGTCAGGAGTGTATCATAAGGAACATGAGGCCAGCTAAGATAGTAAAAAAGTGTTCACACAGGGCATGCACAGGGTAAGAAAGTTCCTAAAGCTGCATAGAACAGTTTAGCACCAGGATACACGCTAACAGAGAAATGTAAAAATATGAAATTGTTTAAATAAACCCTAACTAACCTAAATCTACCAACATTATCTCTTTTTTGGAATAAGTTTTGTGTTCTCTGTTTCTGTGTTATGTCCAGTGGCTCTCCTCCACTGGTGTGATGGATCGGTCTCTCAGAAAAAAATGGAGCAGAATTTGAACCACCTCAGTGCGACAGGCCTCACAACACATGAAACCTGTCATTAAAAGATAAAAAAAAAAAACTGAGGTTAATGTACATGATGCTGTTTGAGGTTTTAATCTCTTTAAAGACTTGATTACACCAGGGGATTTCACTTAGAAATGAAACTTCTGGTGAACAAAAGAGCAGAAAAATGAATGAGTAAGTCTAACTGTGCTGACCACATTTGGATTGCCTCGATGTCTTTTTTTGGTTTTGTTTTGTTTTTTAATCATTGCCCTAAACCGAGTTCCAGCAGCGTCTGAGCATCTAATCTCACTTTGTCCAGGGAATGGCCTTTAGTGCCTTTAAATCAATAGAGCCTGTTTAGTGTTGGATCTCAGAGGTGCTTTCTGGCCAGACTGTGGGGATTTGTTTTCCACCATCCCCAGGGCTGAAAGGGACCGGTATGGCCAAACTGACCCTGGAGCCCTGTGGCCCTCAACTGGCAAAAAGACTCCTGCGCTGGAAGTCCTACAAGTGTGCCTTGAGGGACAGCAGGGTCACCAAGCTGCTGCATCCAGTGCTGAGCTCCAGCTGCTGGGGCTGTTGTTTTTGTTGCGCCTGCTGCCACTGTTGTTGTTGTTATCTAGTGGAGTGGCGTCTCTCCCCCCACCTCTGTCTCCATCTCTCCCTTGCTCCCTTTTTCCCTCTCTATCTATCTCCGGCCTGCAGGGCATAAAGAAGCCCCATGAATTAATGAAGATGAGCGAGGTAATTAAACGTGGTGGTGATGGTGACACAGATCCTGGGAGGGTTTCAGAGGGACAGGAGATCCACATGGGGCCTCGGCCTGCCTGCTCCACTATTACCCTCCTCCCGTCCTCCGTCCCCCTGGTCCCCAGGTTGCATGGCACACAGATATGGCTTGATTGGCCTGCTGGGCACGGGGAGGAGGAGGGTTGGTGAAGTTGGCACCCAGGGGAGGAGGAGGGAGAGGCAGGATGGAGGGGGGTAGATTGAGCTCAGGCCTCACCTGTGGCCCTGGAGCCCCTCCCTGGATCCCTCCCCTGGCAGTCAGGTCACACTGCGTGGTCCAAACACCTCCCGCCTGGGGAGGAGAGGAGGAAAACAACAGCATGGAGGGAAGGGAGGAGTAGAGGGAAGGATGGAGAGGATAAGGGAGGTAGGGCAAGAACCATAGGGGCACTTCCAGGGATTATGGCCCCATGCTGGCCCACTGGGGCGCAGCCTTGATGGACGTCTGACTGGCAAGCACTTGCCCTTTTATGAGATGTGATGCATGCCGACCACCTCGACAGCACACAGCCCAGCAGCTGGAGGAGGCCTGCAGACTGCAGCTCTCACTGGTCACTTTAGGGCCTCATCAGGTCACATGTTTTTTTTAATTGCCTCAGACTCATTTGAACAGTTAATTAACATGTTATGAAAAAAAACCACTAAACAATATGCATTAAGCAAATGTTGGTGGTGTTCGCACACCATATGCACATGACACTATATATACATCCATCCCAACTCTTACCAGCTGCAACACTGTGATTTAAAGAATAATTCCAGGTTATTACAGAACTGAAAGACTTTCAGAGTTTTGTGATTTCTATCATTATCATTAGCCCTGTTAACACTGGACTCATCTAGTTTATTACAGAGGAAGTGATGGGGAAAGAAACAAGAGCAGATGAAGGAGGTTTTAAACAAACCCCCAGGTGAACCAAACTTGTTTGGAAGGGAAGCAGAGGTGAAGAGATGGCAGTTTATAGACCAGTATTCTGCTTTAGCTTTGACCTGCTGTACTTTCCACTGCTGTGCGCATAATGAGCAACAAGGGATTACCAGCAAACGTTTGGGTACAGACATGTTCTCATTCAACTCCAAATAAAATGCTTTATATGATCTGGCTAAAGTGCAGGTTTTAGTTTGGTTCCAGACCTTTGAATCAGTACACGTTGTTGTATTGACTGACAACTACTCCGCTGGTTAGAGAAAAAACTGACCAATCAGGAGGCTCTGGAAGCTGTATTAAGAATGGGGAGAACATTTTTCTGCATGCAGTCACTTAAAGACAAACTAGAAGCCTTTCTCCACACAGAGTACTCCAAGTTCAGACTCCCATACTTGGGAGTTCGAACTTGGCAAGTTCAAAGGTACATGTAGGTAAATATACTGCACTGCAAATGATCATTTTTGTTTACATTTATTTATTTATTTATTTATTTATTTATTTATTTAGAAATCACAACACAAGTCAGCTCTCGATGCATCCTCGATAAGACAGGCAGAGCGACCGCACTTCTGGAAATTTGATCTGGATTTGGTTAGATGCAGACTTTGAATTGGACTACAATACTTGGGCTGTGGCTGCTGACGATTCATGAGACCACGAGAACACAAGTAGACAAAGAGCTCAGACTGAGAAAGGCTATAGCTACATCCATGTGACATAGCCAACAAAAACATAGATGGGGTCAATGCAGCTTTACATGCTGGGAGTCAAGTCACAGAAACAAAATTTCTAATTCAGTAAGTTCAACTGTGTTCATCAGTGGTTCTAGTTTTGGTGTTCACTTTGAAATATCTAAGGTGAGTTCTAAAGGTTGTGGCAGTATGTTAAAGCCATGATTTTAACTGGATTGTACATTTATTTGTCTTAATCATGAGTACTCATTTCAAGTGCAGCACATGAATATGCTAAATTTTAATGAGTCAGGTGTTAATGTTATTTTTGAAGAAAGGTAGTGTAATGAACAGATGGATTTGATGATGAACCCCAAGGCGAGGGCTAGATGTGCTGCTCTGGGTCTCTCTGACTCACAGCGCTATTAGAGGACTCAGTGGACACCAGAAGCAGTTTACCATTAGATTTGCTCCAGCATCATCACCCAGGAGAGCTCCCCAAACCCCTTCTATGTTTATTTGTTATCAGAGCCTTCACTGGATTAATTAGACAGGCCTTAACTTTGGTCTTGAGCCATATTCCTGCCCCAGGGGCAGCAGGATAAGCTCCACTTACCCCCGTCAGGCCTACCCATCTCCCAGCCCACGCCAAAACACGTGTCTTCCTGATGGCTTCTGGGAATTTGATGCCGTGAGGCAGCAGGTAGGATGTTTTGTTCAGCCACGAGTCATCATTGCACATCCATCTGCCCGTCCCCCCATCCCATCCTGTGTCCCAAGATGTTTGTCGTCAGCGACCCTGAAGTTCGTTATGTAAACAAAAATTTGCCCTAATTAAGGGAAGGGAAGTGTTATCTTGGGAACAGGAGGGGTGTGGGGGTGTTAGGAACCAGGTGGCCTTTTGTCACTTAGGCACCCTGTTAGCATTATTTATTTGACTGTATGTATATATACATGTTTTTTACCTGCATCTGTAAATTAACAACATGTATTAAAATAAACTTCTAAATGTTACAGTGTCTGGGAACTCCCATGTACATGGATTAAACAAAAAAACATTAGAAGTGGCAAGAGATGTGTGATTAAGATAAAATATAGTCAAACAGATAGAAGGAGTAGATAAAGAAGAAGGAGAGAAAAAAACAGGAGGAGGCTGGAGGAGAACAGGTGTGCTGCGGACTTCCTCCTGGGACTACCCCACCACCCCTGGGTCCTAAGAGGGAGGGACAGGGATGGGATTGGGGGATACAGGAGGGACGTTGGAGGGAGAGAGGGCCAGAGCTTAGCTCATTAGAGAGAGTTTGCTTCTGCTAACTCACCTTCCCCTCGGGAGGTGGCTAATCATCGCACAGGGACTGGCAGCTAGAGACAAGGTGGAGAAAGAGAGACTTATTTAGCATCCATCCTTCCAGGCTGCATCCACAAACTCATGGTGCATTTATCTGATCCCTCCGAAAAAAGGGCCGGAAGTGGTACAGAACTGTCCCATCTCAACACATTCAGCAACTGTGCAGAGATGATTCAGAGCTGGTAAAGACTCCAACTTTAACCTATGTCCTTCATGCCCTTGTGACAGAGGTGACAGGATGCTTTATATTATGTTTCATAATGCAAATGCATGTGCCTTCCAGTGGTGTTAGACATATTCCCATCCTTCACTTAACTCATTTATTCCCAAATTTTTCCTACACATAAACCTATCCAAATCATGTGTCATTAGTAACCCTTCTAAATAACCCATCATTATTTTTGACCACTTTATGGAAACATTGGTGAAAAAGTGGTCAGTCACAACTGTGACTGTGAGGATGTTATGTGCTGAAATAATATATTTCTCCTATACAGTCATCAAAATTCTTATAAATACCAGCACAGTTATTAACAGTTAAACCTCTGTCGCTGGCACTAGAATGCTCTATCAAATTCTGGTGTTTCTCATTCATAGGCCATACTTACCCTGTCCAGGTTAGTTAAGAGCCCAGGTAGGTTAAATCACTTTGTTCTAACTTAGGTAAACCTACATGAGAATGCCTCAAACTAATATTTGGGCACACACTTCTGATTTGTGTGCACTGTAGTAACTGAGTGGCCTTCATGTGAGGTGTTTAGGGAACATCTGCAAATTGTAGCAACAGAAAATAACCTGGGTTACAATTATATACACTCATTATATATACATGTATTTAAATATAGTTTATGCTCCTAACTGCCCCATAATGACCAAATTCCTAAAAACAGTACAAGCATCAGGAATTCCAGGAACCAATACCCGAATCTGAACCAACTGTATGTTTTGGAGATTAAAGAGCTGAACACCTATCTCTTCTCCCTGACGTTGCCCTGTTAAGGCGAGACCTTATTTGTGCTCTAAGCATTTAAGTGCATTGTGACCATACGGGTATCAAAATAACAAGCGTCACTGCTGGTCTTTATCCTGTTTGCCCATCTGGGAGTGATTATCATTACTCTTGGGACCTTCTAAAGCTTTGTGATATAGATAAGCTGTTCTATGGTACCACAAATTTCAGAGATGCCTAAATGTCTGCACATTTCTCACCAGGGACTAGAGATTACACCTATGAACAGAGCTGGAATGCCAGAAGGGATAGTGACATAACAGAGATTTGCGGGTTTAGATTTTGCAGCTGCATCAACAACCCTTTCTGGATCTCAGGTGAATCTGTTTTCAATACTGGGTCATGTTCCTCACATCTTTGACAAATTACTCTGACTGCATGTGGACGCCATTGGGTCCTTGGGTTCAAGCCGCTTGGCAGCTTTTGAGACTTCCGACTGGCAAACCAGATCAGATTGTAGCTCTTACTCCCTTTCACATAAAATCGTATATTCACTGAAAATCAAGATTGAAGTCATTCAACTATTCACACACATTAAGTTACACATGTGCCAATGACTGCTGAAGAGAAAGTGCAGCTTTCAACAGTACCTGTCAACTAGTGGCCTTGTGGCAAGTTTGATTTAGGAAATATGGAAGATGCAACTCCTGTTATTGTTCAGCCAAAGTCTACTTTTAGACCATGGGAAAGACAATATCCACACAGTGGTTGAAAACATTGCTCCTTTTATTCAGTTTCTAATAGATCTGGCAGATCCTCACACTGGCAGCCACTGTGTGGAAGTACACTCGTTCAATATTTTGACGACCTGTTAGTGTGTTCCCTTAAACAGAGGGATTTTCAAACTGACGACAACGTCTCTTTTTTGGTTTCTGGCAGAAAATGGTCATAAAGTTTCAAAAGACAAGTTTGTTTTGTTATCAGTGCTTTATCTTAGCCATATAATCATGTGGGAAGGTCACAAATTAGGCCCGGGCCACATCCAGGCATTTTTGGATGTTCCAAAATTGCAAACTAAGAAACAAATGATGTCCTTTTGAGTTTAACAGGCTATTGCCGCCCATGGGATATAGTGGCGATCTCCCATCCCATTTTCACTGTTTTACACCAGACCCAACCAAAATCTCCTTTTTAATGTCAGCAGTCCTCACTCAGTCCAATGGTGACAAACAGCGACCAATAGTTTACTTTTCAAAACTCGTCTCTACCAGAGAGAGAGAGATATGATAGTATGTCTCACAACTATTGTAGCTGCTAAGCAAATCAGTTTTGATCGCAGCTGGTATTGTTGGTGTTGCTGGCAAAATGCTGTACTAACCACACAGCAAAAATCCCAGTGTATATTGTACTCTTTAACTGTACATTTAACACACATTTTGGTGTGCATACATATAGGTCCAAGAGTTCGGTGTTCACTGACCACCGTCAAAAGTGCAAAATATGTACTCCAAATAAAGAGTTCCATTTGAACCCTTTGAAAGTGCAAATGTATACTGTGATATAATCTAAGTAAGTGATTTGTAGCACTTTGCAGAGCTGATTTAACACTTTGAGAGTGAGATGTATGTACTCTATGACTGGTGTACACCCAACACTTGTCAGGTGAATTATTACCACTTCAGGAATTAACAGTCTACAGTCTTATCTTAATATTATGGAAGTGAACAATCCAAAATCTTGTTACAAGAAAAGGACATTAACATAAAGTATCATCACCAAAGTTATGGAGCCAAAGTGCAAAATAAACTGGAAAAATGATGAACTGAGACAATTTTGATTGTGGAAGGCGTTATATAAATAAAAATGAGTTGAAAATGTGTGAATCATTTTGTGATGTGACTAAAACTCTTTGAAAGGTTTATGATGTTCAACAGTGAGATGCTTCGGCCATACTGTCATGCCCTCAGTAATGACTGGAGAAAATATGATGTTCATGATTTCCAACAGAAGCAGCAAGACACTCCAGTGTGCGTTTCCTTCTTGTACAACATCTCCAAATATCAAGAGCATATTCCGGATCAAGCAAAACGTCTGAATGGCATTGAGGCCAATTCCATTTCTAGTTTGTTCCAAGTTGATTCTGGTTGTTCGATTTTTTTGCTCAACAAAGCCATACTTATGAATACAAACATCTGTCTTGGATATAATAATCAATGTGAACTTACCAGGCGAGCGCTGTGCTGCATCGTCGAGAATCATGGGTCAACTTTTGTATGTACTGGAAGGTTGCTCTCATTTTCATGAATATCTGCTCTTTGTCTGCACTGTGTTTCAGTAGAGATATGGCCTTGCAAAACTGGTCTCCGTCCAGCTGGTGCTCTTTAGTCACTTCTCTCTCCAACTCTGGTCCGCTGCTATCTGAGGTGTGAGAGCTCCTTCTTCAAACTCCACTGTTACTGCCACCGCTGAGTTCACTGCTGTGTTTTTAAGCTACCAAGCAATGTAGCCCTTGCTGCTATCTGCATCAAAGAAACGTTCCTAAAAACAAGTACATATTATCACTGCTTGTGACTGCAAAGTTTGAAGAACATCACTCAAAGCATTGTAGAGATAACGCATTCTGATGCACAACATCTGCATTAAGGTCACAGTGACCTTTATCTTTGACCTTTGACCTCCAAAGTCTACTCAGTGCATTCTTGAGTCACAGTGAACATTTGTGCAATGTTTGAAGACAACCCCTCAAAGGGTTCTTAAGATATCACACTGCCAAGCAATGCAAAAGAAGCAAAATAATAATTTTGCTTGTGAAAGTAGGACATTTCTGCATTGCAGGAGTCCAGACTTAAGATTTGAACACTACATCTCAAAGGGAGAGACAGTCATCTGGATTGCCCTATGAGTGTGACTGGTAGACCTCATGTGAATCTATGTAAAAAAAAAAAAAAAGATTGCTTGGATTCAGGAACTGATGGTCTAACTTTTTTAGACATCTTCAGCTGTATTTATTAGTATCTGTGAAGCATGAAAAATATGAGGAAGTGTACCTGTAAAACACCCCATCCTGTTTACAGGGAATTTTCAATATAAATTTGCTACATTTATACAGAAAAAGGCTGGACTGAAATATTACTCTATCAGTTGAAGTTTTGATGATAAATGTATAGAATTTTTAATATCTAAGTTAAAATAAATTACAAATGAAAAAAAAGTCTGGCCTGGACTTAAATGGGTAATCATGTACCTATTAAACCCATGCCAGACTTTTCACATAATTGCATATTTTTCCAGTGTTCCTAAAAAACTCAACCTGTGATTAATTCTAAAATATTGTTTCAGTGTCTTCAAATTTAACTTAGACGTAGACTAAAACAGCATATAAACAAAAAATAATTTTGGTTTATATACAAAAATAGTCAATTCTCTTTTCATATCTTCTCATATAACATGCTTTTAATGCCTTTAAACCTGTTAAAAATTCTTACAAAATGCACTTACAAAAACATCTTATGATATATCTGACTATGCAAGAACATGCATCACATAATGTGAAATTTGCACGCCTAGCACGCATATAGCTTTTACAGAACTAAAATTAAAAAATCTCATCTTTATTTTACAATAAATTGATTTCTTGTTCCTTTTTTGTCCAAGAAACCTTCTCTTATATTCAAAAATCAGCATATTAACCTCCTGATTTTACATTGTGGATATGTACTCACCCAAGAAATTAGATACATGGAAAATATCTTTATTATTATCCTGTGAGAATAACAAGACTAGGATAAAAAAAAATCAAATACATAGCTATAGAACAGGACATAGTTGAGGACATAGTTGAAAACTGTTGAACAACTACTTTGAATGGAAAGTAGCTGAAGCTAAATCGTCATTAGATGATGACGATGATGATGAAATACTAATTAGCATATTTATGACATCATCACATTGTACTTGCCTAGTTTCAGCTGGTCTCAGCTCTTAGCTCATTTGTTAGCTTCCCTCCTCCTCTCTGAGCTCACATATACAGCCATTTGATTCAGCTGAATTCACAGTAAAGCTGTTCTCATTTACATGTTTCTCTGTTTCTGTGTAAGACAATGGAACAAGTATGAAACAGTGACTGAAATGTGGCCCATTGAGCTCATTCATGTCTACATCTTTGAAAAAAAGGGTCTGAAACCTAAAGGGTTTGAAAACATGGACCCATACTTTAAAGTTAATTTAAAAGTAAGTACTTAGTACTTTTACTTAAGTAAGATTCTTGATGTAGTACTTCCACTTTCACTTGAGTAAATGTTTTGCGGGATATTTGTAGTTTTACTTAAGTACTAAGCTTCAGTAATTCCTCCACCACTGATGGCCAGTAGGCAAACTCTAGTCCTTGGCAGGCTGATCAGTGATGTAATTTCATCAGTCAGTGACTGACATGTTTCTAATATTTTGTCAATCTTAGTTCATATAAAGGGGATGGACAAATTATTAGAAACACTTCTCAGTAAAACCCAGTAATGAGACACAGCGCCACAAAGTCCAGCCTCCAAGATGACCATTAAAAGAAATCCACACCTCTTTCAAACAGATTCAATAAAACTGAGCAATCTAATTCTCATGAAAGAGGATTTATTGCATTACACTGCATTAGTTTCAGTCAGTTGTACTTAATAAATTGATGTATGTGTCACTGCAATCCTTAAGAATATGTGATCCAACATAGTGGTCTATTGTTATTATTAATATTAATATTATAACACAGCAGTGACATGGAAATTTGATGATTGAATAAAATATTGAACTATTAATGAGACAACAAGCACATTTTGAACAGGCAGAGCTCTAGGCTGTATAATGCTGGTACTTCAGAACTGTACTTAATTATGAAGTTGAGTAATTGAGTAAACCTTTCCCCCACTGGTGCCTCTTTCTGTTGTGTTCAGCAGCTCAGATTATGGGTTTTTGTTACTGCACTCTGTTTTGACTGATTGTCTGCAGTATGAGAGGCTATGATTGCAGCTATGCATGAGTCTGCAGATACAGTATTTAGCCAAGAAAAATAAATCATATGATCATGGGATTCTTTTGTGGCTTTTCATGCTATTTAACAAGACAGTTATCTAATGAGGGCCAATTAGTTAGCTGTAATGAAAAACAAAAAAAGAAAAACTTTGAAAAATTTCAGAACTCAGAGTGGGATATTATGCCATGTAGGCTTATCATTTAGAGAGGTTTAGTCCTGTAAGTGTAAGTAAAGACTACAGAGAAGTGAGAGGTTATGAATTGTTGTAATCAAATCTTCATGAATTTTGGACTGACCATTTAAAACTATCAAATCATATCAGTAAGGAAACATGAATGTGGTGAAGTCAACTGCGCTAGACGTGTTAGTTGCCTTCGCCCACAGCTGTGTAACAGCTCTTGGTTTTGAAGTACCACTACAAGGGAATTCAGCTTGCCTAATGCGATGGGATGAAAGACTGCTACAGCCAAGGAAATTTACGAGGAAAGTTACAATAGCAGCAAAAAGTTGGAGCATGTTAATGATTCCTGCTGAGAATGTGCTGCAGTACTGCTGTCAACAGAAATTATGTTAGACACCAACACCTCTGGAGCATTGGAGAAAACATTCAACCGTTACTCTCATCATTATTTGCACCTGTTCCTGTTTCAATTCCTTTAGATTGTGAAATATTTCAGTGATTTCTTTGATCCTACAGTAGTTCCCCCAGGACATCCATGAAGTGGTATAATCCAATGAAGACATGGGAGAGCTGGCTACGCAGCTGGAGCGACGTCAAGGATCATTTCCATTTCCCAATGATTAATTTGAATTTAATATCTTAAATCAAAACCTAATTAATTTAGATACAGTTTTGATGGTGCCCTGCTACTAATCAACATGCTGTTAATTAGATGTAGCCTAATGTCATTTTCCCCCCACCCTTAACGTAATTAAAACAGTAGATCCCAACCCCTGTGAACTAATGTTGGTACAATCCAGATGAGAGGGAGGTGTGGTAACTGATGGGGAAATGTGATTTGTTGTTGTAGAGAGTAGAGAACCGACATCCACATAGAGCTGGGGATATTAAATGAACAAAGAAACCAATCATCAATAAATAATGGAATGACAACTCCATGACAAAGGAGCTGAGGAAGACTGTGAGATGCAGTTGAAAACTGAAAAAAGTTAGTCCATGGACCTAGAGTTACAATCAATATACCTTTTGGAAGAATAATAGATGAAGAGTCTCTGAGCTCAAAGATCTCTGAAGTTTTGAACCATAGCTCCCAGTCTTCATTCAGTAAATGGAACTCGCCTTGTGAGCTAAATGTGAACTTTAGGTCATGTGATAACAAGTGGTCATATTTGGCGGCGCAGAGGAGGGTTGTAAGTGCTGTTACAAGAACAGTCTCTCCTTTTACATAATAACACAACAGATCTCTAATTCAGTGTTTGGTTCCACTACTTCATTTTAGAGCCTTGCACAATTGGCATTTGGGAGCACTGGGAGAAATCCATCCTTTGTTCCATCATTGTTCACTTTTTCTGCTGGCAGACCATTAAAATAAGTGGAGAAGGAGGGTGAGGGGAACACAATGAATAAATACACAAGAACAGCAAGAGTAACTGGGAACAGGTGAAGCTAATCAGGGCAGGGCAGGGCAGGCAATCACACAGGTTAGACATGTTCTGACAGCCTTGTAAGGGAGTCCAACCCTGTCTTCAGCTGGACAGCATTCTCATCATCATGTTACACCTCCCCACAAATGACGATTTACTACCATGTTACAGAAATTAGGTTACATGATGCCATCTGAGCTGTGTCAACTCCCTATTGAAGAAAAAGCTCTGAAATCTGGTTGCAAATTGCTGCTCATGTTTGATTTTCAGTACCACATATTAAAAATATTATTTTTTTCAATCTTAGTATTAGTTTTACTGAATGAACCTGCTTTCCATCCAGAAAACTACCCAATGGTTAACTCAGCTAACTTTTTTTTTTTTTTTTAATAAATGTGTTAAGTAAAACACAGTGACAGTGTTGACTATAATGACAAACTAACCTGGATGATTTCTCAGCAACATACCCACAAAAATCTGAAGAGAGGGAACACTGGACTTAGATTCATCAGGTAGCCAAAAATAAAAATGTTGCTCTGTGCTTGCCAGATGTGCAAATACACAATAGTTTGCTAACATATTCACTGTAACAACTTCATGAAATGACAGTATGGCAGTGTTATGTTATATTCTTCTGTTGCCCCCAAGTAGCCAAAAAGTAATCAGCTGCAGCTTTAACCCTTAACTGTGGAACCAAAATCAAGCTAACACATAAATAAATGCTTACAGTTGACAGTAGAGCTATCGCTTTCGTAGAATATACTTACCATTCATTTTCATTTTGGATGGCGAAGGATTTTTTTTAAAACTTGTATTAATGGGCATTGTGTTATTGGTAGTATAGTGACTTATGCTCTGTTTGATCATGACTGTATACAGAGTATGCAGCAATTGTTTTGGGCTGTTTTTCATTTGTCTTGAGTCGACCACGGTTGTCAGGAGACATCTTTGTTGTCCTTAAATCTATTCTAAAATCTAACGAAGCATAATTTATAGAAAAGTAAGGCTATATTTTTAGGAGATATTTCTTTGTGAGTGACACACCTTAATTAATAATTCTCAACCACAAATAAAGTTTTTAATTGACAGGGGATTGCGTTTGTGATGTGGTGTTGCTCTACCGGAAATGTGTGCCAGGAAGAATGGCATATTATTTTCACAACCAATTAAAAGCTGAAGAACTCCATTATAAAAATTCTACTGACTGTATCCAAGCAAAGCAGCTGAGATATTAGTTATTAATTGATATCCATTCAGCGTTGCATTCATTTGTGCAAAAGGTAAAACAAGGCATATGGCTGTAAACGGCAGTGTATTCAATCTGGTCCTGTTCCAAAACTATCTCCAGGCAAATGCTGCCTCAGAGTTATAAAATGAGCTGCATACGACAGTATTACAATGTTTAATTAACACACAGGTAGCAGCTTATTTTACTGAATTGAATATTTCCTATTATGTCTTTGTTCCACAGTGGAAAATTGCTCTAGATTCCATGAATGTTGCCAGTGTCTTAAAAGGAAATGAATCAGGTTAAAATAGTTGTGTAGAACTTTTCTTCTTTTAGTAGAATATCACACAATATTCAATAGCATGTTTCTTTCTACATTTTCTACTCTAAGGATAACTAGTAACATGAGACATAAAATCAAAGTGGGATAAAAAAAATAAATACAATTAGAAATAATAAAGTATACAAAGAATGAATTTGAACTTAGGTAGAACAAGCCATAAAGAATCTGATACAGAAAGTGACTGAAAGTAAGTAAAGGAAAACACAAGCAACGACTTCATACATAAAACATTTATTGTCTCTTCTAACAAAGAACGACACAACAGTAACAACACCTACAATGATGCTACAGATCAAGCAGTATAGAAAATGGATGGATGGAAGTAAGAATACAAATGTACACATTCAAACAGGATGATCAGTAATAAAGTAATGACACTGCAGCATTTTAGGAGCAGATATGTTTATTTTATAGAGTTTCTTGCAGAACAGCAGAGGAAAGAGACACTCAGAAGGACGGGGAGCTTGACTGTCCAGGGCAAAGTGGCTATAAAGTTATGTGATCAGACACACTAATAATTCCTTCCTTGGTTCTGTTGGTCTAAGAGTGAGGTTCAGTTCCTTTTAAGTTAAGTTAGTTAACTTAACTGAAATGCAGTTTAGCATCTAATCAGAAGCGCAAAAAATTGTATATAGTAGGGCCCTAAAGTCTGAGACCACTAATGAAGATACTTGCATAATTTGCATTTATTTCCCATGTGAAAACAATTAGAGAGGATTTACAGAGTTGCTGTAATGTAAGATAGATATAATCAAAGGATGGAGTTTTTATGTTCTTTACACATAAAAATGATTCTCTGTCTGAAATGATGTAGGAAGCAGACTACATGACCAGGTGTTTCCTCCTGCTGAAGCAGGCTAACCACATCCAGACTTCAGTCACTTTGTAAAGGAAAAGTTTGACATTTAAGTTTGACTTACTCTTAATCAAGATTGAGTCACCATCAAGTTGTTCAAAAAGACATTTTGAGACATAAGCTCTTGTCTTCCGGGGAGTGAGATGTGAAGATCAATATCAATTAATGTAATCAATCACATCCATGTCACCTCTGTGTTTTAAAGTACAGAGCTGGAATCAGAACATTGTTAGCCTAGCCCAGCACAAAGACTGGGAGCATGAGGAAACAGCCAGCCTAACTCTGTCTAAACTGCTAATTAAAAGACTGTATGTCCTCTGTTTAACCCACACACAAGCAGTAAATGTAAAAACAGCATTTGTTTTGAATGAGGTTCTGACTCCAGCTCTGTCCTTAACACACAGACCTGAGACCAGTGTTGATCTTTCCCTCAGAGAACAAGTATATTTAAAAATTGAACTCTTCATTCTTTGAAGAATGACTTCAGATACAAAACTGAAACCGGACCAACAGAAGGTAGTGTGGCTATAACATATTGGTGTAAACCAAGTGTCACTTCCAAAGTGACACTGGAAGAAAGAGATAATACTGAACATCAGGTTAGAGGGTTGCTTTCCTGAACAGCACTATGCTTTTCAACCTCTCCCTGGGCTCCTGTGGCTCTACAGCCTCATCTAAGAGGGTAATTAGAGCCACGCAAGGGGGGCATCAGCAGGACAGGAAGACAGGGCCAGAGCGTAGTTCTTTATATACACATGCACTTTTTCACACATACACACACACCCACACTAGGCTACAGGTATGGCAGTGTATACACCGGATGCGTTCAGACACAGTATACTAAACATTAGCATGTTAGCGTGTTGGTATTGTGAGTAAGTACAGCTTCTATCAAGTGATAGAACCAATGATCAGAGCAACAAAAATAAAACCCAGGTTGTAATAAATAGTTCCTGTTCATAAAATCTAATGTTCAGGCCTTTCTTGTTTTACCCCACCTGGATTATAATTTGATCAATAGATTAGGTCTTCCTCTTTTCTTGTTACATATAGAGCAACTTTAAGTTTGACACCTTCAAGTGTATCATGTACCCTTCTTTTACACATAATGCACATGTCAAACCTTTGCTGGAAATGTTCTTTTTTTTTAACCCAGCATGCACTGTGTCCGTGAAACATCCCAATTTAGTCCACACTAACTGAGAAAAATTACAGTGATTACAAGATTACGACTGAACATATGACATTATTGTCAAGAGAAAACCAGCCAAATAATGACATTTCCTGATGCTGAGGTTAAGGAAAATAAGAGTAGCAGTAATGTGTCTATGATGGGTGCAGATACAGTGTTCCAAGCACCCTTGCCCCCCACCTCCTCTTTGATACTTTCTATAAAAAGCAGTCAATTTGCAGCTGATTTCAGGGCCAGGAATGGGGGCTTGGGTCAATGTGCTCTCTTGGCATCCCAGGTTAATTTCCTTCAGTAATACCATATTTTCCTGCCACTTATGGCTCCATTACCTCTAAGAGGGTCCTAGAGGTTGAAATCTCAGATCCAGTCATTAGACAGTCCTCTTGGAGCCGTTGGCTAAAGGCTTGATTAATGTTCTCTCTTAGTCACCCATAAGTTAAAATATGTGAGAGACTTAACATTATGGTAATATGATTTGGTGGCTTGATTTGGTGAGACTTTTTGTGTTTGCTTAGATGTCCACAGCTTTTGTATTTTATAGATTTGATATGAAAGGTTGTCTATATCACAGAGTTCTTTAATATGTAGAGGCACTGTAGGTTTAATGTACTCTAAAATAGCTGTCAAGCCACTTATCAAAATAGCTGTGTAGAAAAGCTTCTCACTTCATCATAGACATAGGTATAGCTGACCAGACAAAACTCCACTGCAGCTGCACTTTCCTATCACTTTCCTACTGTGATAACTATCTGCAAGCCCTTGCATAAACTGGTGGCTGGGGCGCTATCAGAACACTATCTACATGTTGGTTTACAACCCTGTGACACATTTGTGTTTCGATCATTAACTTGCTACTAGCACGCTCACACACACACACACACCTTTTTTTTGACATCCCCTTGTAGACAGAAAATGTAAATATGATGACACCTACTCCAGCAAGTTGAAATGTCACCAAATGTGACTTAGTGTGAAATTGTTAGGAGAAGGTCAGAGGTACAGAGGATGTACAGGACTTTGACACTGGAGAATGGGTTTCATGTCCTGCATCCTACATGTTGACAGGTTTACACACAGCAGGACATTTGGTTAAGGTTGGGGAAAGTATGTCCTTTTATAGATAGATTCCAAGATGAACTGGAGTCTACAAAGTCCACTTCATCAGCTCAGTGAAGTACATACAGTGTATATATATAAAAATAATAATTGAATTCTGTGCAAAGCTAGCACAGAATTCAATTATATATATATAATTGAATTCTGTGCTAGCTTTGCACAGAATTCAATTATTATTTAACTTTGCGACCACATCACTGTAGTTCAAGTCAAAGGTCAGTCATCATCAGTCATTGCCGGTGAACAGATGTCAACTAGTCCCAGTCTCCTGAGGGCCACCAGCGGACATCACTTTATCATACTCTTTAGTTCTCTCTTTTTCCCTTAACCCCTGATACCTCATTCTCTTTATCACTCCATCATATCTGCTTCCTCTCTTCTTTCACTGGATTCATCCCTCTTATCCCTCAATCCATCTCCAACGCTTGCCCCCTCTCAACCCTTCTTCCCTTCCTCTATACCCACCCCTCCCCCCCCCTCTTGACTTTCAGAGAACAGAAGCCAGCTTAGGGGGGGAGAGGCGAGAAATCAATAAGGCATGATTTATTGATCACTAAAAATGATGATGCTCATTAGCCCCCCAAAGGGACCTCAGCGTTAAGCAGATGACAAAATGTCACCCGCCCTCATTCCACCCCACCCAGCCACCCCTCCTCACAAAAAAATGATCCCTGGCCACCACCAAGCGGCCCTCTCTCCTCTCCTCCCTCCCCCAGCAGCTGAGCTGATATGTAAGATGCTGGACAAAAAGATGCAGGCCTCAAAGTTAGATGGCAGCAGGTGGACAGATTGTAGTCAGTCTGTTCAGACTTCACTTGTATCTACAAGCATATCTTAACTTTCAACTCTCAGCTTTGTCATTTCTATCTGCACGGTCTTCTGTTGAAGATTTACAGGAGGAACTGGATGCAATTGCAGATATAAAGAATCTCAAGGTTATGGATGGGTGGACTTTGTCCTGTAAAACCATCAGATTTCATACCAAATCTGATTTAGGAGTGCAACTTAAGAAGTTACTAACTTACTGCATGCTCCATGTTCTTAATACTCCAAAAAGGCCTCAGTATTGTTCAAATAAAGGTTCTGAGATTGCTTTTATGATTGTCTGACAGCATATGGATCCCCCTTGAGGATAGCAGGCAATTTTTGACAATTATGCCCACTATATGCACCATGAGTCTCTGCAAAGGAGCAAAACTTCTCTGTCAAACTCTCTCTCTCCATATTTAGCACAACTACTTCTATCACTTTTGTGACACAAACTGCTACACCACGCCTTTTAAGTACAGCTATTCAGAACAGGTATAAACACATTTACCTTCAGACATGGTTGGATGAGACATACTATATTATAGTTCAGTTAAAAAAATACTGATGGTTTGTGTATAGTCTGATCCTTGCAAAATCATGATCCACTTTCATTTTTAACAAAATTTCACTCTCAGATTTTGAGCAGGAGAATTGATCTCTGAGTGAAAGTCTACAGTTTTAGAAACTATTATTTTCCATTTGCTGTTTTTCAGTTTGGTGTGGGTTCTGTCCCAGAGCTGTGGCTCTGAGCCATGGTTTCCAACTCATTTGGGCTGGCATGTAGCTGGTATTGTTAAAAAGCCTTCACATATCCCGTTATGACAAGATATTTGTTTGTCTCTCACAACCCGCAGTGGGATCATCACAAAGATGGCGCCAGTGCGTGTGGCCTGCCGTCTGCCGCTGTCAGTTCTATTTGTGGTTGTGTTGTTTCTGTCATTTGTCACAAAAAAACGCAGGCTCTGTATTGGTTTATGATCGCCACTCTTTCATATCCAACCTTCTACTGAAAAACTAGTGAGGTTAGGGTGGACAGCCTGGGTGGACAGAAAACTTCTCTTCCTCTGTTCCTTTTGGGAATACCTGCTCACCTCTGCCATGCTCCAGTTCCACCACCATGGAGGAGGCATCATAAACACTGAGGAAAATACAGCAGTCTGTTGGTGAGCATTACAGTAAATCCTGCCTGGCACTGTATCCAGGGACTTATCCCAGCATTTTGGCTATATATGTATTGGGTCATAGCCATTTTGTTTTCAGGTGCTCTCTGAATCCTGTATACACCTGGCTGGTAACTGTTGTTGGCCTGGACGTGAAGATCCAGATCTGCCTCAGAAGCCTTCAGCCACTGGGTGGGGCACTCTGGGCCGGGAAAACAGCCCAGTTTTAACCAGGCTAGCCCTGGTAAAAGCTAGATCATTAGGAAATAACACATTTCTTCTGAATAACTTCTTCTCTTCCTGTGGATTGGATTTTTTGTGTGTGCCTGAAGCCTGGCTGAGAGTCTCTGAGTCGAGCTCTTTTACTATTGGAATGTACAAACTTTCACTGAGAGCTTCTGGATGAGGATGAGCAACGACTGCTTTTGAGAAAAAAATTTAACGGTAAGAAACTGTTGGTTGAAACTGTTAACTTCTACTCCTGCTTTGATCTGAGCGTGTTCGAGCTGGATTGCCCTCACCTGGCGCTGTGCACTGTGATTTACTGACCACCTAAATATAAATAATAATTAATAAGGACTTAATCAGTTACTTTTCTGATTTCTTGGCTGGGAATATGACAAAATATGACAGGTTTCTAATCATGGGAGATATTAATATTCATATCTGTTGTCCTACTTACTCTTTGGTTGAAAACTTTCTAAATCTTATTGACTCTTTCAATCATGTGAGGTCTGTTACAGGTCCTATAAAAGAGCATGGTCACACATTAGACCTTGTTTCATCATCTGATCAACCTTTGTTTTTTAATACTGACGTATGCGATGCACTTTCTCTAATCACAGGCCTGTTTTATTTGAGATCTAAACTGTATGCTCCAGCTTGTTGTTGTTGTATGTTTAACTCTTCCACTGCTGTACAGTTCTCTGCTTCTTTCAAAAATGCTGTTGAGACTCAATCAGGGTCTCCCCTTTGTTTTAATACTGATGGGTTAACCTCACTATTTAACTCACTATTTTACCATTAAAACTGAACTATGGTGGAATGGCACTACTCATGCTGTCAAATGAGAATGCACGAGAGCTAAAAGCAAGTGGAAAAAAAACAAGTTGCAGGTGTCTTTTGACCTTTTAAAGGACAGCTGGTGCAGATATCAGAAAACTGAAAAAGCAGAAATATTTTCTGATGTTTGAAATAATTGTTACAAACCTTGTGTTCGTTTTAGTCCTGTTAATGCTGTTCTTAATACCCCCTAATCTGCTTCTCTTGATGTTTCCTCAGAAACCTGGGAACATTTTTTTGTTGACAAGATCATTAGAGCACACATCTCACCCCCTTCTTAAACACATCCATCACTGTCACTTGTTCTGCTGTTTTTAACCAGTTTGAGCCTGTGCCTTTCTTTTCCAAAGGAAATTACTGGTCATATGACATTTTCAGCTTTTCAAATACACCCCCCTGCTCCGCTCTTATAGAAGAGATGTCAGCCCTTCTACAGACAGGTATCTACACAGCGGCCTTCACTTAAAATTACGTAAAGTTCAATAACTGCTTTCATTGGCTGCCATTTATGGGGTGGCTCAGGTGTTAGAGAGGGTCGTCCACTAATCGGTCCAGTCCTTGAGCAAGAAACTGAACCCCAAAAACTGCTCCTGATGCATCATAGGTGTGTGGAAGTGTCTGATAGAAAAGCGCTGTAACTATATCAAAAGCACTGTATGAACAAGTGTGTGAATGGGTGAATGCATTGTGGTGAATGTAGTGTAAAGTGCTATATAAATGCAGTCCATTGGACACACAAAATCAGGTGTTTAGCTGCACTGAGTTGTATTGACTGTGAAAGTTGTAGTTTCACATCATTTGCAGCTTTCATTTATTCAGGTTTTGTTTTTCACTTTGGCACCTTTCTGTTTTGTCTTAGCAGGAAAATGCATGCTCATGCTTCCAAACGTTGATACGGATAATTTATTATCAAATTATTATATATTTATTTATATAACTAACATTGATTTAAAGTGATGATCACTGATTGCAGGTTTACTCATTTATATCTCAATTTCTGGTTGCAGTGTACACCTCATAGAGAATTGCAGCAAAATAACACAATCATAGTTCAAGTCAATTCAGGAGTAAAAAAAAACTACTGCAGACATCCTCAACATGCTGTTAGCAGCTTTGTTAAAAAAGTATCTGTGATCCTAGCAGCAGAGTACATTTTCATTACTGGTCAATATGTTTAGATCTGTGCAGGTGATATGAGAAGATATATGTGGGTTAAGAAACCTTTTTGACACAATTCAATTTCATGTTTGTTTGATGACTTTAGTATAAGGAGTTTTCCTTTGGATTCTGTGTCCAGTCAAGCTTTATGCTGTGACTCTGATGGCTGTCTTTCATCATGGCATTTGATTAAACAGTGGTGTGTGTGTGCACATTTCAGTACACATAGCTTAAGCAGTAGAGTCTCTCTCCATCAGCCCACTGCTTGCTGGACAATCCCTCATGTCCGGCTGTGTTGTCATTGGGCAGAAGGGAGGGGCTTAGGCAGGGCCCCAGGAGGGGGTGACTGGATGCTTCATCACCCGACGGCCAACCTCTCACAATGATGCATGAAGCCCGGCAGGACACAGTGCATGGACCTCTGAGGCCAAAAGACTGCACAGATACACAAGCACACACACACACACACACACACATAGACCTAAGGCATAATGTGCACTTCATCCAGCGTCACGTCCCTCGGTATTGGGGGGCTTGACAGTGGCCAGGAATGCTGGTTAACCTTAGTATGCTGGATTTAAATTGTTGTTGGTACTGTTAAGGGACAAAATCAAATTATCTATAAACATCATAAAAATAGTATATATTAATATTTTTTTTCTTTTTTTTAACCTTAATCTTTTAATCAACTTCAGTCCTGATCATAAATACCTAAAATATTTAATTAATTATTTTGCACTTTGGCTTTTTTCATATTCACTCTGATTCGTAGGTCTTTGAAGTAAAAGGATAGAAGGTATAGTTCAAAAGCCCTCAATAACACATACATACATACAGGTCAATGCAGAGATCACAACCCCTCATCCCCATGACTTAATAACACCCTCTGCATCATAACAAACTTGGGAGATGCAAATCACAGCAGGGCAAAAAGTAAACTCAGCCTGAGAACATCAGCTCTGTTTACACAGGTGTCACCATACAAAACTTATAAACAGAGCCAGCTCTAGAGCTGTGTGTTCATTTCTTACATGGCAGTCATGGCACGTAAATTCAGTGCTATGCAAGCTCTGGAAGAGGTGAATGGTCCCAGCAAGGACAGGAGCGAGGATGCCTCATCCCCATACCATTCCTCCCCAGAAGATACTTCCGGCAGTGAGTGGGAGATCCCCATGCAATCTGGTTCTCCCTACAGCTCTGATGACAGCTCAGAGGTCAACAAAGAGGGGGAGGAGACAGCAACTCCTGAATGGATATCAAAAAATGGACAGGTCTCCTAGTCAGCCTCTCATTCAGAAACGCTCCGGTACTTTTCACCCAACTGTATTCCTACCGGACCAACAAGGTATTCCGTCGACCGCATCACAGATCAGGTCATGCTGGGATCTGTTAATCACCAATGAGATAATCAAGCTCTTTGAAGATGACTAATCTGCAGGGGAGACGCACCGTCTAAGCCTGGAAAGACATCGACAGAATGGAGCTGGGGGTGTTCCTCAGCCTGCTCATTTTGGCCAGGGTTTACCGCTCACAGGATGAACGCACCCGCAGCTTGTGGAGTGAGCAGTCGGGACGAATCATCTTCCCGGCCACCATGTCCTGCTACAAATTTGAGATGTTAGCCTCCAAGCTGCGGTTTGATGACCCTCTGACATGGACCCAGTGTCAAAGGAGACACAACAAGCTTGCTGCTGTTTCAGCGCTTCTCTTCAACCCTGCCAGAGATATCTGTGTAGATGAGCAGCTGGTTCCATTCTGGGGTCGCTGCAGATTCAAGCAGTATATTCCCAGCAAACCAGCCAAATAAGCCAGAGCTTCCCCCGATCCTGCTCCAGACCAAGCAAAGAACCATCCAGTCCTCCACCTTCTGCTTTACAAAGACCCACACAGCCGTCTCCTACATCCCAAAGCATGGCAAGAATGTGCTCCTGCTCAGCACTGTACACCAGTAGCCAGCCATCAGTGACAAGGCCCACCAGAAGCTCAAAATAATTCTGGGCTATAACAGCTGCAAAGGCGTCGTGGACAATCTGGTTAAGGTATGAGCAATTACTAGAATTTATGTGCTTGTCGGAGATACATTTAGTGTATTTATTATTCTGTATTTCTTTCAGAAGAATAGCCTATTTGTTTTTCTCTTTTTTTGCAATGTGTAGGTACCTACAGCTGAAGGACCTGCCGGTGTCCCCTGACGTCGTTTTCTAACATCCTGAATGTCTCTGCTTTCAACTCCTTTGTGCTGTGGATGGCTGTGGAACCGACCTGGAACCAGAGCAAACTGCACAAGCTGGATTTTCCTGGAGGAGCTGGAAATGGCATTGTTCACTCCACAACTGCAACGTCAATGGCTCCCACGCGCACCAAGCTCCGCTGCCATGGTGGCAGAAGCAAGAGGGCCACAGCAAGCAGAGGACAGTGCCAGTATCAGTGGGTACCCAGAGACCTCCAAATCCCACAAAAGGCGACTGTGCATGCAGTGCACTCATCAACGAAGGAAGGCCAACACCTGCTGCAAGTGTGGAACGTATATTTGCAAAGTTCACACATTGCTCTACTGCAGTTCCTGTGCATATGAGTGAACTGAACTCACACACATGTTTGTGTATACACACACACAGGTGAGCAGCGTTGTATGCAGCTCATTTCATATTCTGAAACTGTGGTGTTCTCTGGGTGTCATGCCATAGTTGTACATTACTGTTCCAAATTTGTTCAACCTTTCTTTGTTGAAAATAAACATTTTCTTATGTTGTTTGTGTTTTGTTTCTAGAACTATCTAATGTTGTTGCTTTGAAGAGCAAAAGGATACTACACTATCAATTGGCATTGGGATGCCATCACAAACAATGGCATATAAAGGGTTAAAATTCTGATACTTAAATATTTATTCATTAAATATTTGGTATTTATGATCAGGACTGAAATTGAAGAGGACATGTTTGTCCCTTAACAGTACCAATGTAGCAATTTAGGTCACAGAGTATAAAAATAGAGTAATATGGGATTTGTGTTTGATATATCAAAATTAGTTAAAAAAAAAAAACACACCTTTGCCAAATATCATATCAAAAAGCATAACCGCTGCAACGTTATCAAAAAAACACCCATTCAGATGAATATCAAATGGAAAAACAGGAAAGTTATCTGTTCTATTGCTATGGAACTTTTAGTAACAGTTACATAATTATTAAATAAACACATTATTGTTTCCCCAATGACACCAGACAATAGTGACTCATTTACTATCGGGTCATTTACTCAACTCAGTGTATACAGCTTTGGTTGACACAAGGGTGAGTAGAGAGTAACAAATAACAAGTCAGAGTGAGAAGTGATAATCATTATGGCTGAAAAGACAAAAAAAAAAAGACCCAGAAATTAGTTCCCAGATTAGCATAAAATGAGTAATGGCCTCCAGGGCCTAAGTGTTCTTAATTGTTTAGGTGACCCCCTGACCTTTCCTCTAATGCCATCATCAGGTCAAAGTTTCTGCTTGTATACATGAAATATCAAGATCTAATGTGCAGATTGCAATGGATTTCACAGAGCATATTCACTGTCCCTCAAGGATGAAATGTCTCTATTTTGGACAACTTGCTAGTGCTACTTTCCTGACAAAATGTAGAGGGCATACAATATATTTCTCACTCTAACAAACAGATAGTTATGGAATTTACTGAGTTCATGGTAGTGGGATTTTGCCTTGAATGTATATAAATTGTATGCCTTTTGATTTCTTCTTGCCCCATCATCAGGCCACAATTTCTATTTTTTACACAACAAATATCTAAATCTATTTAGCAAATTGTCATGAAAGTCATGGAGCACATTTCTGCTCCCCAGATGATGATGAAACCTTTCCATTTTGGACACTCCACAGGGTTTTCTTAGTGCCAAATGTTTCTTAGGCCAAAATATTTAAAGCACACAAGGACATTCCTATGATAAGTAGCAGTTTGTCATATTTACATTCACTCATTTTGAAATTTTTTAATATTTTTTTTAACCTGTTATAACATCATCAGTCAAAACATACACTGGTATGCACAAACAGTCCTTTGAGCATTACATGGGAATGTGTCTATGTTGGTTACCTACTCAAACCTTTTGTTTTTAATTCAGGTTTCAATAATTTATAGTTCATTAACAAAAAAAACAAAAAAAAAATCGAAAGGGTAAAAAGACTATAGGACAGTTACAATGAAATACACCCATAGTGCACCTTAAATTGCTTCTGATAATTTCTATTTGTAGAAGTGATACTGAGTCTGTCCTGCCTCAGTGCCCTTAAGCTGCATATTGAATTCCACGGGAGGGTGGTGAAGATGAACCCTTTGAATTCCTTCACTGACCACAAAGAAAGAACTAAAGTCTAAACCACCCTGCTTAGTCTTGCTGTGAACATTTCTTGAGTTGGATGAAGAGTGAGTAAAATGCTCCATTCAAAGCCAAATTAATGCCAGTGTGTTTTGTTTTGAAGCAGTATCATAGAACTTGGGTCAAAAGCATGTGAGCGCTGGATAGTCCTATTACATCTTAATTATGTGTATGTATATTTGTGTGCTGGGATTTTCACTTGCACGGGCAGCGGGAATGTTAGAAGCTAAATGAAAGTGGTATAATCAGTTTGAAACCCAGGGGTCAGCCCTGGTGAAAGCTTTATTAGTCCACTTCAGTGAAGTTTTTAACCATCACTGCCATATATTTGTATCTACTCAGGCACAAGGATATTATTCATAACCTCCCACTCTTTTACAAAAATAATTCAAGCCTCCATATTTATCATAAATTAAATACTCTTTCAAACATTTTTAATTCTCCACACAAAGAGCCTCTTGATGAGATCAGAAAAAAACAAGGTCTCAAAAAAAGATTAATTTTCATCGGCAAAAGTATGAGAGTATCACATTGCTGGGTAGGTGTGAGAGAGACAGAGTGGGAAAAAAAGAAATTCATTTGGCCAAGTGGTCAACAGACGGAGTGCTGAAGGCCTTGATGTTCCCCTCACATGGTGTTAATCACTGCCTCTGGACCGCCAGACGCCTGGTCACTTTAATGCCTCCAACTGAAAAAATATACAAATCGATGATTCAATCAGTATAAAAAGCTGCTACTTTGAGGAATAAGGACTATTGTCCTGTTTTGTTTAACTTGGAAAACAGGAAACTGCTATGATGGTGTGTGTAGGTTCTGCTGATTGCTGCTCCATGCTTTAGCACACTTTGAGGAATGACTGCAAGCTTCATTTCAACATAGCATGGCAGGTGTTACATCTACAAAATGAGGACTGGTAGTGAAAGGTAATGTTACACTGAATGCAAGTTTAACTGTGTGGTACACTGACAAATAAAGTATATTGAGTGCTCAGCTGCTATGGAGTTGGTTCAGTTGCCATCAAATGAAGTATGGGACTTTGGTTCACGTAATAACTGAGGGAGAGATTGTTACGAGGCAGGACTAACCTTTGAGGAAACATTCAATCTAAAACAAACGTAATGCAATGTGCCAAATTTGAAACATGCAAATTGTCAGTTTCAGGTGATTTGCTGTGGCGATCCCCTGACGGGAAACAGCCCAAAAGTGGAACAACAGCAACATTATATATGCTAAATGTCAACATGTTAGCATTGTTACTATGAGCATGTTAGCACACTGATGTTAGCATTTAGCTGCTAGTATGGCTATGGACTGAAGTCCTGTTATTCAATTGAGCACGTTTTTCTTTGAGAATTCTTTGTATCCGTGATTCATCCAAGAGAATTTCGAACCCCTTTTGAAACCAGCTTTTTGAGATTCATGTCTGGAGTAAGAACCAGTGAGCTTGGGGCTGAAAGCCACTGACAGCAAAATCAGAAAGTGTTGAGAAGCAGACTAACACATAGCAGGTTTTGGTCTTTTCATGGGATAAATTGACAAAACAAAAAAAACACAATAACATCAGCCTTATCCTTTCGGACTGCCATCTTAACATAATGGATATCCCTAAATAGACAAATTGACCAGCCAAAAGCTCAGTGTTTTACTTTAGCTTTACCACCACCCACATTCTTGTAAGGACTTATCTTAAACCAATAAATGAAACTGAAAAAGAAAAGAAGAAGCAAGAGGTGGCAGGCAGGTGGAGAGGAGAGGCTGTGATGTAGTTTGTGTATGCTGGTCTGACACTGCTACCAAAGTGTGTACACACACATTAGCATAAAACAGCTTTGCATATGATCTGAGCACTTTCCAAGAGGCTCGAGATGACAGAGGGAGAGGGACTTGAGAGGAAAGAAAATAAAGCTTTTGCTATTTTGCAAGCATGAGACGATCACATGCCGTAGACAGCACCTCACATAACAACCACCCACCATCCGCTACCCACCTACACCCTCCCACCCTGCCGTAGATCGGCTTAAAATCTTACTCAATACACTCTTATATACACACAGAGCAGTGGCTTCAGAAAGTATTCAAATCCTTTTGCTTTTTACACACTTTATCGTGTTGTAGATTTAATTGTGCATTGATAAAATTGCCATTTCTCCCCATGAATCAAACCCCAACAACTCATAATGACAACGTGAAAATGTATTTTTAGAAATATTTGCAAATGTATTAAAAATGTTACATTTTGGCAGAAATTGCAGCTCTGAGTCATTTACAACTTGAGTAAGTTTCTACAAGCTCTGCACACCTGGATTTGGGCAGTTGATCTCCTTCTTCCTAGCAGATCCTCTCAAGCTCCATCACTGGATGGGAAGTGTCTGAAGTGCCATCTTCAGGTCTCTCCACAGATGTTCTGTGGGGTTTAAGTTGGCTGGGCCACTCAATGACAGTTAGAGAAGTGTCCTGAAGTCTCTCCAGCATTGTCTTGGCTGCATGCTTCGGATCAATGTGGTGCTGAAAGGTGAACCATTGCTCTAGTCTCAGGCCACCTGCACTCTGGAGCCTGTCGGGAGCTCTCTCAAAAAACATCATAAGTCATTAACGTGCTACGATAACAGCATCCTCTCATTCCGATAATATATGTATGATGACATGATTTATGATGTTTTTTTGAGAGTGCTCCCGACAGGCTCCAGAGTTTTAAATACACGTGTGTGTTTGCACTGACTTCTTTTTGTGTGTTTTCTGTCTCTGGTATTTATGTCACTGTGAAAATTCCTTCTGATATCAGTGGTGACATGACTGCGTCACGTCTGTACTGACTGTCTAAACAGACATGCACTCACACAAACACGTATGTGTTTATGTTTAGAGACTCAGAGAAACTCTCTGCTCATTAATGTAAACACACTACTAAGCACAGGTTCTGCAGAGCTGCACCACTGACTCCCATAATCCACTAGGAGACAGACCAACATGCTGCCTGCTTCATAGCTCTTTATCCTCCACTGTCTTTGTCTATGTCCCTTGTGTTTTTCCCCTCAGGCTTTACCTCTTCCATCATCACTTTTGCCCCTTTCCCTTACGATCCCCTCTTATTCATGCCTTCTTTGAATCCTTTCCTTTCTTTCTCCATCCTCTTTTTCATGCTCCAACATCTGCCAGCACTTTTTGAATTCCACGTGAGTGGTCCCTCAGAAGTTTACACTGTGGCACTAAATAATAACCGCCATATGCCATTTACTCTTTACAACTGCACAGCTTTCATCTAGACTGAAAGGATTTAATTGTGAGCTTCATAGCTCATGAATATAATGTGCTGTATTGATAATTTGTCATGTCCAGAGGACGCACAGAAGACAGCATGTTGACATTGGAGTTGTTACTCTCAGTAGATATGAAAATATTAATACAATGGAGAAGATCTAAGAGTGCAGTAGATTCTTATTGTTCCTCAGGCACTGTGAAGCTAGCAGCACAGGCATCAGTTAACATTGTTGGCTGGCAGGGTCAGCATTTGTGTGATTATCAGCCATGGAGAATAAGCTAACATTCGCCATTTGTATCATTTGTATATATCCATTTGTAAATAATCATAGTTTCCGCTGAGACTGTACATACATTTAATAGCACACATTCACATGTATATTATGTCCATAGTACTGCCCTTTTCATATACATACGGTAGTTACTGTATATTGTGCTTATTGCACTTCTGGTTAGATGCTAAACTGCATTTCATTGCCTTGTACTTGTACATGTGTAAGGGCAATAAAGTTGAATTGAATCTAATCTAATCTAAAGCTGATGGATATATGAGTATGAAAGTTCAGTCTTGACCTTGTAAACAGGTTGCACAGTGAGAGACTAGCTGGAGAACACAGAGGAGGATTTAGCAGTTAAACAGACAGATATTTACCTAAGGAGTTGATGGAGACCAAAAACAGAAAGAGAGAAAAGAGAGAGAATACAGAACCTGATAAACCTAAATGAATGCTAACATTGCTCTGTGTCTTCTAGGTGTATGAATAGGTAATTGGTTTCTAACAAGTGAGCAGTATCAGCTAACATAATATGTCAGTGTGTTTACAGCTATCCCCAGTGGCAGGGAAAAAAAAAAATCAATTATGGCTGCGTAAACGTGTTGAATATTTTTGTGGTAAGAGTTACTGTTAACTTGAAGAGTCTGGCCCGAAGTTCTTTCTAACAGACCCAGCATGTAAAGCAGCCACACTTTGGTTTCTCCCACTGATTTACCAGATTGTATTTTAGTTGTATGCTGGGTTGTAACCGTTGACCCAGAGCACTCCAGTTGTGGAGATGAACTTATTACATTTACTCAAGTACTGAATTAAAAGTAATTTTGAGGTACTTGTATATGACTTCACTATTCCCATTCTTTGCTACTTTATACTTCCACTACCTATACTATCCACTACCTTTACTTGAGTAAAGGTTCTTCTTCCACCAGTGGAGTACCCACCAAACATACTGCATCTTGTTCTCTCTAACCTCTGCACTGGTAAGATGTGCTCTGTGCATTAGGTCCACTTGTTGTCAAGTCAAGTGGTGGTTGGAGGTGAAATTAAACTGGCCTATCTGAGTGGGTTTCCTGTACACCGTGGTCAGCTCTTATGTGAACACAAGTGTATAGGAACAGAAGTTTACCATCCTCTTCCTGTTCCATAGTGCACCTGATTGATATGTGGGTTGATACTGCTTGACATCTAGGTGAAGAGAGCTCAAAGACAGCATTCATATCTGAGAGCAAATTCCATCCTTGAACAGAAACAGTTTCAGTGTCCATGACAGCTTGTTATTAGATGCCTTAAGTTCTGTACTTAGGTAACCGGATGACAGCTAAGCAATCTCTGATCTATGATAACTGAGCAGACTCCATTTACTGATAGGATTAGGTTCAATACCAAACCACTTATCAGGTAACACACTCAAGGCCCGTGGCTGAATTAGCCTGTTGTTGTTGGACCTATATATATATATATATATATATATATATATATATATATATATATATATATATATATATATATATATATATATACACTGCAGTTTCTTTATTTGCCCAGAAACCAAGAAGCACTCTGAAAATAATTGATATAATTTATATTCAATTCTTTAAGTCATGTTTTAGCAAAAATAACAAGAATTAACTGAGGATATTTGCAATTTTCCCAGTTTTCTCAGATAGTAAACTATTATAGAATACTTTTTTTCATTATTTTCTGACATTTCATTCACTGAACAATAAATTGATTATCAAAGAAAATTACTGTCAGAGGTTGATTGCACCAGCTTGCTTGCAGTCTTGGTGCTAAGAATGAGTGTGTTTTGCGTGGTCTGCCGCTCGCCTGCTCTGAGCAGGTCAGTCAGTTTTGTTCTATAATATTTTGATCATGATCCATGTAAATCTCCCTAAAATGTTGGTCTTTCTACTTTTACATTTTTCATCCAGCTGAGATGTGATCATGTTTACAAAAAATGTGTATTCCAATCATTGGAATTAATACCAGCGAGACAGAATAAAGATTAATGAGTGATTCTTATCAACTCTGTAATCCACAACAGTTAGTTACACAAAATCACCAAAAAGACCTCTGTGTGTTTGTGCACATGAAACCTGTGATTTTAATTAACCGTTCCACAGTTTCTATTGCAAATAAACAGGTGTATTGAAGATTGACATGTTGAAAACAGTTCATACAGTCTCATTAAAAGTCTTAGATCAATTAAAACTTCTCTCTCTGCTAATAACTCCCTCAGGACTGTGTCTGGCCAAAGTAACACCTGGCGCTCTGCATTTTTAATTCAAATACAGGTAGACATGTCACTGTGATTACCACTTTGATGAGCTAGGCCCTGTTCAGACCTGGCATTAACATGCATCTCAGGCGATCCGATCACAAGTGGACAGCTCTAAGTATGACAGTTCACACCTGGCATTCAAATGCATCTCCACATGTGTCTCCAGTGAAACTTCTGATCAGATCTCACTTCCCTGCTTCTAATGCAAATAAACATGTACTTCACTTCTGTTTGCAAAGACCAAATATGTTGTTGTTTTTAACCGGCGGGAGACAGAACTGCACTGCCCGTACCGTGCTTGCTGGAAATTGTAAGAACAAGAGGAAATCAAAATAACACAGACTGGGTCTTTTCTTTTCGCCCAAGATGTTTGACACTTGTGATTTCTCTCTGTGGGCTTTTGTAAATTTCAGACATTGTGGACAAAGCCAGCTTGTTTATGAATGAGTACATACTGTATGTCCTCTTACACAGAGGATGTCAGCTGAGTAGTCAGTCCTTCAGCGTGCCCTGGGACACATATGGGTTCACACTCCTAAAAACAATGTGGCCATATGCGGCCCAGCCCACCTCTGAATGTGGTCTGAGTGAAAGAGTGATCCGATCACAAGTGGACAGACAACCATCTTATCACTGGATTGTAAGCAATCAATTTTCCATACAGACAAATTTAGACTGAAATAATCATTTAAAATAACCTCAGAAATAAAGAAATACAACATAAAAAACAAAATTGTAACTCTAACTGAACATATGGCAGAAAGGTGGTAGTGAACAACAGCTGGTTATGGATCATTATATGTAGTATCATTGTAAGTACAACAGCACACTTGGACACACTTTGACACACAGAAAGCATGATGATAATAAGATCTTCAGCATGTTGCAATCACCTGCCCACTTGCACATCTCTTCCCAGTTTCTTCCGTATTCCATGTCTTAAACCAGCCAGTCTTTGTGTGTTTTCCCATGCAACCTGTTGTTTGTATCTGCCTCCCTGCTTGTCCACCCATGTGTCTGCAAGCTTGATTTTATTTACTGTTAAACTGCACCTGCCTTTTTCTAAGTGAGGAGTGAGACTTACCGTTGTTCCTGGTTACCTTTGGAAGCATTACCCTGAATTTACCAAAAAGGTCCCTTTCTTCAGGCTGGTGGCTAGTGCCTAGTCAGGTAGCCTCCTGCCAGCTAGCCTCCAGCCAGTCTCCCATTCTGCTAGCCTCTTGCTAGCTAGCCACTGGTCTGTCTCCTGGTTGGCTGGTCACCAGAGTCCAGGGTCTGCTCACTTCCCTGTCAGCTAGTCACCATTCTGCTAGCTTTCAGTCTGTTTTCCAATTGGTTGACCTCCAGTCAGCTCCTCCCTCATCTAGCACCCATCAATCTAGCCACCATTTTGCCTCAAGTCAGATAGTCTCCATTTGTTGTCATCCAGCCTGCTGCTCAAGTTCTTCAGTCAGATCCTGACCCTGAAGACCTTGAGCAGTCCCCTTTCCATGTATCATTTTACAGAACATGGACAAACAGAATAAGTTGTCGCTTGATTTGAAGGGTTTGTTGTAAGTTTTAAGTATTTACGGACTTTGTTTGTTACTCAGGTCATGTATAACTTCTCAGTTCTGGTTACTTGTTTTGTTGCAGTGGAAAGGTTTTGATAAGATATGGACATTTTTAATTTAGTCCCAACAAATACTAAGTTCATATGCAGCATCCAATCAAAATCGTGCTTTAGAGTTGTGAATGTGCCTAAAACTGAGGCATAGACTTGGAGTATACCCACATAAGACCTGACCTAAATGAACACAACTAGGGTTGCCTAATTTGAGACACAAACTCAACCCAAGAACTGAAAATATATTTTTGCTTTTTTCATCAATTACTGACCTTACCTCACCAGGCTAGTGCATCACACTCTGTCTCTTTTCCATTTCCCACTGGGTTTTGGGTATTTACTTGTATGACACACAACACACATTTCTCACCTGACCAAAATTTGATGGGTCTACATAAAATGTGTAACTGGACTCTAATTTGAAAGTGTGGTCCACCTGCTAGAGTTTGCTGAAATAGGCTAATTAAACATTGTTTTGAATTCTTGATGCTGTCAATTAGAATAATAAGCAAAATGTCTAGCTTAGATCTGTGTTTTTTGCCTCTGTAGTCCATAACAAAAATTGGGGACTACAAAGTACACCGTTGTTAAACCACACAATTACAACTTGTATCATTCTGAGCTGTTGAGTTTCAGCTGTTTTCGAGGAGATGCTGGAATATGTACACTGAAGATTCAAAATGGTGGATGGTGCGGGGAATGTGGTGCAGCTCAGATTAGGAAAATATAATGCAACAACTTACACTCTGCAGACATGTTCAGGTATCCCTGCAACTCAGAGAAATGGTTTAGAGGGATTGAAATTTCCAGTAGTATCAAGTAGATTGTACTACATTGGTTATACTAATGGCATTGACGTTGGTGATTTTGTGTTGTTGTGTTTGTTTCTTATACATTTTCCCTCTCTTTCCCCCTCCTCCTGTACTGTTGTTTAGTGTTTGTTTATGAGTGTGTCCTCCCACCCACCATGCCCTTATTCCCCATGGCATGCTAATCAGGTAGGCTATTTTTGTCAGCACAAGTGTGTGTGTGTGTGTGTGCTGGGCCAGGTTGACTTACAGGCGGCCTCTGTAATAGCAGGTGTTGCCACGATGAAGTGGAACAGCTTGCTTTTCCTTACCCAACTTTAGCTTTGCCCTCTGGAGGCCAACATTAAGACAGCAGCCCTACATGTACACACCCACCCACACACACAAACACACACATATAATGCAAGATACATGATCAACACACATGGTATCACATGTACACATACAGACACACTCTCATTATTACATTGTCACATTGTCTCTTCCTCTTTTCTCTTTGTTTTGTGTTTTAATCAGAATCAGAATCAGAATCAGCTTTATTCGCCAAGTATGCAAACACATACAAGGAATTTTTTGCCGGCAGTTGTTGTCTCTCTAGTGGTAGAAACCAAAAATAAAAAACAAAAGTCTATATAAGATATTTCCAAATATACAAATATACAAATATGTAATATACATTGAAACATGAAATGCGTACCAGTCCAGTAGTGAGTGGATTGAAGGGGTTGGAAGATAAATAAAGTAAAATAAATATGAGAATAAAACAAGACAAAAAGAAATGAAATGAGGTATGCAATATGTAAGTTATCTGTTAACTGTAACTGCACTGTTCAGTATAGTGACTGCTGTGGGGAAGAAGCTGTTCCGGTGTCTGCTTGTTCTGGTCTGGAGGGCTCTGAGGCGCCTCCCTGATGGGAGCAGTTCAAACAGTCTGTGTGCAGGGTGAGAGGAGTCCATCATGATGTTCCCTGCCCTCTTTCGCGTCCTGGAGGAGTACAAGTCCTGGATAGAGGGCAGGGGGACACCAATGATACGCTCAGCAGTCCTCACAGTGCGCTGCAGTCTGGTCTTGTCCTGCTTAGTGGCAGCTCCGAACCACACAGTGATGGAGGTGCACAGGACGGACTCAATGACTGCTGTGTAGAACTGCAGCAGCAGCTCTTGGGGGAGTCCGTATTTCCTCAAGAGCTGCAGGAAGTACATCCTCTGCTGGGCCTTCTTGAGGATGGAGCTGATGTTCTGCTCCCACTTCAGATCCTGTGAGATGATCGTGCCCAGGAATCTGAAGCTCTCCACAGTGGAGACGGGACTGTTGAGGACTGTGAGGGGGGGCAGAGCAGGGGGATGTCTCCTAAAGTCCACTATCATCTCCACCGTCTTGAGGGTGTTCAGCTCAAGGTTGTTCTGACTGCACCATAGCACCAGCTGATCCACTTGCCGTCGGTATGCAGACTCATCATCATTCTGGATGAGACCAATGACAGTGGTGTCGTCTGCAAACTTCAGGAGCTTCACAGAAGGGTCTGTGGAGGTGCAGTCATTTGTGTAGAGGGAGAAGAGCAGTGGAGAGAGCATTCTTTCTGTTTTAACTCTTTACTTTCTCTTCATGCCTCTTGTCATCAGTTCACGTTTCTCCCTCTTCATACATCTTCTATTAGTGGAAGATTCAAAACATTGATCTTGATTTGTGCATTCAAACCCAACTTTCCAGAGACTGTATACATTTTGTTATGAATGTGCACCTGTTTTATTAGACTCTTGTAACAGAGAATTACTGTCAACATTTTAAAACTAGCTGAAAATGTGACAAAGTGTTTATTTTACTAATGGATTGGTATTTAAGAAGAATAAGAATAATTTTACATATAGAGCACCTTTCAGCTTCAAAGTACTTAACAGTTAAACCTAGGGATAAAAGTAATACAGAGCAACATAAATTTAAAACAAGACAGGTAAAACTGTTACAAAAACTATCATCAGTTGAAAAAGTCACAAGATAGAAGTGAGTTTTAAGAAGAGATTTAAAAGAGGACACTGTCTTTACCTTTCTGAGATCCTCAGACAGTGAGTTCCACAGCTGAGGGGCCCAAATAGCAAAAGCCAGGTCACCTTCATTGGCAAGTCGAGATTTTGGAAGCCTTAGTAGGGATCAAGCAATGATAAGGCTCATGGGGAGTTAGTAGATCACAGATACAGGCAGGAGCCTGGCCATTCAAGCCTTTATAAGCAAGCTGTAAAATCTTGACATTAACTCTAAGACTCACTGCTAGGAAGGATTAGTGTGATGTGGTGGCTCCTCTTAGAATATGTTAACAGCCTGGCAGCAGCATTTTGTATCCGCTGTAGTCCATTGATACCAGAATAAGGAGTGTAGCAGTGGTCCAGTCTGGAGAAGACCTTTTGTAGATCTGCAGATGAAAGGAAAAACCTGATCTTGGTAAAATATCTAAGTTGGACTGAGCAGGATTGCACAACTTTTTTTTTTTTTTTTGTTTTAATCAGATAAGACACCCAGATTAGAACAGAGATCACTACTGCTAATGCTGGTGGTGACATTCTACTTGCTTCCGATCTGGAGTCATTCAGTTGCATGAAATCATTGGACACCCAGTTCTTAATTTCATCAAGGCAGGACATGATAGCTGACACATCAGTACCAGGCTTTATCGGAACATGTGGTTGTGTATTGTCCGCGTAGCAATGGAAATCAATATTATGTCTACGCATGTTTTTCCCCAGGGGCACTATGTATAGTATATAGGGAAATAAAAGGGGACCCAGAATAGACCCCTGTGGGACCCCACAAAAGAGAGCAGCATGTGAGCAGGCATCTCCAAGCATAACAGAGAAAGACCTGTTAGACACATAAGAGAATAACCAATCCAGGGTCACATCACTGATGCAACATGCCTTTTTGGGCTGATTGTGTTCAGAAAGGATTTACACCCTTAGTGTTCACAGGTCAAATCTGGCTTGTGCTTGAATTCATTAACAAGCACTGATAAAACACAATCATCAAGGAAAATGTTTTATAAGTTAACAAAGTAGCTTATCCACAACCATAACTTAAATATGTGTATTTTATGACTACATTTTACTTACAATGTGCAAATAGTTTTTAATTTAAAATAATAACAATGCATCTATTTCATTGCTTGTGATGAACAGAACATGAGAGGTTAATGATAAACATAATTCCCAAAATAAGTTGTGTGCATTTACGTAAATGTTAGATCTTACATTAAAATTGAATTATGTATTACAATGTACACAATGAAACAATGTATATTGAATTAGCAATTATTGTTACATTTGCTATGTTACTGGTCAGAATTGATCATTAATACTTTCCTATAAAAACAAGTGAAAAGTATGTTTAATTTCCAAAAATAACAGTTTATTGTGATCAATCACACAAGAAGACTTATGGCAAGGTTCTGTGCGTGTGTGTGTGTCTGTGTGCATGTGGGCTCTATGCCAGGTGTGCAGTGAGATGTGAGAAATAAAGCGTGAGAAAGCCCCAGCCTATATCCTGCTATACAGCTAGGGGACAGGAGATGTATGTGTGTGCGTGTGTGTGTGTGTATGTGTGTGACTGACAGACAGGGTGGGGTGTGTGTGTGTGTGTGTGTGTGTGTGTGTGTGTGTGTGTGTGTGTACCCATAATTGAATTCAAGTCAAAATCTTATTTTGATATTAATAAGTCAAAATATTTGTCAAAAGTGACATAACTTATGTGGCTATGTAGCTAACTGTTTCCTTACTCTGTAATGTTTTTGCATGGTGCAACATTATTGCCCTATTGCTGTTTTCTGTAGGCTGCCCCAGTACTTTAAATGATGTTGAATCTGTAGACTGGTCTGCTACAGGTAAAGTCATGTGGGGAAAGGAGAGGATGAAGTCCAGAGACAGTCAACAGAGAACACAGAGATGGTGAAGAGGTCTTGCTGGGTCTCCATGAGCTGGCTGAGAAGCCAGAGCCAGAGGTCGTCACTGAGGTGTTACATAATCAACAAGGTCAATGAATTGTATTCATAAATGCGGCCATTGTCTTAGCTTACAGTTGGATAAGGCAGGTGTGATTCTGACAACAAATAAAGTCAACTTTGAATTAGGCTTACACCATGTAGATAACTAAGTTCCTTTACTTAAGTAAAAGCACAAATACTGCAATGTAAAAATAGATATATAGATAATATGTGGTTACACACCAGGGTAGAAGCACTTCCCATTCCTGGAATTTATGTAAACCAATGGGAAACATTGTGCAGTTTCATAGCACCAAGGCACAGAACCAACAATATAAATAACATTTATTTTCCTCTTAAATGCCACGTAACACCTCAATTATGTGATTATTGTGTATTTTTAATTATGGTCTTTTGAAAATGATGAAACGTTTCAACAATCATGGTACATCCAAATGAACTTCAAAGTTAGATAAACACAAAATCATCAATTATGTTTTTGAGAACCCCCCCAAACACACACATACACACAAACACTGCTGTATACTTGCTGTATAGGAAATGAGAAGAGAATAGAGATCAGCAGAGAGGACGACTGACTCCTCTGTGTTTAATAAAGAGCAAATATTATATTCAAATATTTCTTTATTTTCCACACAGGGACACGTCCTCTGTCTCTTCATCTCCCCTTCCTGCTTCTTCTTCTCCCCCATATTTGAAATACTGCTCTATCTCTTCCACATTTAACTACATATAAAATGTGGGGAAAGCTAACAGGGTCAAAATCAAGTGGTGTTTAAACATAAAATATTCAGATTCAGTATTATATCTATTGTGGGTCAAACCTATAAATTATACTAATACCACTAAAACCACCCCTACCCCGCACCAATTAAAAATTCTTGTCACAAGCTCTAAATTGACTCTCTTGTCATTTTCTCCAGTGGAATTTCCTCAACAGATAAAGTTATGTCCATTCTAAGAATCAATAATCCGTTTATAAATATGTTATTAATAAAGGAGTTAAGCCGCATATATATTTCATGGCAGAGGAAGGGAGCATATCCCTCAGGCCGCAGGGTTTACTCCGTATCATTCATTTATAATTAATCTGCACCACTTGGGACTTGGAGAATTAGGAATCCTGCAACAGACAAGAGCTGTTCTGTTCCCGTTCTGTAGCAGCTCGCGATCTTGGGAGGTCCTTCTCACCACTGCTATTAAAAAAAAGAAAGGAAGTAGAGAAGGAGAGAGAGAGATTTCAAAAGCAGCAAATGTATCTCAAGTGTATCTAATCAGGAAAGGAGTACAACAGTCACAGTGAAATACTGGACTGGGAGGCAAAATGCACTCTGAATGTCATTTGTAGACATTTTATTTTTGAATAACACACTTAATGTATTCATTGAAAATATCTGATATATAAGATATATACAAATAATGCAGCTGTTAAAAAAAATAAAATAGCAGTCACACAGCTCAGGGTGTTAACCTTCTCCACTTTCTGTATCTGCTCCTTCACACACTGTTGTTTTGCTGTTACCAATTCAATCACTTTATTTTCATGTTGCTAATGCTGCCATCTGCAGACACCACACACTGTACCCACCACTACTCTTCCACTTCTCTGCTTTTTATCGATTCATTGTAGCTTAATTACCTCCTGACTTTATTAGTGATACTTGTGTTTAACTGAACTTCACTACTGCCTACATATGTATGGTGTACATACAGTGCTGCCTCTGTGTTTATTGGTCATGTCTCCTAATATAGTGTGCATAATAGGGGCCCACAGTGTAAATAACATTACTGAGAGTTTAGATGTAGTAGTTTTATTAATTTGAAAAAAAGTCAAGCTTCAGCCTTTTTACAAGATTTCAGAGAGTTGATCAGTATTATCTGACTGGCAGATTAAAATAAAAATCTCATCTCTGTCAGTTTTCTGCATCTTCATAACATTTAATGCATGATGATTATTTATCAAATTAATATTCCAGACTGTGTGTCTTCAAACTCTAATCTGTGCTTTGCATCTGCTGTTGTTCTTTGTTTTGCTGTTGTGACACTTCAATTATGTGGAATAAAAAAAATAATAATTAAAAAAAGTCCCATCATATTTAAATAATGTAAATATGTTTAAAAAAGAAATGTAAGTGATGAATATTACTGACTGAAGGAGAACTAATTATAAAACAGGGCAGATTCCTGCATTTACTGCATTATATCCACTTTAACATGGGCATTGTTATTACTAACTGTAATAGTAGTAGCAGTTCTTTCTGATTTTATTTTCTTATGTCTATTACCTTTTTTGGTGATTTTAACTTTTATTTTGAAATATATCCTCCACAATACTGTAAATCAGAAGAAAAAATGGAAATACAAATAAATGAAGCAGAGCAATACTCAAACACAAAAAAACACTCCATGAAAATCAATGACAAAACTGTTTCCACCTCATCCTTTCATTTATGCATTTATACAGTTTTTTTCCTTATTAAACATTCTATGTGACAGTGTTTCATATGTATTCTGTCAGTCAGTACTGTTAAGTCATTATTACTGTTTGGTTTACTCAAGTTTTTTTAGGAAACGGAATATACCTTCTCCAACAACATGAAGTTTTGTAGTAAATAACTATAAACCAGTGACTTTAACTTTATCACCACAAATCTTCATCCAGAATTGTTGGATTTGTGGGAGTACTCTCATCTGTCCCCTACAGCTGCAGTGGATCATCTTTTAAACCAAGCCTTTATAACTCAGTGACGGTCCAGCAGTAACACAATGTGAAACTTTACCCTAGACTATGTTGACATGGCGTGTTCCTCAGAGGGGAAACATACATGGAAACACACACGCACACACACACAGAATGGGTCCAGCCTTCTATTGTCCCTGGTTAATCAGGGTGGACTGACTTTGCCATCACTTTCCTCCAAAAACAAAAGACTTGCTGCGGATGTGAGGGAGTTGTATCAGTGCAGCATCTCCCCGGCAGCACCAGGGCAGCCAGGCAGGCGAGAAGAAAAGCCCGATCGCTGCTGGATGGCTGCAGGCGAGGAGAAAGACATTGCTGACAAACGCATTAATTACTTTATCAACTTCATTTCCCAATTAACCTTACATGGCACCTTCCAGGTAAGCCAGCCGGGGGAGGATGAACACTGGCACCGGCTACTCCTCATCAACTGGGGGGAAAAAAAAAAAAAAAACTCTGAGTCAGAGAAAAGATGAGGAGAAGAAAGATGAGGAATCCTGGAGACAATAGTTTCCTCTGCTCTTTAAAAAAGCCAAAGAAAGATGAAAATGACCGGATAACATCGTCATTAGCAGACATTTAGACGTTTCCACCAGTCCCAGTTGTGATTAACAAACAACAGTTTGATATATGTCGTCAGTCACCCTCTTCATTTTTAGTTAATTGGTAACATTGGTGTGTTGGATGTGACAGTCTGTTCACCTGTTGGCTTGACCCCTGCCACAGTGTTTCATCTCCCACTGGCTTGGCCACTTTTTCATTGCCTCAGAGACAAAAAGGCAGGTCAGGCGAAATCAGGGGAGAAAGAGAGACATACAGTGTGTGATTACAGCATCAGTTGGTGACCCAGAAGAATGAGAGAGACTTTGTCATTAGTCCACATTAAGAGTGTGAGCTCAGGCTATTCAGTTCAGTTTGGTGTGAAAGGGATGCTTTATACAGTGTATATATAACAGTGTTAAGGACAATGTATATATATATATATGTATATATATATGTGTGTGTGTGTGTGTGTGTGTGTGTGTATATATATATATATATACACACACACACATATATATAATATGTACGAATGTACGTATGAATTTAAGTTATTATTATATTATATAACATACATTATAAGTAATGATATTTCCTTGGTACTTTATCAATATTTTCAAAATAAAGTTTTAGGACTGTTGTTATATGTTAAGGATAAAGGCAAAAAAATATTTTTTAAATTCTTTTTTTTCTGAATACAGTTCTAAAATTTTTGGTTTAAATGTTTCGAATATTGCAAGAATAAAGTCACACTATTTCCTGAATAAAGTAATAATAATAATAATAATAATAATAATGCCTACAGCTGGCAGACATATCTGTTTTTTCTCCTCATAAACAAAAACACCTACATCTGTCTATGTAGCACAACTCACTGCATTTACACAATGCAGTCAGTTATGTGTTAGGAATTTACACAATCATTTTCTTGTTTTCAGCTGAGACAGCAGTCTCTGCCATGGGCGTCCCTGTCAATAACATGACAGTGAAATAAGATCAGACTTCTTGCTCTGGATTCATTCAAACCTTCATGAGTTTAGTGACATTTAGTGGAGCCTCGTTTGGAGGTTTGGTCCACTGCACTCTGAGTCTGTTTTTCTTCTGCATTAGAGCGTCTGCCAGAGTGGCTGTGGAAGTAGAAGATGAAAGGTTAACACAAGCATATGGATCTACTATTAAAGCCCTCCAAACAAACACACTTATGCATCTGCACGTGCACATGCATCCCCTCATTAAAACTTGACTAGAAAATCTGGGAGGGAAGTGTTAATCAGATGTTTAATTACCATCCCCCAACACTGAATTTATTGAAGTTTAGTGTTGGTGTTTTCATACTGAAGGAGTACTGAAGGGGCGGGGGCAGGGTTTTTTTTTTTTTTTTGTTCACCACTAGTTGAAATGTTAATTATGACCCTGGCAGAAGAACTGAAGCACCAAGACTTGGAGTAGAATGGAAAGGCAAATACAAAGCAGCTGTGACCTGGGCTGGAGCTGGTACTGAAACTGAGGCTGAATGGGACATAAAGAAGCAGACAAGAAAAGCTCAACCCAAGAGTGTAACTGGAACTCAGTTTGAGGATGGGATGGATCTAAACCAAAGTTATGGTTTACGGTGAGATATAAAGTTGAAGTTTAAAATTGCAGCTGGGACAAGTAGGTAGACTGGCTCTGGGATTACAGTTAAAAGACAAGACAGATGCCTGAACAGCGAAGTACAACTAGGACCTTGCAGGGATTGGGACTAAATCTAGGACTGAGAGTTTGGAAGATTTAGTTTAGAACTACAGGAGGCTGGAAATGAGGCTAAAATTACATCTAAAGATAACTTATTCTGTGGGCAAAGGCTAAAGGTGGCAGTGGAGAGGGGCTAAAGTAGTACTGGGATTTGATGAACTCTGGGACCTGAACTACAGGACTGGATTGGGACAAAACCAGGCACTGAAACTGGGCTCAGTGCAGGACTGTGGCTGAGACATGGATTGTTACTGACACTGGGACTGATTTCTGACCAAAGATTGGGTGGAGCTAGCGGTGGACTTAAGATGGGACTGGGATAGAGCCTAATGTCATGACTGTGGTTAAGGAGGAGACTTGGGCTAAGACTAAAGGTTGCACTGGGATAAGGCAAGTGCCAGAGAATGAATAGAGGACTGGAGCTATAGGAGTGGAATTGGTACTGGCACTGTGACTGGGCCAAAAAATAGGACTCTGGACTGGCTGAGACTAGTGGTATGACTGAAACTGCACTTTGGCTTGATCTGAAACGGGGACTGGGTCTCAGTTTGCGGATACTGGATGGACAGTTGAGGATATTCTCCTTGATGTCCCTGTAACCCCATGAAAAGCTGTAAGTCTACAGATGGAGCAGGGAAAAATGAGGGAGGAAATTAGAGAGGAAAGGGGAAGAGAAGAGACAAGTTCACTCCAGCCTCTCATAGACACAGAAATAAAACATTCACTTGAACAGATGCAGACACTAATGCATAATACAGAATGTGAATTACTACAAGTTACTTTACTTATTTCCCACACAGGAGATTTGATGTGAATGCTTTTTTGGTTATTTTAATATGTTAATTCCTGCAATACTTTCTATGTTTTCATAATGTAATTAATAGATAATGTAATTTCAAACATGCAGTGTTTAACATGATTGCTTTTATCCAGAAAGAGGTGTTGCAGACAACCATAACCAGATGACTGTAATTCATTACAGTTACTGTAATACTGGCTCTAACAGATCATTCTCAATCCTGGAAGATTTGAATCACCGCAGGAGTCACATGTGTTGTTCACCTGTGAAAAATGTTGCTACAGTGTTTTATCAATCCTTTACACAACCGAGCAGGACATTGGATTTATTCTAAATGTGTTGTTATTTCGTTTGATTGCATAAAGTCTGTATGACTGTGAACCAGCTTTTGCATCAAATATTTAACATTTTAATTAAAATTTGCTCTTTTGTAGCCATATATGGCTGGGTTTCTCTTACAGCTACAGATTTAATGAGGACAGAGTGAGATGTTTTGTTCCTGGTCCCCCATTAGTGGGACTTGGGAGTATTACTGGGACTCACTAACTCACCAAAACAATACATAGTCTAATTACCACTGTATTATTAGACTTGGATGTCAAACTCAACAGGGAGGGAAAGAGGTTTGTCCTGGAACAAGAGAATATTGAGCACCTTATTTGTTACACAAAACAAGTCCCCTCCACCCCCACTGGCTTCCCACATATGAGCTAATTTCCTGTCCATGATTCCCCTCAGATGTAGGCAAGGTGTGTTTCTGTAATTCAGAAAAAAGAAAACAAAATTCCATACAGTCTGTTCTTCTGTGCTTCAGTCAAACTGTCCTGTAGACAGAGGACGGCAGGTGGAAAACCAGTGATGGTAATTTGTCCTTTTCTCTTTCAACCACAAGAATCCAACTTTCTTCGTCTTGCTTGTTTCTTTCTGTTTGTTTTTCTTCCGCCCTCTCCTTTTCTTCTTGTTCCTCTCCCCTGCCAACCTTCCTCTAGTCCCCCACTCCAGCCCCCCCCCCCTCTCTTTCTCTTTTTTGATGTATTTGCCTTCACGGCTTCTGAGCACTCTCTAATTCCATCTGGCCAAAACAGAGAAGGCGGCGCTGTGAGAAAAAGCATTTCCATATGTGCAAATTAGACCCCCCCAACCCCACTTCCACACACACACACACACACACACACACGCACACACACGCAGGAACAAGCTGCACATACCCCCATATATACTGACTGCCAAGGCTGCTAATGGTGATCAAGGGGAGGTTTTTGTTGGCCCTGGGTCTGACTCTGTAAGTTGTCAGGATTGTTAAATCTACATCAGCAACTATGACCTGGGAGGAATTATGATAATTAATAATACAATGACAAGCAGACTACATTTTATTATTATTATTATTATTATTATTATTATTATCTTCTAAACTGTGTGCTGATTATGACAATTATCTTAGATTGAAAGAACTCCACCTGCAGCTTTATTACCTGTGCTCCGGTTCCATCTGTAATTTCTTTGGTGAATTACAACTTCCCCAGTCACAGCATGCCTCCGAAAAACAAATGTTAGCAGAGCATTTGGTTTGAAGGAAAATGAAGACTGAGCAGAGAGACACACAGTGACAATTAAAGCCATCCATTCTGGCCTCTAGGTTGATGAAGCCCCCACTCCCACAGCCCCCACCCCCACAGCCCCCCCCCCCCCTCCTCACATGGCGGAAAACAAATGCATTGTGTGAACATTCCAACTGACACGCTCAGTATCAATATATTTGTGACTTGCCAAATACATCAGTTAACAACATTTCCTTATTGCATTAATAGGAAATGCAATCCAGTAGCAATAACATTTCTTTCAACATGTATATGCATATAAAAGTCATTTCTCTGAGACATGGTTCTTATTTCTGGCGCATAGACATTATGTCCATTGTCTGTCCATCTATATTAAATATGACTATCAACAGCTTCTCACACTGCACAAGAATGCAGCATGGTTAATAAAGATGCATGTACAGTACTGCTGTGTCTTATCTTCTGCTTGTACATTGGTGTCATTCATGACACAAATAACTCCATTTTGTCTTGGTAAACTGGGATCATTCAATCAATGCCTGTTTTTAAGCAAGTCTAAGACAGCTAACTGGATTGTGATGTATTGAGAGATTCCACCTTGTGTGTGAGCAGTCGATACTGCCATTCCTGAGCGGCCATGCCATTAAAGGCGAGCCTAATATCTTGAGGTGACATTGGAATGTCATTTTTGTGTCTCTGTGTGAAGATTTTGCCTGCATAAGTTGTGTGATTGAAGTCAAATGGCCGTCAATTTCTCCGCCTCTGCTCGTCCTTTACACACACACACACACACACACGCTTTTCCCACCAATGCACAAAATGATAGTCATATTCCTGGCTGATGCAGTCAGTGGAGATAGAAATGAGGCAGGTGAGCATCCTTGACCCCATCCACTCATTTTGGTAAAGCTGTGTATCTACATAACATATAACATTGTGTGTACTGTATGTAACAGGGCAAACAACAATGCTTTTATTTTAAGTGAATCCTCTCCTCAAAACTGCTGCTTGTCTTTTGGAAGGAGCCAATGGCAACCTTCTTACACCAATCGTTCAATTCTGCAGGGTTTGACAGTCTGAATATTTAATAATCAAAAAACTGCTCATTCACTTTAACTTTCTCAGGGAATGTTAAGAATTATCGTTGCGTTATACCATTAGATTTATTTTTTCCACTCCATTATGACACTGCGCCATAGGTCAGGTCATTTATGTAAATGTACACCTGCTACGAAGAACTTAAACTAGTTACATGATTAAGTGATAAGGATTGTCCAGGAGATTGAGAAAAACTTGTGTGTTTCTTTTATCAAAAGGGTTCATGGTTCTCAGTTTGGCCAGTTAGTGGTCATTGAGTGTCCAGAATGGAAATGGTTCATCCTTTGTGCTCACATTTCATGGCAAACTACCACAAAATTTCAAATTTTCAAAAATGTTTGTACTCACTGGCAATGGTGGTGGTTAGAAAGGGAAACCAAAGAACAAGTATGTTAAACAAATTTGAAGATAATATGAGTGGTAGATGCTCGTGGCCAAACAGAAATCCTTAGGTTTGCTGCTTCAGATCAGTAATTAAATCATGTCGGGGGCATTAATATTGAATGAAGAAATGTACACAACTTGCTTAACTGCCATTTTCTGGGATGCACTTCATCTTTTTTGGCAACAGTGTGGTCCCTCAGACTGATGGCTGTCAGTAGCACCCTCCCTTCACTCTGTGCTACATAGATTCCGAGTCACGATATCTTCGCCAAAGCAAAGTGGCCTGGCAGTGTCAGCACTAGGCTTGGTAAGCAGAGTTCAAACAGCTGGCAGATATGTTTGCCTACCAGTGGCAACGATCCACTTGACCTCTGCATGTACAAGTGGAGAAGATCACATGATGGAGGCCGTCATCAATTATAAGGCCAAGAGGCAGCTGTCATGGGGGTTGAGGCAGCAGAAGACAGAGACACGGGGCATCAAATCCAAACATTGTATGAGAGCTGGCTTGAAGGGGCTTTATGTGAGCAAAATGTTTGTGTTCATCAATATGCGTGTGAGTGTTTATGAATGTGTGTGTGTAACAAGCAGTGCTGCTGAAAGCGAGGAAAGAAAAGCCTCGAGGGGCGAGGGGGAAATGTTGGGCCCCCATGACCCCTCCTGTGGCTAGGGCCCAGCTGTGATGTACTGGGCATCTGCCAGCTAGAGGACAGATCTGTCCCCTGCCACACACACACTCAAACACACACAAATGAGGCTCACACAATGTTAAAAACACACTCACATACAGACTAACATGTGCACCCATGTGTCTCACACACACACACACAGATCATTTGCAGTGATCTATCTGTTTGTTTGCTTTGTGGGGGCATATCCTCTTTGAGCGTGATAGAGGGCAGTTGTGGTCTGAGGAAAATCCTCTCAGTGCATCTCTCTGAAGGAGAAAAATCAAATCAAATAAAATCCTTTGTTTCCACCAACAACAAACCCAGGAGCCATACTCAACAATCACTCACTCCAATGGCTCACACAATTGCCAATGCGATAACATCCTGGGAAAACGAAAATAAAAAAGGAAAAGGTGACTACATAAAATATTTTCTTATAATGTGAGACAACAAGACGGGAGCATTGCATATGAAGATGGGTATGAAGGTATCCTAACAAATTCTTTGACTAGCCGTACTTAAAATCACTTTACTTTTATCAATAGAAAATGTTTATACTGATCATTTTTTACTAAAAGGACAGTGTACTTGTTCCTGCTGTGTCTTTGATTGATGTTGAATTCTTTTGAATCTTGGGACAATAATTATACCTAAATAAAAGAAATACATACAATAGAGTAAAAAAAAGAGAGAGAGAGAGAGAGAGAGAGAGAGAGAGAGAGAGAGAGAAGAAGAAGAGCTGGCACAAGAGCTACAAACACAGATATATGGCTGTCCACATACTTTTGACCAGGAAGTGTGTCATTTATGGGTAGTTTAGTGCCATAGCTGTGGCTGGATGTCTGCTGTTTCACACTGGCGCGTGTTAGCGTGCGGCACTGTAATTCTGTGTTTAAAGTGACACAAAGAGTGAAAGGGAACATCCTATCAGCTGCGACGCTGCCTCTCTGCCTCACGTCTGGAGACGGCTGTCTGCTATTGTCTCGTTCCTGATTTAAATGGAACCTTCACACACACGCATTCACACATGCATGCATGCACACAAAAAAAAACTCTTTGACCACTAGGCAGTGTCATTTAACCCTGTGAGCCCGTACGTATCATATATGATACCCACATTTCTGGGACTCATTGCATCACCATCAAGCATAAACTTTGCATTTAACCCTTTTAGATGAACTCTTATGCTCGTATACTGACTCCTGGTAGACACTCCTCACTTTTCTAAATGTTTTGACATGTGTGATACAAACAAAAAATATACTTAGAATTTTTTTTTTTTAATTTTTTTTTTTTACATTTTGTCAAAGGGACAAATAAAGAGTTCATATTTGAAAAATTAGAATTTTCTGACCATTCTTTCATAGTTCAGGTCTCACAGGGTTAAATGTGCTGTATAAAGACAGATGATGGAAATAAATGAAAGGTGGGTAACAGAGATTCAGACCAGTACCTTTGCCTCTCTCTCTCTCACTCTGTGTCTGTGTCTCTTTGTCTCTCACTCATGCTCAGCCCAATTTAAAAGGAAGACACATGCTTCTATGTCCTCTTTAGCTGAGAGAGAAAAACCTTCACATTGTATTGTCCTATTAGCTTAGGTTTATATTGTTTGGCATGATGCTATAGTCGTAAAGGTATTAGTTAGTCTGCTAGCTGGCTAAACCATGTTAATGCCAGCAATTTTTACCAGCTGCTATGGCAGCTGCAAGGAACAACTCCATGTACCACCATGTACATTAAAATGTAAACTGTGAATTCGACAAAGTTTTGTGTGCTGGTGAGTGGAAGCTAACGTAGAAGTCTGAAAATTCATTCAGCTGTTAAAGTGAGTTAACTACCTGATCTCAGGTGAGTTTAGGATATGTAACTGTGGTAGTGTTTTGTTTCTAACGTGTTCTCAAAGTGCCACAATTCTGAGTTGAAAACTCGAAATGTTACATTTACAGTGAAAAATGTCTTTCTGATATCAGCAGCTTCTCCGGCTTTTCAGCTCTGTTCACCTGATTTATATTTCACATGTAGAAAAGGAAATGTTTGATCAGTATTTGAGAGCAAGAACCACCTGTCTTTGCTCACTTTCTTCACTCCTGGACTTGACAAGAACTCACACCACCTTTCTTTTTTTTCTGAATGTACAATTACATTTTACATCACTTTCAACATGAAATCAAGTTTTTCATTCAAAACTTCAAAGCACACACACAGATACACTCACATAGATCATAAATGCACTCTAATGTTAAAACAGGAGTGAAGGGTGACTGTGGCTCAGCCTGTTAGTAAGTGAAAGGAGGTTTGATCCTGTTTAAACATAAATCTGTGTATTCCTTCTGACCACTGACAGAAAGTTAAGTTTATTTAGACAGGGTTCCGTCCACACCAACAGTGGACTCCACCCAAGTGTGATAGTGATGTTGTCAAGAGCTTCAATGCCTCAGACAGGAATGGAGAGAGAATTAGCATCAGCCCTCCATTCTTGTTCACTTTGTAAAGTGCCATGTGGGTTTGCAGGAAAAATAGATGTGGCTCTGTGTGTGTGTGTGTGTGTGTGTGTGTGTGTGTGTGTGTGTGTCTGTGTGTCTGTGTGTCTGTGTGTCTGTGTGTGTATGAATGGAGTTTTGAATTAGCACTCAGGTGCTTTTAGCTTCCGGCAGCCAGACTGATTAGAAAAGAGATGAATAGCAGAGTGGCCTTCACTACCTTTCAGGGTGGATGGCTTGACCCCCACCTCCCCCCTATGGCACCAGTGCTCAAAGGGTACAATGACATGCAAACACAATACAAAAGGAACTTGTTTGTGAGTGTGTGTGAGTGTGTGTGTGTGTGTGTGTGTGCAAGTGTGCCCACCTCCCTTTTAGAACACATCTCCCAGTTGTCGCACGAGACGAGCGTTCCCTGTCACCAAGGATGAAATATTTATAATAAGAGCAATGAGGGGAGGCCCTGAATTATTTAACATGAAGGGAGGGGGGCAAGATGGCACTAAACAATCTTCACAGTGTGGCATCCCTCTTCACACAAACACACACACCGACACACGCACACATGTACATTTTTCTCATGTCCTTACTGTGGCAAGTGGACAGCATTGCAGTCTTCTCACCACATCACCTCTCCAGAAAGAAGCAACAAAACCAAATGTTTCAGTAAGTGTATGTGTGTGTGTTTGTGTCAGACAGCCCTATCATCAGCCTGCATATCCAATGAGATGGCGATGCTCACAAGTGTATTTTACATATTCATACACCCCCCTTAGGTATTCAGGTGTCATCAATCCAAATGCACAATAGGAGCTGGATCAAGCAAACACTTAGGTCACACACTTCGAACGCAAGCTACTGCTTTTGTCACGGTCATGTTCGCCACCGGCCCGTGGACTGATTCCCCCAGGCTCTCCACAGAGTTCTCACTCTCAAGTTTATTTTGTTTCTCTAAAGCTGCTCTGCACCAGGTTTTTATGTTAAAACCCAAATATGTTTTCAGTTTGAACCACAGAGCGCACCCACACGGAAGAGGAGAGTCCCATCATCGCTAATTGAGAAGCCTATGTGCCTTGCCTTCAGTTCTGCTGTCAGGGAAAGTGAAATGGAACAAAGCTTTTTACCAGGTTAACAAAGTGCACACATACACTGTTTTGGTTTCTAACCTTTTCAGTTTGTAACCCTTTAAGTTAAGACATGTTTGCCTCCAATTCCTTGACATTATCAATTCTTTTCATTTGAAGATCCAAAAAATATTTAGTGTCTGGGATATTGCAACTTTGAATAAAGGAGACAATCAGTATGTTTCCTTAGTGAAAACTGTTTTCTTCTCCAAAATTCAATTTGTTCTTTGTGTATAAAGCAAAATGTCAACATTACAAGCAAAGCATAATTAAACCTATATAATGTCCCATTTTGACTTGGTAGAACCCCACATTTTAGAGGAAAGTCACTAGTGAAATGCCATTTTCATGTGACTTTACAGCTGCTGAAATCCTTACACAGGAAGTGTGAGATGGGATCCAGCAGTAGCCTCATTTTGAGGACATTGTTTCTTAGAAAAGCTGTGAGGTGCCATCAGTAAAGTCAGTCAGGACTGGAAGCATTTCATAATTTAGTCTGAAAAGATGAGTCCAGTTTTATCTAAACTTGTTTTTTTTTTTTTTTTTGGATAATTCTCTGTAGTAAAAAATAAAAATTAAAAGAGTAAACAAGGGGATTTTCTGTTATGTGCTCCCTCTGTGGTCGCCCCCCACATGACTACCAGCCACAGATGGACACTGCGCTCGCCCTCCTCACATTTTCTCACGTTAAATTGGTCTAGCTGAAGTGTACGCTCAGAGACGATGGGCGAGAGCTCTTTGGGGGATCCTGGACCAGGCGATGAGGCCACCCGGGACTGGTCAGGCTGAGCAGGGAGAGAGAGACAGAGAGAGAATGAGCTGGAGAGAGGGAGTGTGTGTGTAGGTCCTATTATCTGCGTCTCCTCAGCATTTTGTGAAGGAACCAGATGGGGTCCATTCACACCGCTCTGAGTTCTGGAGGCTCCCTGCAGCCACTTCTTGTTATCTTTTGTCACCAATCAAGTGCCATTTTCTCCCTCCTCCTCTCATCCCCTTCCTCTCCTCCTCACTCCTGTTTCCCTCTCTCCCTTCCTCCTCTTTGCCTCCATTTGGGGCCGCCAGTGTGCACAGTTGACTTTTGTTGTTTTACCTCAGTAGAGACATTTGCAGATATTTTTTTATCTTATGAGCTCTAACTGTATGTGGGACTGACTTTTCATGTGTGTAAATATAGCCTGTTTTTATTTCACGTGGATGTTTCCATTCAAAGACCAACATGGTTTAAATTTTGCCTTATTAAACAACTGAGAGCTTGTCCTTGTGTGGACTATCTCCCTTTAACTATGTTATACCATACTTACACAGTCCTTGAAGACCACAGAAGTTAAGATCCAAGAGAACATCACTTAAGGCAACCCTACATTCTTCAGCTTGGCTCAGAAATCAGGGATCCATGAGCTTTGCAGGTCAGGTCAGTTAAGGGAGAGCAGGAAGAAAAAGAACATATTCCAGAGCAGGCTCCACAGAATAATAATATCTTGACTAGTAATAATAAGAAGACAATAATAGTACTAGTAATAAGACTGATGATAATATAAACAATAACAATAGTAAAACTAATGACAACAAGACTAATAATAAGTCTAATAACAATAATGACTGAGAGTAATAATGAGGGCAACCACAGATCCAGACTGTACAGCTCCTGAGGAACAGTCTAAAACTGATGAAAAGGAGTTTTCTACAATGCAACAGGAGGCAGGATTTATTCCTAGAGAAAAATCCAATCTTACCAAATTTGATAGATGATTTTGAAAGATGACTCATCAGTCCTAAAGCCAGGGTATTTGTACCCACACAACTCTTTCTCTTTCTCTTACTATTGGTGCCACTTTTAGTGAGGATGATGAGATCATCTAAATGAGTATTTTTTTGGCTCTGGAAAAAAGATGCATATTTACTTTTGTCTGCTTTTAAAACTAACTTGTGGTTATTGAGTGCAACCTCTAAATCAGCAAAGGAGTGCTAGAATGTTGTCTTTCAAGAAAATTTCTGCCTGGTTTGTTCATTGAACACTGATTATTGATTGACTTGGCTTTTATGATGAATTTTTCTTTTTGCTTAGTTTCTGTACAGACATAAGATGCATGTCTCTATGACAGGTTGGTGGACAGTTGAAAACACCAGGAACAATGATAAGAATAAGTTTTAGAGAATAAGTGTAGGTATGTTGTTACCCAGTGCTGTGCTGAGGATTGTAATGAACATTAAAGTGTTGTGTCATGTTTATGAAAGGACCAGCTTCTATCTGTTTTGATTCTTTGTTCACTTTATTGTGTGAGAACGTCTGATGCATGTCTGAGTTTCTGAGCTGATCTGGTGGCAACTGCTTGCATTCCTCTTTTTACTACTGTAAAGAAATGAATTCTTCCGTCTGATGAATGGAAGCCAGAATATTTCGAAGAAATACCTTGACATGTGATCTAAAGAAGAGAGTGGCATTCACAAGGAAGTGTGAAGGCCCAGTCACTGAGTGCGAAACTCTCCATCTACTATGTCAATACACAAAGCGATGATATAGTGAGTATGAGTGAGTGAGAACAAGACTGCTGTATGTGTATATAGAGTGATTGTGGGTGTTTTGATTGACTCTCCTGAATAATCAGAGCTCATTGTTTTACATGGCAGAGAACAAAGGCTGAGTGATTGCTGTGATTATGGTGAAACCAGAGGAGAAACAGAACTGAACAACCCATCGCGACCATGCCTGCAGGAAGGGGAAGATCATCACGGTCATTAACAGTGCGATCCTCATCATCACCACCATCATCTTTTTCTCCTTCACATTCATCATCACCAATCATCACCATTACAATCATCATAGTTACTTCCATTCCCACCATTTCCACCTTTGTTCACTATTGTTGTGTTACATCATCATCGTCACATCATCCCAGCAGCTAACACCCACGGCGTTCGGAGATGTTCATGGGGGTATTTCTGTGATGCTTCTAAGTACTGAGTATAGTTTTTATGTGTATAAACATCAGCTCCTCAGTAAGACCAACCAACCACATCAGCTTCTCTGTTAGACTCTGTGACCTGTGGCCACCCATAACACCCTTCTCTGCAACCAGCAGAGACATTTGTGTGTTTCTCTGAGCCTTAGGGAGCATTCAGACCAAAAGCAGCAATGCACTGTAAAAACCCAGGGGCTGGGTTGGTGTTCTTTCAGGTACTGGTGAGACGATGATCCAGGGAGGACAGCTGGACTGATACATGTGTCTGAAGATGAAAACACAGTGTACAGTGGTTTATCATCAACAGTTTATCATTTTATACACTGACTGAAAGACTGCAAGGTGGGTAGCATTATGCTGCTTCTGTTGCACACTATTGCACTGGACTGTGTGAGCTTGGTTCTACGCTTTATAGATGACTCCATGTTATTTTACTGGACCTCTGGATCCATGCAGTTGTCTTGCTGCTGCACTCTTTTTTGCTCAGGTCTGAATACAGACTCCAGGCCTCAATACGCTTCAAACACAGAGCTCATCAGATTTCCCAACAGCATCTGAGACCCTTTTTCATCCGAGGAAGTTGGGGGAGGTGTGTCCAACAATTTTTTCTTTTCAAAAAAGACATCCACTTTATGCAGCAACTGGCCAGGTGTTCAAAGGTTTGACAGTAAAACATGGTTACAACTCTTAGTTTGCACTACTGAGAACAAGAAACACACACAAATCCTCAGGATTCCTGGCAGGAAGTGGGATGCAGCTGTGGGGAGGATATCATGGCAGGCTTTTCACTCCATCTTTCAGAGAAGGTATTAAAACCTTTGTTTTTAGATGTGTTTGGGTGACATGCTGTATGAAGCCATTTGTTTTAAATGTTCTAAGCCCTTTAGACACATGAAGAAATCAGGTCTGAGTGGTCCAGTTTAATACCTCCATTAATGAGAAAACAAAATGTTTGTTTGACTGGGAGCTTTCCCCATCGTCCGCACCTGAAAGAGGAGACAAGGGTTACATCTGTGAGTGATACAGAGGACTGGGTTTTCCAGCCATGGAAGGACATCAATGTACTGTACAATAAAACTTGTTCTTTTTATGAGAATCCAAAGTAGTTCTTCCTGGGGTGAGACAGGAAGACAGAAGAAGTGTTCAGTCTTAAAAAGGTTTTGATGCTATTCTAGACATGATGTTTAAATGGAACATAAAGAAACCTTTTTGATTTCCCTTTATATGTGATATTTACTCACTGTGGTTTCAGCTGTCTTTTACAAGTGAGTCTTTGTGTCTGGTTTCAGTAGGATCTGAACAATTGAGGATGGACCTTCTTTGGTTAATGGCTGCTTGATCACTGCAGTATTTTCACACTGTTCTCATTCTTATCAGAAGAATAATGTGAGATGTAAGCAAAGATGAATGACTCAGAGAATGTTCTCCATGTTACCAGTATCAGGCTGTCACTTTTACCTTCACTTCTATTAGTAGTTTATCATTACACTGCTCATAGTATTTTTTTTTCAGTGTCATTTTTCTGTGGGCAGATGCAACAGCCCAGACAACAGATAGTAAGCAGAACACCTGGATCAGGTCTTTAGACGTCACCACAGGATTAAATAAAATAGGAGTCTTGTTGGAGCAACAGGAAAGGATGTTTACATGTGCAATACATAACCAAGAAACTTCAAAAGCCTAACCCTAACATGGAAAGTGTACATGTAAACATAGTTAGTGTTTTTTAATAAGGAAAGGCAACAAAACATGAAATAAGATGCAGTCATCCACAAAACAGTGCACAGACAGCATTTCCTTTCCTTTGCTTAAGTCTCCTGTCAGGCCTCAGGGTAAGTCAGAACAACTTTGATACACTTTGTAATTGAAGTGTCACAGGAAAATACTACAGATTACAGGCCATTACAGCCTAATCATGTCTTATCTCTCTTGTGTCAAAACAATCCAAGATATCCCTGCAAATGTTAAACCTGATTTATACTTATTATAATGTTGTGTGGCAGCCTGGTGTTGGTACTGATTTGTGGTTAAGTGCAACATTTGACTGACGTCAATGTATTGCATCGTACTTTATTTGCATGCTCCAAAGTAACAATGTTTACATTGCTTTTTTGACTTTAAGATGTACATAAATACTTTTGCCTTATGATGTACATAAACACATTTGGAGAAAATGTATTTGCTGCATGTACATTCATCAGCAATACTGTTTTCAGTTTGCAGAATCCTACATTCTTGTGGCATTCCTGACTTTGACACCTGAGATTAGGTTTTTTTTTCATCTTGCTTCCCTCATGTAGCTTATGGTTTGTATCAGCACAGAGTTCTAAAACTAATAATGTGCTTGAGGAAAATGGCTGAATTTGGTGTCTATGTTCTCATCACTTCTAATAATTATTTCTGACCAGTTGGACAAATTGACTTATTCTTTAAAGGTCTTCTCATCAAGCATCTTTCAGCAACAAGTGAAGCAGTGGCCAAGAACAAGTAAAGAAACAACATGGCATGTTTACAAATGTAGAGCTGAGAAAAACCGTGCTGAAGACATTTCAGTACATGGGAGCTGATCTGTGAAGTCTGGACAGTTTGGAGCAGCTAAGCTTTACTCAAAACAGATTAAAGGTCAGGGAATACTTTTAGAAAGGGTAAGAACATGAATGTGGAACACTGTGTGTTCCACATTCATGTTCTTCACATTGTGTCACACATTCATTGTGTCACAAATACATTAAGTGTATGTTTAGCTGGATGAAGTAAGAGGGGGTGGGGGTAGTGGTGGGGTTGGGGTTGGTGAATCCAAGCCTGGCATCCTGTTTCTCCAGCGAGGTGTTAACTGAGTGAGAAACGCGGCACCCGATAGGACGACTGGCTCGCCTCCACCTCCTCCCACCAATGCCACACTCTTCTACATCTGATGTGTCAAAAAAAAAAAAAAAAGTGGCTAGACGGGGTCACCAGAGAGTACAGATAGACACTGAGGATTTACACTGCACTACTGTGCATTTTTTTTCATGTGTTCATGTACAGATATCCTTAATTATTGCACTCAATCATCTTGTATATGTGTATGTGTGTGTGTGTGTGTGTGATATGATGCTTGTATTGAGAGGAGTATGTATATAACCAACCATCACATCAAATAGAAATACGTATCCTCTGTACAATTTTATAGATGTCTCCAAATTTCAGCTTGACAAATCTGGTATCATTTGGTTCCGACCGTTTCAGGCACTCTGACTTAAGTCACATAATTCCCATGTTAATTACCTTTTTGCCAGTGTGATTAAACCTAGAAGATTTTTTTTCTAATGTGATCCTACCAGCATTTAACAATTTAAGAAATCTTGATTTGTGCTTAAAATTACCCTGGCTGTGTTACAGCCTCACCCACTGACAAACATCAAATGATGTGATGCACTGTTCAGACACATGTAGTCAAAGTACAGAAGCCTTGTTGTGTCAATGACAAATTTTCAGCAAAGTTAGATTTTTTTTCTTTTTAATCCTCAGAATTGGTAACGTACACTTAACAAACATTTTTAAAAAATGGCCCATAGCTTCTCTGTGCTGCAGCTTCATGCGATAGTGGTGTTTTATAGTTATAGGTGATCTCCAGTAGTAACTATGAGTCAGATGGAGAAGTATGAAGTATAAAGTTGATATTGGGCTTTTCAGATCAAATGGAAAATGTTTTACCCAGTGTTTGTGAGCTTGAGGGATTAAAAATCAGACCCTGCTGCTTCTATTTTGCTCATTCCTCTTTGAATTTCTCAGAGGAATGTTTCTAAGCATTGTCCAAATTTTATGGAAGCACAAAATTGCTGGAGTGGCTCCTCAAGACTAGAATCAGAATTGTGTTAATAATGGTGTGGAACTTAGAGAATGAACATACAGCATGCCAGGCATTTATTTCAAGAGAGAGAAAGGTGTCTGTGTGTGATGATATCCTGTGTGTTCTGTACTTCCATCAGAGCAGCTGCTTTCCACTCTCTCCCTCACTCCACTCTGCTGCTTGTCACTAGACACCGGCCTTCACCAAGGGCACCGTGGCAATGAGATCCACAGCCACCGCCCCCCAGCCCCCATCACCGGCCCACGGCCCGGAGCCCAGACGAGTGTTCAGGGGCAGAGCTGATCGATAAAGAGAGGCTGAGATATGCCATTACAGGTGAGGCCATCCCCTGTGCCATCCTAGCTGCTCCTTACAGCAGCTCCTTGCCCGTTCAGCAATATCTGCACATACTGGGGAGGGGGTAAAACGAGAAGGGTCACTTATAATTTCAAGTGTTTTTTGAGGTCCTGGGAGGATTTAGGGATCGTTAGGGCATCTATCGTTGGTCTACCACACCCTGCCTTGACATTGTCTGTGGCTTGGTCAAATGAAATTGCATATCAAACTCAATAATCCCAAAATTCTCACTGCAGCTTTACAGCTACACCCCTACTGACTGCTACAAAGAACAATGCTTCATTGTTGAGCAGTGTCAACCTTTTCCTGCTGGATAAAGAGAAAAAAAAATCTTCAGGTCAAAAGAGGCCTTATTGCTAAGTCTGTTCTCTCAGTGTCTGTTCTGCCCACACAAACACCTTCCTTTCCTCTCCATTACCATGCCAAGGCTAAACGGCTAAGAATCGCTTCCTTTTTTTCAACACACTTCCCAGTTTCCTTCCCAAGGAGCAGCCAAACAAATGCTGGCTACAGCGCCTGTCAAACGTCCCTGTGTCCTTTCAAGTTTGACTCAGAGTAAGAACAGTAATGATGGGTGACGTGGGAGTGGATAGTTATTGCCGTTAAGGCAAATAATAGCTCTTAATGCCAACGCTAATGGGCAAAAAATAGATTCCGTTTTTATCTAGAAGAATGAGAGCAGTTAAGAGCACTTGTGTAAAGTCCCTGTGCAGTAAAGAGCCCAGACTGCTGCTTGCTTCTAATGGCTGAAGCATCCCTGTCAACTAAGTGGCATCACAGAACTGGGTGACAGTCTGTTTTGTCTGCTACTTGAGGTCAACAAGGTTCCTTAAGCATTTGAAGGGCAGTAAGCTGTGAGCTGTAACAAATCATAACTGCCAGATGTTCTTCATGATGTTGGGGAAATTTTCTTCTGAAAATGCAGGATGTCTGTATGGGAGGTACAGAGGATATTGGGTTGTGAAAATACACAGAAGCATTAATGTGTTTGTCCCATTAACTCAAAGGAACGTTCATGGATGTTTGATGAGTTTTCACTCAAAGTGAGAAAACATTTTTCACTTCTGTTTCTAGAAGACACTGTGGTTGCATTAATCATGAATTGCAGAGAAGGAAATCTCAAGAAAAGCTCTCAGAAAGATGAATATTTGTTGAAAGCATTTTGTCAACTTCCCCAACTAAGGAAATAAATCGTGTCTGTGCTGATATTAAGGAGCATTCCACAGGTGTCCCGACCTGTTAGGAGACCCAGGCCAGTAATATTCTGTGGGAAAAGAGATTTTTATGGATGACAATAAGGTTGTTTTAAGATACTTCTTTGACAAAGATGTGTCTCATCTTGTGTTAGAAAAAAGTACGTGCTCTATTGAGCACGTACTTTTTATACTATAACAATTTTATAGTGTCAAAGAAAATGGCAGAAATGAAAATGTGACTTTTGATGGGGATTCTGAGATGCTTGATAAATAATGGTCCTGCTGTCAGATAAATAAATAATGGCCCTGCTGTTTCTATACAATTATTGCTAGCTTTGCAAAAATAAATGTGCAGACTACTTGCATTTTGTTGCAGTTTGAAAACCTACACATGAAATGTATTTCTACACTTCCAATGTCATCATGCCTCATTCAAACATCTCTCGTTCATGTCCTGGCTGGCTGCTCTTCCTCAGCCTGCCTGCCCTTGTCCTTGGCTGGCTGGTGACAGAGGACATGTGGCAGACCAGGTCAGCTTTCAGGGGCTAGTGGCTGGAACTTGAACTTCTATCATCCTTTAGTAGCAGGAGAGCCCCTCAGGGAGGCTCATATCAAAGGGGGCCTCCTTTTTTTCTTCCTTCCTCCATCACTAAAGGGGGGATCTCTGTACTCTTCTTAAGGAGGGGGTAAAGGAGGGGTCACCAAATGGTATCAAGCTGAGGTCTGGTCAGTGTGATCTACAGCAGTGTAAATAATGACTTATTCATTTAGAGGCATGCAGAGTGAAAAATGCTGCATGTCACTCAATACTGAAGAAATGGGCCAAGGACAGGAATGATGATATACCACAGTGTGCGTGTCCTTTTCACGTGAAGCCACTCCAGACAAAACGATTGACAAAACAACAAAAATATTTCATTGTAGACAATGAATGCAACATATGGAATGAGAAAAATATCCCTAGGAGTTATGTTTTCATTTTGGACACTTCTGAGGCACAATATTTAGAACTGAAGCAGGAAGCAGTGTGCCCATTTTTTTTGGACACAAAAAAACCAATGTAATTTATTTCTGTCTTTAGCAGCCTTTAGCATTATGTTCCTCATTCCTTTTTTCTTAGTCTTAGTATTAGCTTAGTCTGTAAAAGATATAAATGAAATATGCCATCTGTTGATGTCCCAGAGCTGAAGGTGACCTCTTCAAATTGTTTGTTTTATCAGTCTGTGTGAGACCCAAAGATGCTTCATTTGGATTGATGTAAAATAATGGGTGCTTACTCCCATTGGCTCTTTAGATCCTGAAACTTTGTTGAAAAAGGGTTATACTGTATGTGAATCTTGAAAAGTGATGCATTGCTTCCTTCAGGTTGGGAGCATAGACTATATAAGACATGGACGTAGCACCCGTGATGTCACCCATTGGTTTCGGGGAGTCGGTTTTGTGACCAAACCATGTGCATTTGAGCTGCACCATCTTGGATTTTAGTGGGAGTGTACTTTCCATATTTGGCGAAGAGGCAGTCACTCTACGGGTCAGCCGGGGTCAGCCGGCCGAGAACCTGGCCATTTAGCTTGGAGCAACCGAGCTAGCCTAAGGCTAATCAGCTAGGCTAACAAGCTAAGCGGCAGCTACACACAGCTACATCCACCACACAACAGTCCCCGAGTCCGACCCGACTAGCTCGACCCCGTGTAACCGCGACACACGGCATATAACAGAGATCATAATGTTGCTGCTGTGTTTTAAACATGACTGTTTCAGATAGGTGGAGCTGTGGGGGGAAATTTATTTCTAGCCTGTTATTTAACTGTGAAACAATCATTATTATTTCATATTGATAAAATATATTCAAAAGTTAAAAACATCATTACTGTTATTATTATTATTATTGTCATTATTATTAATGATAGCAATAAAAAATAATGATAATAATAATATATTCAAATGTTTAATATTTAATATTCACCGGTTTTCACCACTGCCTCCACCCACTATCCACTTACAGTTACAGCAGCACACAAACAACAGCAGCCGCTTACTGACAGATCTGCTCTGTCCATGCAATGTCGGACTTTTTAAACAGAAAAATGAGACAAAATAAAATAGTAGCCTAGTATTCCCGCAATAAATGGACTCTGAGAGCACGGAACACACCGCAGCAGCGTTCCTAACATTAGCAGCTCCGGTCCTCTATCTGAATCAGCAGCGACCATAAATCGGCAATTAAGTCATAAGCCAGCGGCAAAGTATGCCGGTACATGCTAATTAGTGCAAACATCCAGGTAAAATAGTGAGAAATTTACTTACCGAAAAAACTGCAACACAGACTCCTTAGACGGTCAGTCAGTACTACACTACAACAAGCCATATTGTCACAAAAACCTATCCGAACATTGGCAAACAAACACGGAGACTGCAGCCCCTGTCAACCGCTGGAGGTAGCCGGAGGCCTCTGGATGTAGCCGCCTAGCCTTTAGCAAAGAGCTAACTGCCAGTGCCTGTCTATGGGCTGTCACTCAACATAACCATGCCCTTATTAAGCCTAAATAACACTAAAACGGTTGTGGTACAAAAAAAATTCACCCCCCCCCACAGTGTTCACGGAGGTGGAAACTATCAATAGAGACCAAAAACAAAAAATGTACCAGGCTTTAAATATGTTTTTTTAGGCTGTAAAGTTGGCTATTTTAACATGGGGGTCAATGGAGAATTGCTCACTTCTGGAGCCAGCCCCCAGCGGCATCTAATATGTTTTTTTAGGCTGTAAAGTTGGCTGTTTTAACATGGGGGTCAATGGAGAATTGCTCACTTCTGGAGCCAGCCCCCAGCGGCAGCCAAGGAACTGCAGCTTTTTGAACGTGGAAGTGATCCTCACTGCTGAAACCTACAACTCCCCCCTTGGTTGGGAGCAAGTTGTGAAGGAGTTTAAGTATCTCAGGGTCTTGTTCACGAGTGAAAAAATGGGGTGTGACATAGGGGTGTCAGATTATCACGTTAACTGCGATTAATTAATTACAGTCATAGTTAGCGCGTTATGTTCTTTAATCACATTAATCTAATTTTTAATCTCTAACTTTACCGTTTCTGTATGCGAGTTGCCTTTTTTATAAAATCAGTTTTTATGTGTTGTGCTTCTTGCGCTTGAGTTGTTGGGGGGTGGGACACAATGGTCACTCACACCCTGAAGTGGACATTGATTGGCTGTCATTGTGTTTGGAGGGCAAGGTGAGGAGCGGTGATTACAGAGAGGAGACGTGAAAATGGAGGAGCTTGTGAGAGTTGTCGGCCCAATGAACAGGAAATTTACGTTTCAAAAACACCCCGAAGGCACCATTAATAAAGATAAAGTGATGTGCCTTCTGTGTAAGGAGTTTGCTTACCACCGAAGCAGCTCAAGTTTAGCCTACCACATCAATGCAAAGCACCCAGTCGCGAGTGCAGCCACAGCTAAGGTTAGCAGCGAAGACGTTAGCAATTTAGCGAGCCTTAGCAAAGCTCTTTGCCAAACTAATCTCAAGGGGAATACCCTGCGTATGAGCAAGTCTGCAAACGACAGGCTAACGAATGTTCCTGCCAAGTGGATAGCGATGAACTGCAGGCCGATAAACATAGTGGAAGACGAGGGGTTAACAGAGGTGTTGCAAACTGCGTCCAATGACCCATCATACAAGCCACCATGCAGGACTACAGTGACGACCCAAATCAGCAAGATGTACGACGGAGAAAAGAAAAATAAACTTGAGATTTTAGTGGAGGATTAGGCCAACTGTGTTGCTATAACCGGAGATCACTGGACCTCAGCTGGCAACCACAGGTATTTGGGGGTGACCGAACACTTTATTGATGGTGAGTGGAACCTCAGCTCATTTGCACTGACCGCCATGAAAACAGAAACCAGGCATTTTGCTGATAAATGTGCCGAACAGTTCCTCAAGGTGGCAAATGACTGGGGAATTGAAAACAAGATATCCACCATCGGTACAGACAGCACAGCAAACATGCTGGCTGCTATGAGAGCGCTTCCATACGAGCACATCACCTGCAATGCTCACATTCTCCAGAGGACCATCACGGTGTGCCTCGATAGCAGTGGGTTTGCCGGTGTACTGGCAAAGTGCCGCAAGATTGTTGGCCATTTCAGACAAAGCCCTGCAAGTACCACAGAACTTAACCAGCAACAAGTAGCACTTGGAAAAAAGAGCGAGCAACTTATACAAGACGTACCGACCTGGCAGCATGGCATGCTGATGCCAACGAGACATGGTTCAAGGTGGCCACAGCACTGGATCCACATTTCAAATCCACCCGTCCATTTATCCATTCATTCATTCAGGTGTGGACCAGTCTGGAGAACATGCTCCAAGCAATTCAATTCAATTCAATTTTATTTATATAGCGCCTTCCACAATCAAAATTGTCTCAAAGTGCTTTACAGAGACCCAGAGCCTTACCCCAGAGCAAGCACTTAAGGCGACAGTGGCAAGGAAAAACTCCCTTTTAACAGGAAGAAACCTTGAGCAGAACCTGGCTCAAATGGGGGACCCTCCTGCCGATGGCCGGGCTGGGTGAAAGGAGGAAAAGGAGGAAGACAGGACAGCTAGGAATGGAGGAGAGGAGGAGAAAGACATGCAGCATAATACAAACAGGGTTGGCAATGGACAATGTTAGAGGGTCAGCATTTAGATTACAGTTAGTGGATAATGTGTGCTCAGCAGATTACAGTTATGATAGGAAACAGACCACAGAGGCAAAAAGCTGTCATGACTGGTAATTATTTACATTACAGTCTGCATAGAATATTAATCAAATATTTATCTGTAGCAGAATGGAACATTAAACATGTGTGAAGAAATGATCATTGTAAACATGGATGGATCATTGTAAACAATAAACAGCAGCAGGTGGGTGGAGCCAGGACCGTAGAACATGCAGCTCCGGAGCCAGAGATACCTTCAGAAAAGTACAGAGAAAGAGAGACCAGAGAGAAACAAGCACAGGACTACGGGACAGAGAGGACACATATAATAAAGACTAATAAATGTGAGAGTGGGTCTGAGGAGAAACAGAGAGAAGAAGAAGTGCGCAGAAGATCATGGGATGTCCCCCAGCAGCCTAGGCCTATAGCAGCATAACTAAGGGATGGTTCAGTTGCCTGAGCCAGCCCTACTAAGGGCTATATCCTTACCTGTAACAGTGTCTATAGAGATAATTGTGACTAACTATAAGTTTAATCATAATAACTAGGACTGTAACTACAACTAATTATAAGCTTTGTCAAACAAAAAGGTTTTAAGCTTAATTTTAAAATTAGAGAGGGTGTCTGCTTCCCGAACCCAAACTGGCAGTTGGTTCAAAGCAGCAGAGCCCAGAAGAGCAGCTACTCTCCAGCCCTCCACAGAGGATGAAGGAGCACTCTCCTGCTGGGGTCCGACTGTTACTCAGAAGATGGAATGGAGTCTGGAGAGCTGCAGCACTACAGAGCAGAGCCCAGCATCAGTATTGATGACTGTCCCCTGCAGTGGTGGTATGCTCACTCAGGAGCCTATGAAAAGTTGTCAGTCCTAGCACGCAAGTACCTGGCCTCCCCGGCAACCTCCGTACCCTGTGAGAGACTGTTTAGCCTTGCAGGCCACATAGTGCAAAAGAAAAGGGCAGCCTTGCTCCCAGAAAATGTGACCAAGGTGGTCTGTCTCAGCGACTGGCTGAGAAATAAGAGGCACGAGGTCAGCATAGCTGCTATGTTCTCTGTAGCCTACTAGAAGTGATTGCTTGATGTTATTTCAGCACTTTGTGATGAACTATGTTACTTTTGATGTGCTAACTTACAGCACTGTGACTGATGGGTCTGTTTCATTTATTTTTTATTACTGTATCTGAAGCAGAGGAAAAGCAACAAGTTTAGTGTTGTATTACTCAGAAAACTGTTGTTACTGTTTTTATATGATAACTTATGGCACTTTACTTTTTAAGGACCTGATGTTTTATTTTATTTGTATTTCCTAATTATTTGGAGTTTGACAAAAGAACACATCAGAATGTAAATGGATGCATCTGTTCAAGTGTGTTTAAAAACAATAAATGACTTCATAAAGTAATTTTTTTGTTCTATATCAATCTTTAGATCTGCCACAATAATGTAATAATGAATTTAAATGAAAAATACCTCAAGTTGAGGGCTTTTCTCAGCAATTTTTAGGTGAGATTAAAAAAGAGATTAATTAGATCAATTAATTACAGATCATAATTAATTCATCTCTTAATTTTTTTATCTCTTGGCAGCACTAGTGTGACATTGACAGGTGGACCGGTGCAGTGGCAGCAGTAAAGTGGGTATTGTACCAAACCATTGTGGTGAACAGGGGTTGAGCTAGAAGGCAAAAATTTCCATTTATCATTTGATGTCTGGTTCAATTATCACACATGGTCATGAGCTTGGGATAGTGACTGAAAGAATGAAACTGCAAATACAAGCAGTGGAAATGAGACTTCTCCATAAGGTGGCTGGACTCAGAGAATAAGGTGGAAATAGCTCAAAAACCTGGATGGAGCTCAGAGTAGAGCTGCTGCTCTGTCAAAAGGAGCCAGGTAAGGTGGTTCAGGCATCTGATCAGGATGCTTCCTGGGTGTCTCCAATTTGGTGGTTTTGTGGGCATGTTCAACTTTTTGGAGATCCTGGGGCAGACCCCGAACATGCACGAGGGACTATACATCTTATCTGGCCTAGGAGTGCCTCAGGGTCCCGCAGGGGGAACTTGAAAGCTTTGCTAAGGAGATGGGACGTCTGGACTACCTTGCTTAATCTGCTGGCATGGCGACCCGAGTCCTCAAAGGCGGTTGGAAACAGCAAACTTGTGCTCTGCTCTCAAACCTGTGAAAGCACAGGTTGTCCTGCTGCAGACCAGTATGGTGCTTTCATTATTGCACCTCCAGTTTCTTCCTTCTGAGCCAGACAGCCATCCTCAGCATGTGACACATTACACACTATACACTACACTATGCACTGTGAATGCAACCTTCACGTGTCATCACCTTTAAGTTGATCTGCTGAATATGTCAGCAAACATCTGCTGACAAATCCAGCAGTTACAGAGCACCATAATCATTCATTTGGACTGTTTTTTGTGCCCTGATGAATCCAAGTCCTGATTCAATAGAATACAGATGAATTTCAGTCCAGTATTTCTTCTCTTTGCTGTTTTTGGTCTCCACCAACTCTAGAGAAAAACATCTGTGTCTTTTGCTTCTATATGCTCCACTACATCAGATTTCTCTAGGAAAACAACTGTTGAAACTCACTACTAAGCATAGGAAAAGCAAGGGGAGCTGCAGATTAATTTACAAATATATTACAAATGTTCAGAATGCATATGAAATTCTGTTTGTGCACTTTCTAATAAACTATAAAGTCCACAGAAATAAATGTTAATAAGCTGCTAGTGTCCTCTGGTTAACACACTTAGCAGCTGTTTTCCAGAGGCTTAGTAGTCAAATGGTTCCTGAAGAATTAAAGAGCTAGCTAAAAAGTCTAATTAAGTGTCATGCTGTTTAACGATAAACACCAGCCAGAGGGGCTTTTTACAACCTGGCAACCCCAAAAGCCATTCTTATGACTAGCATATTAATTATTTATGAAGTAATAGTAAATATGTATTTACTATTAATAAAGCCTTTAGTTACAACTCATTAGAAATACTACCACCATTACTCCTACTAAGAATATTAATCTAACAATTATTAGTAACAATTATTAATTATTAGTTCAAACTCTTAAAAAGTAATAAATAAAAATATTTTACATAATATATAATAACATGATTTTTTAAATTAAAGTATACTTGTACTTTTTCACAATTTATTTCTAGTAGATGTTATAGAAATCTGAATTGTAGTGTCTGAAATACTAATTTTACAAATATTTACAAGCTTTCTTTAAAAATGCTTTGTAGCAGTCTTAATTCAGAAAGTTTTCCAAATATTAGTCTTATTGGCTTGTTACTGCTCTAGAGTGACTAAATTGTGTGTCATTTGCTCTTCATATGTTTTACCCTCCATCAAAACACGTGTGAGTTGTGACCATTGTTCTTGCTTGAACCGTCTGATAAAGTCACTTCCAGACAGAAACCCTCTCTCTGAGGCCCTGAACAGCTCTCTGTACTTCCACACCACAATCACAATTCCACATCTGTCCTCCTCTCCCTCATCATCATTTACATTTTCAAATCTGCATTTTTCATATAGATCCCACCTTACTCTAATTTTAATATCACTGTTATTTCCCATGACACCTTTTGTTTTATTATACATTATGAATTTTTCCCTCTCTCTCTCTCTGTCTCTCTTTCCTTTGTGTTACTTTCTCCTGCTGTCCCCCCCTCCTTTTCCCTCTCCCTTTCCTCTTCTAATCCCTGTGCCCACACCACGCTTATGAGCTGAAATATTTTATCAGGTGGAACCCTCAGTCAAACTTATCATTTTAATCTTATTTCAATAAAAAAAATAATCTCTCTTCTTGGCTGTTTGACAGCAGCTAATGGTTTTTCGTTATCGTAAAGGAAACTTTGAGGGGTGAGATAGACTGCCAAAAAAATGCAAAAAAACCCCTCCTGTATATTCCTCCCCAGATGATTCATAAAACATGAACTAAGAACAGGTAACATATGAGGCGAGAGGACAAAAGCCTGCCGAATAAATTCATGCATGCATGCAGATTTACATATTCCTGCGGCCTTTGAAGCTCATAGCTGTGGCTGTTATGGCAGCCTGTATTGTGATGTATTGTTTGTTCGTGGTATTTGCTGGTGCTCACAGCACAGCTACCACTCTCACTGCTATTGGGGAATAAAAAAGATGGTGGCGCGCATGGACGCAGCGGCCCCATGGGGACCCAGCGAGAGTGAAAGTTTTTTCTATACAAGACGCCCACCCGCCTTAACCTACGATCGAGAGACACTGCTAAGCATCAGAGCAAGGTGTGCTGGAAAAATCACGGTGCTTCAGCATAATTTGGACATTCTAAGCCAGCACGGTATCCTAGCGGAGACTACGCCGGCAGCCATCCGAGGTAGGAGGAAGCGAAAGCGCTGCGAGCGTAAACAAAAGAGGGGGAAGAGAGCCGGGATACACGCTAGGCTAAAGGCTAACCCCGCCAGACCAGCAGTGCCGTCGCTCCTTCTCTCCAACGTTCGCTCCCTTGACAACAAGCTAGACGAGCTTCGTTTGCTGAGGACAACACGCAGGGAGTGGAGAGACTGTTGTGTGCTTGCGTTCACGGAGACGTGGCTCCAGGACAACGTTCCAGACGCGGCCATACAGCTGGAGGGGACGACACTGTTCCGGGCGGACAGAGACGCGGCAAGCTCCGGTAAGAGCCGAGGCGGAGGCCTGTGCATATACATCAACAGAGACTGGTGTATCAATGCCACGTTAGCCACAAAACACTGCTCTCAGCTGGCGGAGTTCCTCATCGTGAAATGCCGGCCATTCTATCTGCCGAGGGAATTCACCAACGTGATCGTAGCAGTTGTTTACATCCCCCCTGGCGCTAACGCTAATGCTAACGCTAACGATGCACTCGGTGGGCTGCACGACGCCATCAGTGAGCTGTTGACAAAACACCCGGACAGCTTCGTAGTGATCGCAGGGGATTTCAACCACACCAACTTAAAGACTGTGCTCCCCAAGCTCAAACAATGTGTGGACTTTAAAACCAGAGGAGAGAACATGTTGGACTTGGTGTACACAAACTCTCCCGACGCATACAGAGCGACCCCCCGACCCCCCATTGGTCGCTCGGATCACCTTTCTGTCATGCTGGTACCGGCATACAAACCGTTCCTGAAGCGCAGCAGGTCAGAGATAAAACACACGCGGATCTGGCCAGAGGGTGCACCCTCGGCGCTTCAGGACTGCTTCAGGAATACGGACTGGGAGGTCTTCAAGATCGCAGCCTCCCAGGGAGACTGCGTAGACATCGGGGAATATGCAGAGGCGGTGACCTGCTACATCGCAAAGTGCATAGAGGATGTCACGGTAGCCAAGACCTTCAGGGCACGTGGCAACCAGAAACCGTGGATGACAACTGAAGTGCGCTCACTTTTGTCAGCCAGAGACAAAGCCTTCAGGGCGGGGGACAAGCCTGGACTCCGCTCTGCCAGGACTGCACTCTCCAGGGGGATCAAGGCTGCGAAATGCACGTACGCAGAGAAAATCCATCGGCACCTCTGTGACACAGGCAACACCAGACGAATGTGGCAGGGAGTCCAGGCGCTGACGGACTACAAGCCCAGGCAGAGGGTCGAGGACGACGACGCCTCCCTTCCTGACAGGCTCAACAACTTCTTTGCGCGCTTCGAGGAACCAAACCCGACAACCGGAAGGAGGGCCGACCCCCTACCATTTGTTGGGCCAGCTCACACCATCAGCGTAGCAGACACGTGGAGGATCCTGAAGAGGGTCAACCCACGGAAAGCAGCGGGCCCAGACAACATCCCGGGACGTGTGCTGAGAGACTGCGCTGGTGAGCTGGCTGAGGTCCTGACTGACATCTTTAACATCTCGCTCAGTCAGGCCACCGTTCCCACATGCTTTAAAACATCCACCATAGTACCGGTGGCAAAGAAACCAGTCGTCTCCTGCCTGAATGACTACCGCCCCGTCTCACTAACACCGATTGTGATGAAGTGCTTTGAACGACTTGTCAAACCACACATCACAGCCAGCCTCCCTGCATCATTCGACCCCCTCCAGTTCGCATACCGACCCAACCGTTCCACAGAGGATGCAATATCCACCACCCTGCACTCAGTCATCACTCATTTGGACCACAAAAACACCTACGCCAGAATCCTGTACATTGATTTCAGCTCAGCGTTTAACACCATCATCTCACAGACACTAGTGGAGAAACTCCTGCTACTCGGCCTGAACACCGCCACATGTCTCTGGATCCAGGACTTCCTGACCGAGAGACCACAGTCTGTTCGGGTTGGGAAAAACATCTCCAAATCCATAACGCTGAGCACTGGTTCTCCCCAAGGGTGTGTACTCAGTCCACTACTGTTTACACTGCTGACACACGACTGTGCAGCGAGAAATGAGGGGAACCTGATCACAAAGTTTGCAGATGACACCACAGTGGTGGGACTCATCAGGGCAAACGATGAATCAATGTACAGGGAGGAAGTAGATCACCTGGTGGACTGGTGTAGACTGAATAACCTGGTGCTGAACGTGGATAAGACCAAGGAAATGATCATCGACTTCCGGCGGACTCAGCCTGAGCACGTTCCGCTCAGCATCAGGGGCCACCCCGTGGAGAGAGAACATCAGATTCCTAGGAGTGCAGATCTCACAGGACCTGTGCTGGAAGAAGAACACCTCAGCGATAACAAAGTGGGCCCAGCAGAGACTGCACTTCCTGAGGAGGCTGAAAAAAGCCTCTCTCCCCACCTGCATCCTCAGGACCTTTTACAGAGGCGTGGTGGAGAACGTCCTGACATACTGCATGTCCACTTGGTACTCCAGCTGCAGTATGGCGGACAGGAAAGCCTTACAGAGAATAGTCAGGGGGGCAGAGAAGATTATTGGAGTTTCTCTTCCCTCTGTCCAAGATCTCTTCCAGAGCCGCTGCAGGAGCAGAGCTCTGTGCATAGTTAAGGACTCCTCACACCCTCTCCACAGATTTGTTGAACTGCTACCTTCAGGCAAAAGATACCGGAGCATAAAAGGCAGAACCTCCAGACTCATTAACAGCTTCCTACCACAAGCTGTTAGACTACTGAACAGCTGAAATTTTTTTATTTTCTATTGTTATTGACATCACAATTTTGCACAACGGGCGTATCGCAATATGTTGGGGGGGGGGGGGGGGGGGGTTTGAGTGTGTTCATTTCTTTGACTTCTTTAGTACTTATTTTGTACTTATTTAGTATTTATTATTACTATTTTATTATTATTACTATTTTACTATTATTTTACTTTTACGTTACTCTATGTTGACCTTCACTCTCCGGACCCCAGGAAACGCTGTCTCATTTTGTCTGCACTGCAGTTGTATGTACAGCAAAGTGACAATAAAGCCTGATTTGATTTGATTTGATTTGATATTGTACATGTCAGTTTTTGTCCTCTACCTTCATCATAATGTCATGAACTTCATTATTTTGAGAGCCAAGACAAGTAAGCACATCCACATGTGACATGACAGGATTTCCCTCCATCTCAGTAGGAATGTGAGTAGAGAAGATCTGAGTGAATTCTCGGTCTTAAGTACAGATTCATATTTTTTCTACTTTGTTTAATATATTAGCAAGTTCTTCCAACATTACAACTTTTTTTAAGTACTAACTCCTCATGTTGGACATGCTAGGAATGCGAGGAGTCCTTCGAATCAGAGGGCCAAACCCACAACTGGCTCCTTTCAATGAGCATCAGCATTTGATGACAGATGTCTGAGCTTCTCACTCTGTCTCTGAGGGTGAGCCTAGCCACCCTGAGAAAAAAACCCATTTTGGGCACTTGTATCTATGATGCTATCCTTTTGGAACGTGAGCATAGATGAGGGTTGGGCTGTGGAGCTACCCGTTTAGAAGACTGCCACCACTCCCAGGTCTGTACTATATATGAAGCCACAGCTACCAGGCAGTTATTTTAGCTTAGTATGAAGAATATAAACTGCTAATCCCAGTGGTAAAAATAAATAAATAAATAAAAATCTGATGTTTTTGGGAGATGTTGGAAACACTTCTTGCCTGGGCCAGAGGCTCCCTGGTGTCTCCACTACTTCATGGTGACTACAAGACATACACAGCGGCAGTCTTGATGAGGAGAGGGTTTCCAGTGTAATAACCTGGTTAAATGTTAGTTACTGAGTCTTTCTTTAACTTCACTTTCTACAACCTCCACAGGAAAACACAAGCCATCAGTCACAGTTTTTGCTGTACCTATGTGGTATCTCTGTCCGGTAGCCCCAACATGTAGTGACATTTTTGAAGAAGCGCACATCATTTACGCCATAGCCATGGCCTAACCTCGGAGCCATAGGGGCGGCATTGCCCCTTAATGCAGTCCACCAGAGTATCATTCTGTCAGAAATGTGGGTGTTTGTTCTCTGCCCGTTGCTTCTAACTCACTTGCTAATCATCTCAGTGTGCACAGAAGGTCATGTTCTGATGAAGATAACATGGATGTCATATGCAAAAAGCACAGATGCAACCCAGAAACCAGCATACTTGCCACTCTCCACACTCTGTCCCTGTCCATGAAATCACAAACAGATTTGGTGACAGGGCACAGACCTGGCAGAAGATGCACTGAAGATGCACTAGATTTCCTTTCTTGTCTGACATCAAGCAAATACAGGATTATTGCAAACAACCTGTTCATCAGATTAGGTGTCCTACGAAGGATTTCCCAGACCTTGGATATGTAGAGCCACAAATGGAAAAGCTCTGACTTGGCTAAAGGTCTGGATTGGCTACTGTTCAATTCAAATCAGTTGCTTAGAGAAAAAAACATTCATTGATACAAAAGTGTCACAGTTCATCACTTTACAGCTTTGTCACTTGTTCATTCACCTGCAGGGAAGCTGCAGCTTACAGAGGAAGAAAGGGAGGAGGAAGATCCGGTACTAGAGATGCCCTCAACCCAAACTCCTTCTGTTTCTCCATCACTAAGCATCCATCCCTGTCGCCGTCCTCCCTGTCCACCTTCCGGCTGCCTATTAGAGGCAAAGGGGGCACATTCCCTGACAGATAATTTGTTAAATGAATGAAACAGATGTCTTGTTGTAAGTTGTTTTTCCTCTCTCTTCTTCTTTATCTCTCTTTTTTATTTTTTTTATTTTTTGTTTTTGGTGGTGGCAGCAGGGATGAGCCAGATCTTTTTTTTTTTTTTTTTTTGGTGAGGGGGGTTTCTGGAGGCCTCTGAATTTGCTACAGGGGTGGTTTGGAAGGAGGGAATGCCTGGGGACCCAAAAACATCATTCACATCTCTCCATAATCACCAAGGCCATGCTAGGATGCCTCCTTAATTTACATAATACCGTCCCGACACTTTTACTCCTGCTATCCATCATGGATGGGATGAGGAGATGAGGCTCTCTTCTCCTCCCTCTCCCTGTGTCTGTCTTTGCTCCCTCTGATTGTGTCTTGTGTTTATCTGCCCAAGCACAAAAGATTGATTCCCTGCTGTTTCTCTCCCTTATGTTCAGCAGATATGAATTTTCACGGGAAGATGACGCACTGAGTCAGCTAATAATAAACAGAAAACACATATTCAAAAACAGAGAGAAGAAAGGCAGAGAGGAGGGAAGGTGTCTTTCTGTGTTTGGTTGATGAGGAGAGATGGATGTTGTGGGGTGAGAGACAGAGGAAGGTATTGCGACGAAAGTTGAATTACAAATCTCCCCTTTACACAATGCTGTTAGTTTCATTGCTATTAAAGTTGCATAGTCAGACAAAGCAGACTGAAATCTGCCCTAGGTCAGTGATGTTGTGGCGGAGTACAATGACACCATCATACATGAATTCATCATTCATATGACATTGAAATGACTGACAGGAGCCCACTTATGGTTTCACTTAAAAGTAGGATCAACTCAATTAGTCTCCCAGTCTAAACAATCTACTCTTTGATCCCACCCACAGGAGCGTCTCCTGAAACAGCACACAACAACAGTAGGAGGTGAGGTGTACCAGACCTTTGTTGTCATGGTTACCATTATAAACATAAGGTCACTCTCATGGAATAGCCATGGTTTGGTTAGGTTTAGACACAAAAACTACTTGGTTAGGTTTAGTAAAAGATTGTGGTTTAGGATAAAAAGTACTTCTTAGGTTAGAGGACCTTAGTCCTCATGGTTACAACAATAAATGTTGATGATTATTGTTTTCAAGTGCTTAATGTTTACAGTCTCCTGTGTGAAGGTCCAACCTCCTCCTGATGTGCTCTGTCATTTACGTACTATACCTGACTTTCTAACTAACAATCGTTCGTAACAAGCTGCTACACAGACGAGCTGTGGGGTCACATCTATGAGCTGCAGTCACTGATGTTTAGTGTTTAGGATGATGTGTTGTGTATCTGAACCCCTCAAACACATTTGCTGTTTCTAAATAGATTTTGCTTACGGTGTGCATTTCATCATTTCACCACTGACTGTGTGTTGAGTTTTCCGGCCTGTGAAGGCCATTCAGGTGGAGCTCATACTGTATGTAATGAATTTAGTGTTGTCAGTGAGAAAGCTCTAAAACCCTCTGTCCACTACCTCCTCAACAACAAACAGCAGACAGACACAGTCAGAGAGCAGCTGAACACATTGGAGCATTTAGCAGCTAAAGAGACAGATATTTACCTCAGAGACCGGTAGAGACCAAAACCAGAGCGCAAAGAGAGCAAATACTGGGATTAAGAAATGCCTCCAAATGAATGTTAACTAATGCAGCTTTAAAAAATAGGGAATTAATCCATAATTAATTAATCAATTAATTAATTAATTAATCCATGATACTGTAATATGTCCTGTATTCTTTTGTTCTGGTGTGAAGATAGTCATTTCATTTAAAGAAAACTAGTTTTTTACTTTTAAATATCTAAAAATGATTGATCAAATGTTTATTCATGGACAGATGAAACCATGTCATTGACAGTGTAGCAGATTCGAAATATAAATTCACAATATTGAGCAGCGCAGGCCTTTAACTTGTGTGGTGTTAAATCAGAGCGGTGTCGGGAAACTGTGTGCTGTGCCTGCGAGCGCACGGGGCCATGTCTGGTTCACGGAGGACATTACCATAAGTACCATTACTGTCAGAAGCCATGAGATCTGTATCAGTGAAATATACTACTGTTGTCGCTACGGCATCTGCCTTGACTTACAACGCCTCTACCCTAATACTGACATTTCTAGCACCCGCACCCACGATGCAGTTTGCTACCAGAAGTAATGTGGCAATATGTTGAATACCACAGCATGGTATCAATTCAGTCACAACCAATAGGAAAGACTGAAGAGGCTCAACTCTGAGATTTGAAGGCATCCTGCTTTACATGAAACCCATTTTTAGTACAAAAGACAACTGTTTTTCAAATGTCTCATGATTAGTTTAACTGTATTCATATTCCAGCATATTATCCATACTTCTGACTTTCAACTTTTTTTTCCTTCAAGCCATTTTAGGAATTCTGGAAGTATAACCTCAAATCCCCCCACTGAAAACAGAGTGCAAATTTAGAGTGTACATAATTTATGTAGTGATTCTGAACATAATGCCACATGAATGCAGTACAAGCTAATGGGAACCAAATGTTAGTACATGGCCAGCTGAAGCCTCCTTGTCAGGAAAAACTCCAGCTCTCTCTGCCTCCTCCACTCAGCAGTGAAGGAGGTGGTTGAAACACTGTGAGGCAGTCAGTACAGAGAAACACTGTCAAGTATTTAATGGCTGGCAACACTCTGTCTTCACATATAAAGATGTGTAAATGTTTGAAAAAGGCTGAAAAACTCATGAGACCAGTTCAGTTTTATTCAGTCCTCCAGGTCTTTTGACTCTCATAAGTTCTGCATGTCTGTGCCTTAGAAACAGGTTGTTTTAAGACTGTATGATCTCCTATCATACAGTATTAAGAATAGTTTTTTTTCTGCTTAGAAACATCCCTTTTCTTGGTGGAGATAATGAGGAGGTCAGGGTCAGAAGAGCTATCATACACAAAAATGTTGTGACTGGAGGACCTGTTTTAGAGTGCTAAATAGAAACTTTGTTGAAGACATGCTGAATTCAGTGTGGTGTGAGGAAAAGTCCATCTCTTCATATATTCTCCATGGGACATGAATGACCTGCTTCTGAAGGCATTCTGGACCTAGATCAGAGGTCTGCTTCGGACAGAATGGTCCTCAGGTGGACACAATGTATTGTACAGTTATTGAATGGGATAACTAGTCAAATCAATTTAGTCAAGTTGTCTCAGAGGGTGAAGGAAAATCCACAAAAATGGGAGAAATTTTGGAGAGAGCAGGTGGAGAGAGATCCCTCATACACGAGGGACAGAAATGCATTAGGTGCCACATGCACAGAATAGTTTTTTAGAATAGACAAAAGACCTACAACATTCATATGTGCAGACCGGAGACTGCTAGTCATTGTGAACTGAAATCACTAAACAAGCTTTTACCAGCAGCCACCAACACTCTCTGATGACATGGAGACTTTTGGTAGTTAAGAGAGTTAAACTTTGTCTTCTAATCTTATCAACCGATAAACAGTAGAGCTCCTTATGATTCACTAACGATTGCATGTGCCATCTGTAGCCACAGCTTCTGAACCAGTAGGTGGTACTCTACCAGTTTCAGGACGGCAATGCCAATCATTCTTACCAACCTGTATGCCATTGTGGTTTTACAGTTTTAGCATCACATACTGCAAGGTACGTAAGTCCTGCAGAGCAAAGCTCTAAGAGCTCAGTATGTAAATAACATTCTCATCGCTGTAGACAACAGAAAACTACAGACTCATGAAGGTTCAAATAGATAATGTTAATGATTACATAACACAGTCCATGCTGTGTTTGGTGACCAAATGTCACCCAATGTTCTTCATGAAGCTAAAATGGACTGTTTGCCACTGTAGCCTGGAACACTTAAATACACAGCAGGCTTAGTGTAAGTGGGAATGAGTGGAGCTGAAAAGTAACCACCTCTAGGACTATTCTGAAACAGCAGTGTCCAGCTTATGATTGTGAGCATGTGAATGTGTGTATGACAGATTGCATCCCACTGAAAATGAAGAACAGTCAGTGAACAAAACACATATAAAGAAACACTTTACTAATGCTTTGACAGTGCAGTTTTTTTTTTAAATTCCATGCCAGCAGAACAAACCAAAGTGAAATGAAGTGAGTAAGCAGAATGTGCGTAAGGGACAGCTACAAGAGAGACAGCGTGGTTGTGCAAGACAGAAAAGTGTGTGTGTGAGTGGCAGAAAAAGGAAAGCAGAAAGAGAGATCCCAAACTTGCAGAGTATGAAGAGAACAACTGAGAAATATGAGGAAGATCAACAAAGCCTAAATGTTGTCTCTGTGTGTTGTCTCTCTATGCTGATGCTGTTCAGGTCTCATCCAGAGATGAACGTGTTATTAAAAACATAGTGTCTCCAGCAGATGAGTTCCTACAGTGGTCAGAATGGTCAGGATTAGAGGGGAAACACTCTGGTGGTGGCAGCTGTTGGTAGAAATCCAAATCAGAAAAGCCTCCTTTGTTTACAGTGATGAGTAAGTGGACTCTCACCCAGACTGGTGAGAATACACTACCTTGGACACAAGTTCAGTTTTGCTGGTGAGTGTGTAGAACAAATGCAGGAGTTGCACAAGAACAGACCTGATTTAATCACCTTGATTTAATAGCTTTCGTGTCATGTGACCCAGTGATGATCTATTCTAAAATGTATGACTACGTGGCCCAGAGAGGTCAGAGCCCTTTAGGTTGTATGTATGGTACAACACATAATAAAGGGTATAGTTCTTGGATTTTGTTGTGTTTTTCCTTTTCCCAGGGGTCCAGTGTTCCTCTGTCTGTCTCTCTGTGTTCTGGGAAGCAATATAAAACCAGATGTTTTCTGGTGATACAAAATCATTTATTTAAAAAAAATCTTGACATATTTACACAGACCAATAAGAGAGGTAAACTAAAATGGGAAACAGGACTATTGGATGATGTTTTAAACAAAGAAACACATGTAACCAAAAGAAGACTCTCAAAAACAAGAGTTACAGCTATCTGTCTCACTGAAACCATTAATTAAAAGGAAAACCTGTTTGTCTACTCCACTGTGATTAAAAAAAAAAAGAGTACAGCCAAAACAACACCTCTGTCCCTGGTGTCTCTAAACATGCTTTTGTCTGTGCTAGTGTGATCAGTTTTTTAAACCTAATCCTGGTCCAGTCCCCAGGTAATTCAGCTTGTACCTCTGTACAAAGTTCACAAAGTTCTAAAAATACACAATAGCAGCAGGCATGCTGGTGAGTTCATAATACCAGCAGTAGCAAGTGACAAGCCGGCCAAGCTTTCATAATATTGGTCCCAGGCAGCCACTGCTTGATTGGAGGGCTGGACCATGTGCTGTTCCAACCAGTATCCAAAGTTCAGGCAAGAAGTGGGTAGGAACGTGAGCCTCGCCTCCAGCAGCTTGAGCCAGTCTTGTACGGGGGACCACACATTCTTCTTAGTATACACACACACGCACTCTATAAGAGGGTTGGACACACACAAGGGGATGCTGACTGCCACACGTGAGAGCCCCACATGAGAAAAAGTTTTTGAGCATCCTGTCTGGGGTGGGGAACATTGCCCAGTGCCTCCTTTGACTCCGGCAGGTCCGGCAGCTGCACTGAGGGACAGTACAGCTGAATATTCGGTAGAGTTCACAACTGTAGGGCTAGATTCTGAGTGGAATGATGAGGCGAGATACAGGGGTATGGGGTTTATGCAGGCTTAGTGACCAACTCAGGGGTGAATTAGTGGCCCAGAATGAACCACAAGTTTAGATTCTCTAGTGTCCCTAACCATCGAATTAGATAATCATCTTAGACAGTGGAGAAACCAAGCTGTCATCCATTCCCACTTCCCGCTCCTCCCCTCCACCTCTCAAGAGCACCTGTTCAGGTACCTCCTCAACTGACTGTTCCCCAGTTCCAGCAGTGCCATTTACGTGGGACAGGAGCCCATATAGTTGGGTCAGGCTTGCCTTACCCTGGCTGAGTTAGGATGTAAGCTGGGGAGTGTACTTACTACAGCCAAACCAGCCACTTCCTTGCTACCTGTCCCCCTTCGAAAAAAGAGGAGTTTCACCAGTATCAGTGGGGGTTCTTCTTCTCCAATCCCCTGAACAAGACTGCAGCTAGAGGACACATTAGGCTTGTGTAACCTAGATGAATTTAGCAATACATTCATAGGAGCCTTAAAAAAACAGTTAAAAAAATGTTAATTCATTCATTATTTTTGTGTGAAATGCTCCTTTAGCAAGCACAAACACAAACAGCCAATCAGGTAGCTTTAGCGTCGCTTGTTGGAGGAAGGGATAAGTGTTACAGAAAGAGGAAAAAAAAGATTTGACACGAGAGAGGGAAAAGTAGTCGAAAAGCGAGAAAAACAAGGAAATTGAAGAAACTATATTTTAAAGGATACATTTTGGTTTGTTTTCTTTTAAGCTTTGGACATATATTTTATGCACCTCCAGTACGGTGTGTGCTTCTCCGACTGACTGACTGCGTTCAGAGGTTTTTCGCTTGTTTTTGACGAAAACATGGTGACAACTGAACTCGACACGGCAGTCGCTGGTATTTTCGTTGAAGGAGTATTTTGCTGATTTTGTCGGCATCGCCGAACTTGTCAGCTGTCGGACTGGGTTGACCCATTTCACGCCTGTACGTTGTTGGACTCTTTTTTTTGGGTTGTTTCGAGTTTGAAGGATTTGGCAGTTTTTTTTTGGAGATCGATCGTGAGTACAACTGGCGTTGTCAACACAAGATGGCGAGCCACCCATAGGAGAAACACTGGAAGAATCGTCTTCGCTGTGGGATTCACCCGCGCACTGTGGATAGAGACAAGTCCAGCACCTGAAGGTTGCGGTAGGACAGAACTGTGTTGCAGAGACTCGCTGTGAACTTTATTTGGACAGAGAAAAGGACTTAACTAAAGAGCTGATATATCCACCTGTGGGAATTTATGTAATTTCTAACATATTTCTCTGTGAGATCTGATTTGAGTTATGAGTCATTGATATTTTGTGTTTTATTTTATTTGTTCATTGTTTAACTCATTGTGTGCCAATTTGGTATCACTCTGGTGTGTATTGAGTAGAGCTGGTTAAGCAACTACAAGGAGATAGAAAATTAGAACTAAACTGATAAATAGGCCTAACTGAGATAAATTGAGAACTTAAATTGAAATTAATTCAAACAAAATGCCCGGGACTAAACCATTAATCTATGAAATATAGATATTAAATTATACTTCAACTCAAATAGGGTACGGTAAAACCTAAACAGATAAATAGGGGTCAATAATTTTACTTTTATTTTGTTTTTCCATATCTTTGATCCATATTGGAAATTGAGGCATTGTGTTATTTGTGTTGCATGGTTTACAGTGTTATTGTTCTTTTCCTTAATCAGTTATATAAACAAGCCGGCAGTAAATACCTATTAATACTACTAATCTGTGGTCTGTTATTCCCTATTCAATCACTCACCTGAACCTAGAGTCTAAACTAAATTTCAGTAGTCATACATTTACAGTTGCTACACTTGGACCAACAGACTCTGTTCCTCCTGACCTTAGTAGAGTCTGGGGGTGGACGAAAACTTTCTGGACGTCAATCTTGCCGCACAAGCCAGAGCTGTCAACGAACCACTGGTCGCCCCATGAGTGCCCTTGACTGTGTTACTCACAGCACCCTTGTATCTCATTCTCTCTAGTAACCACTGTTAGTAAATACGGCTTTATCCTTCCCTCATGTTAACCATTTTCTGTTTAAGAGTGGGGGTCATTTTGTTTTGCTTTGCAGCTCATATATATTCTGTTGTGTGTGTCGACTATAAACCTTGTTTAATTCTTTGGTCTCAACAATAAATCTAAACAAAGAAGCTTCAGCGCTTTAGAGAAGGGACTGGTTTTCATCCAGTATTTCAGCTCTGATGGACTCACCCACTAGCAACTACTAAAGGTCAGCTTTTGACATTATGAAATTTAATTGTGTCCTCGAGCATCCAAGTAATTATGGCACTTGAGTGAAAATGATCCCGGGGCATACAAGTCAAGAAGGTGCCGAGTTATTTCAATTGTGTTGACCAGTCCCTGATAAAGATGTGATGTCACTGCATAACGATTCTCTCCAGTTGACTTTTGTGCTTTCTTCATCATGAAAGCAAGCTCTTTGTTCTGTCATCTCTGTTTTGTACAAGGCTGGATTTCCACCTAGCATCTCCCAGAGGATTAACTCCTGCTTTGTGGGCTTTTTTCCTTTAGGTTTCTGTCTGATGAAGACTTCAGTGTCTCAGAAGACTAGGAGGCCAGAGGGATGGGGCTGGAAAAGAAATGGGTGGAGGCAGGTAGATGGGGAAAGAGAGTAAAAAATCAGGTAGATGGGGGGAGTTGGGTGGGCGCAGATGAGGATTAGATGATATGGACAGTTATAGATGGAGAAGGAAGGATGATCAAAAGTACAGAAGATGAGGACAGGTGAACCAAGATGGAGGTATAGGTGATAGGATGAGAGGAGTGGCCCCCTAGGCTGAAACAGAGACTTGAGAGGACTGGAGTCAGTTTTGAGTCATGTATATGAGGATTTGCAAAACAACCTGAACTCATCTGCCATGCCATGTGAGTGCATGTAGACTCTCTTGACTTGTGATTTTGTCCATTATACTGACATCACTGGCATATTGTGGACCAGTAGACCTGACAGACTTTCTGCTTTTTGACTGAGTGTTTACTAAAGAAGACTTGAGATTTCACCTGGATAAAAGATGTTGAGGAAAGGTCTGGGTAACTGTCTGTTATGTTTACATTATGAAAGTAAGACGAGAAGATCAATATCAGTTGCATATCTGTGTGTTAAGTACAGAGCTGGAGTCAGGACATGGTTAGATCTTAACATAAAGAATAGAAGAGGGGGGTAACAAGTTAGTGTGGATGCGTCACTATGTGTGCAGCCTGTTACAGTAGCTCCCTCCACTATTTTTTTACTTTTTCTTATCTTTTTGGCACTTTTTGTTATAAAGAATTTCCCTATGGGGATTAATAAAGTTTTTCTGATTGTAGGTTTTGTCCCAAGGTGAAAAATATGCCAAGTTAAGGTCAGTGAGCATATGTTCAAGAACCTCTGTTCAGTCAATCCTCATTGTGACTCTTGCTGGGGTTGCCAGGTACTGGGCAGAACAACTGATCTAATCTTTTGTTCGCCTAGAAAGTACAGCTGAAGCATTTATTTGAAAACAGCTCTCGCTAGTGGTACAAAGAGATATATAGAAATGGGAGGTTGATGATGGCAATACTAAGTAATTAGAGAACACTGAAGTAAAAAAAGAGTACACTACTCACAATAAGTTAGGAATATTGTTATTTACATTCCTATTTGATCTGAATTTTAATGAAATAAGTAAAAGTTCTCTTTTACATTACTAATAATGAATGAGAAGAAACACCATTTTCATTCGTTTAATATTTATTACCCCAAAAATTTAGACAATAACAAGGATAGCCACAAATTAACATTGTCAGTGGCAGGTGTTTCCACCATTTGCCGCAATGACAGCTTGACAGCGACATCTCATGCTTCTCACTAGCCTCATGATGTTGTTCTGAGGCAATGCGTTCCACTCTTCCACAAGTGCTACACGCAGTTCTGCCAGGTCACGTGGGGGTGGGGTACGATCAACCAGTCTCTGCTTCAGCTGGTCCCAGACGTGCTCTATGGGGTTCAGGTCAGGGGACATTGCTGGCCATACTATATGAGGCACTCCGAGTTCCTGAAGTCAAGCTGTGACAATTCTGACGCGATATGGTGGAGCATTATCACCCATGAACAGAAAGTTGGGGATGTGCTGGCGGAACTGGGGGATGATGATGGGTTCTATGATGTCTCTGAGGTAAGGATGTGCAGTGACTGAGCCATCTGCATTAACCAAATCTGTTTTGCGCTGATTGGTGATGTCTGCCCAGACTGTTGCACCTTCTCCACCAAAGCGAACCCTGGGGACTATGTTGACCTCGGCGTATCGTTCACCTTGCCTTCTCCAGCAACGCTGATGACCATCATTTCTGTGCAAGGTGACCCGAACCGGACGGTAGACCACTGCTGCATTGTCCAGGTCACGTGGTCTTGTGCCCACTGCAAACGTTCATGGTGGTGTCTTGGTGTCAGTGGAGTCACCTGTCGTCTGACATTCAAGCCAAAGCGGTGGAGTCGGTTGCGAATGGTTTGTCTGGAAACCGTAGTACTCCTCACATCTCGTAAACGCGCCTGCAGCTCTGTGGCAGTTGCATAACGATGTCTGAGTGCATAGGTCCCTAGGTACTGGTCATCGTTGCGGTCTGTCACTCGTGGGGCTCCACTGTACACAGTGACACCATCACTGGAAATCACAAAATGAGGTGTGTCTATCACCCCAATACAATTGCCTCCCTATCCCAAAAATCTCTGAAGTGAAACAAACACCATATGTATGACATCCACTGAGTCTCTCACAATATCCCTAACAGTGTAAGTAATAATAGGTGTAGGAAGATGGAGGAACATGGTGGACATGGTTTTAAGATGGCTTGGAACCATGGACAATAGAAAAAAAACCACTGACGTACTAAGTGTATTTAACACCATCTACAGGTTTAAGTCTACGATTTAAGGGCAAAGGTTGCCATCTTGGCATTTACTAAAGGCTTAAAATATTGATTTTGCCAAAGGTGAGAAAACCTGGTTGCAGATATAGACGAATGATAAAGCACTTGTGACACTTGTCAATCAAGCTCATCAGCCACATCCCAAATCATAACCCAGAAACTCCCTGATTGTACTGAAATATATTCAGTTACAATTAAAAGCATATCACCATCAGGAACGCCTTGAAATACTTTAGGAAAGGTTGTTACTTACGAAATAAACTTTATTACAGTCAGAGAATTTTTGATACTCCATTCACCAACCAGGGGATAGTATAGCTGCTGCTTGATGGAGACAAGGGAAGGGAGGGATGGATGAATGCAGAAAGAGTTGGCTGGAGGGAGATGGGGTAGGAGATTAGGGTGGTGGAAGTAGGCAGGAGATAGGTGTAGGTAAGTAGAAATAGATGAATAGACATGACATATGGAGGTGAAGAGACCATAATAGGTTGACAGGTCTTAGGTAGAGTAGGTGGAACCAGTTGGTGAAGATAGGCAGAGATAGGCAGAGATAAGAGGGGATACGTGAAGGTATGCAGAGATAAAGTGGATGCAGATGTGGAAGGGAATGGGGTGTGATGAATGAGAGAGCAGGTATATTGAGTGTAAGGCAGAGTGACAGGGATGGGGGAGACAGAGTGAGAGACCTTGACAAGAAGAAAGAGAGAGAGAGAGAGAGAGAGAGAGAGAGAGTCCAGTCACAGCCGAGCCCCCAATAACCCTCTCTCCATAACCCAACTCTGCCCTTCCATGTTAACATACTGTGAACTGAGCACAAGTGACAAAATCAATCCATCACAGCCGCCCGCCAACTGGCACAGAAAGGGACAGAGGAGCTAACAGAAATTGATGACATCCCCGCTCGAATTTTACACTGTTTCGGCCACGGCGGCGATTGAAACAGACAGAGATTTATAGTCCAGTCGGGGACCGCGGCTATCCTTGATTGCCTCTTTTTTTTTTTCCTTCTTTCTCCACCGCGAAGCCCCCTTTTTGCATATTTATTCCCAAGCTCATCAAGAGTGAGGGGATGGATCAGAGTGACAATCTTATTTCACCTTTGGGGGGAGGAGGTGATGGTGGAGGGTGGGCGGTTACATCCTACACTTTGAATAAAAGCAGGACTGCCCATTCTGCTGTCTGTCTGTCTGTTTTCAGACTACACTTACACTCATTAGCAGCGTGGCTGGTATTGTTTTCACCTTGTGAGTGTGTGCGTGTGTGTGTTATCATGGCAAAATGTGGTCCTGAAGTCACCTACTGTGGTGGAAACGACCACTGAGGTGGTTTTGAGTTCTCTGGCAGGTGTTCATATGTTTGTCTGTGGACAGATTTTGTCACGATAGTGTCACAACCGTAAAAGATATAGTAACGAAACTTCACAGGTGTGAAGTTCAGATCAAAATGAAGCCTGAGTTCCAAGAGGGGTACAGTCCCGACCCATGGGTACTAATGAGTACTGAGCACTCATATAATAATGTAGTAATGACTGCTGAGTACTCTTGACAAAGCGGCTTTTATGTCCACACTGGGCCTGAACAGGGATGCTGAGTCTCTCCTGAGGCTGAATAGGTAAAGTGGGAGTCACTCTTCATCTCTTTACATCTTTGTAACTGGATTGTGTCCAGACTAAGTAGGCTTTACATGATAGAATGAGCCTGACCACTTCCAAATCAGGTTTTGAAAGAGTGATATGAGAAGCCATCTTGCCTTTTTTTTGTTGAAGTTTTTCTTTTAGTTGTTGTGAAAAAGGCATAAGTCTCTTCCTTGTGCTTTACATCATTGAATTTATAGAAATACTTATCTTACTGATCTACTGAGTGACTTGATGTATGATCAGATGGTAAAAGGCACACTGAATTAAGAAAAAAGTGAGCACAGAATGCATTCGTCCGTTTGCCTTGGTCCTCTTGGAAGCTATGGTTTCCCATGTTCACTGGTGGGTTTGACTGGCTTGCTGTTTTGGCTTTAAACAGCTTTTATGCTTACTGTTAAATGTGGGAAGTAACTCAGGGTAGCAGATGCTTTCAGCCGTTATGAGCAAGGCCTTGTGTCACTTTGTAACTGGCGACTGAGATCTCAGTCCCACTCGTTCTTGGGCGTCTTTATTTGTGTGGAACAGGAGAAATGATGCTTACTGCTCTGCATTGTGTCTGCAAACTGTTCTTGTGCTATTGCAGAGTTCTGTACATAATATTGTCTGTCTGTCAGTGTCTTTGTTGTCAGCAGCTGTTGTCTTGACTAGGGTGTCTCGGGGGTGGGTGGGGTGGCGGGGGGGCATGATGGTGGGGTGACTCTACCCGCTCAGTCATGCTTTGAAGGTTTTACGAGTACTTATGGAAAGTATAAATTTCACGGGCAGCGCCAAGCAGCAACCTAACGGTGCTTGATGACGGCGTCAGTGTAACGGCCACAGCAGTTACCCTGACAGGAAATTGATTAGAATAATTCAAATGTGATAAATAACTTTCATCATGTAACCACATAGTCCGGTGAGTGCGCCATTCGTTTGGGCCGCTAGGGTTTATGATAGGACTGTGCACTGGAGAGAAACAACATATCAAGGATATGCATTACACCAAACATCTTTGTCACAAATGGAAACCACCCCACACACTGTGTGTGACAATTGTCATGAAAAACTGGAGCCTGTCACAGCTGTACTTTCCTCTTTTGAATTTGTGTCTTGACATTACAGTAAATGGAACTGATATTAAGGCTATTAAACTGTGGTGTGAAAATGGAAATGATTATGACTGCAGATGACTGTACAGTGGAAACATCATGACAATCAATTATACAGACAAACTTGTCCCAGATATCACAAGACAAGCAGATCAAAGATCAAATATATAGAAACAGACTGAGTCTTACATGTTTCCTAGCATTTTGCCTTGCAGTGCCCTGGACTAAGCATTATATATTCATGTAATCAAATTTTAATAGTCAGAAACTCTCTGATTGGTCCACAATGTGACATCACCCTGCTCTAACATGTCACATGTCATGTCATGTAAAATAAGTTTGGCGGAAGATTTTGTGATCAGCCAATACGCCATCACTCATAAGATTAAGATTAAGGGATACTTTATTAATCCCAGTGGGGAAATTCGTTTGTAGCAGCAGTCACAAGGAGACAATAAATACACTCTATAAAGGAAAAATAATATATATAATATAATATTATATATATATATATATATATATATATATATATATATATATATATATATATATATATATATACACACACACACATATATATACATATATACATACCCACCTACATATATATACATATACAATATGTATAACATATATATACAGTTAATGTAACTGAGATTTATAGTGTCTGATGGTGGACGGCAGGAATGACTTCCTGTACCGTTCCTTAGAGCAGCGTGGTAGCAGGAGTCTGTTGCTGAAGCTGCTTCCCAGATTGTTCACAGTTTTATGGAGTGGGTGGGAGGGGGACTGTCCATGATTGTCCTCAGTTTTGACAGCATTCTGTCCCTCACCACCTCCTCCAGGTTGGCAACTTTAAAGCCAACAACAGACCCTGCCTTTTTGATGAGTTTATCCAGTCTGTTGGCATCCTTTGCTTTAATGCTGGAAGTCAGCCGTGTAGGTGGTGAATAGAAAGGGAGACAGCACAGTTCCTTGAGGAGCCCTGGTGTTGCTCGTCAGGAGGTCAGACTCACAACTCTGTAGCCTCACAAACTGTGGTTGGCCTGTCAGGTAGTCCTCAATCCATGAGACAAGGGGAGCCTCCACCTGCATCTTCTTTAATTTAGCACTCAACAGTCTCAGCTGGATGGTGTTGAATGCAGAAGAGAAGTCGAAGAACAAATGAATAACATGAAGCTTATGAAGAGTCAATCTAAATACTGGCACCAAATATTCCAGACTATCAAAGCTAGGGTCAGATAGTGCAAAAAATTCAAATAAATGAAGCATAACCCTATAAAAGCATATAAAATAACCATTACTGTTGTTGCAGAGCAACAACAACAGATCTGATTGCATTTGAATTATTTATTTACAGTCATTAAATACATTATGACTTGATGACAAAACTAAAAACACCTTGGAGTTGAAGGTGCTGACCATTAGCTCAGAATACAACCTTTTGATGCAAGTCATTCCCATCTCTTCCTGCCCTCATTTCCTGTCAGCTCTTTACTGTCGCTATCTAATAAAGGCTAAATTAATATTTCGAAAATACCTCTGATACTTATAATGACTCTAGATAGACCATTTATGCACAATGGATTCTTGGAGACATCAGCACAAAGCTAAGCTCTTATCAAGCAGTCATCCAACTGAACCTGACCATACATTGTACCTACACAGCTGTACATTCTTATCTCCTCTCACAAGCAGGACTATTTCACACACACAAAAAAGACTATAACATAAGTGCTTACATTCATCAGAAAGACACCATCAAATCTTTATCATCAGATCACAGTTGGAAACCAGCTGGTAAGTGCTGGTGAGTAATGGCCCAGTTCAGGCACTGGTTATTACCATAGGATCAGATATTTTATATTCACAGTGAGAAAAGTGGATCTCCTGTCAGTTGGACCACTCTGAATCACATCAAAGGACATGAATTTGACAGTGGCAGGTGTTGCCTTGAGTTTGTCTGATAAAGTGTTGAACAACTTGGTGTTCTGGTGTTTACAAGAACACCAGAACAGAGCGGCAAAAGTGCATAATAAAGTGACTGATTCCACTGTTCCCAGCACTGGCTACAAACTCCACATCTCCAAAAAGCAGAGAACTGTGGTTTATACAAATCCCTCAGTGATGTTATTGAAGGTTATTGTCATTTCACTAAAGACTCCACATCTACATGTTCATGTGTTTGTCTGTGAGTTGCTATCACTGTGGCGCAAGGGCTGCATTTGCAAAAACTTTTAAAGTAATAATGAGTGACATTTTCATGTGAATAAATGTCACTGTTGCTGCTTTTCTGTCACTGATTGTTATAAAGCAGCAGGGAGTCAACCTATAGCCAGTTCATGAAAGCTTTTACATCTGCTGTAAATGGTGTAAAAAGCCGGTGCCTGCATGGTCTTTCCTGTAATAAAAAAAAAAAAAGTAGAAGAAAGAAAGAAAGAAATACTCAAGTGCTGTGATGCATTTAATGTTTGCTATTTATTCGGAATCAAAAGAGGAAGAGGACTGAGGTTCATGCCTAGATTTTTGAAACTTAAGGGCAGTGGCTTCCAACCTTTTTTGGCTTGTGAACCCATGAAATTAACCAGTGTGTACTTGCAACCCTCATCACAGTTTGCATACATGCAAATTTTAATGGTTAAGGTTTTGGAGCGAATGTTGCTCATAAACGCTACTAAAACACTAAAGGTCTGTGTCCTTGATCTCCACATCTCCTCACACACAGTAAGTCACACCTCTTTTCACGATGCCACTCAAACATCACACACATCTGCATCCTGTGCAATTTGTCACCACTGCATCTCATGCCACCATTGGCTGTTGCCAAGCAGCCTATGTGTCTTACAGACTATTTCCCATGATAAATTAGCTGGGCTGTTACTATGCCAACAGAATTTGTTACTTAATTAAACTGATTCAAATCGCAATTGGCTGGATGGTGAAAGAAAGACAGAGAGAAAGAGGAGAGAGAGGGAGAGAGGCCACGACACACACACACACACACACGTGAGTGTGTGTAAGTGAGATGAGGCAGAGAGAATCCACAGAGGAATGACTGTTATTAGATAGGCTGAGATATTGAAATGGTCAGGCTTTGTAGACTTGGGCAACAAAAGAAGAAAGGTGAAAAAGAAAATACAAAAAATGATGAGGTTAAAAAAAAGGGAAAAAAAAAATTTTACACCGATGGGATCACACCAGCACCATGTTGATGCACAGACACATGAGTACTCAACAGCCTTCACTACATTATTACATGAGTACTCGGTACTGATTACTGCATTATTATATGAGAACTCAGCAGCCATTACTACATTACATCAGTACTCATAGGTCGGACTATAGCCCTCTTGGAACGCATTGGCTTCATTTTGATCTGAACTTCGTTACTGTATCTTTTACAGTTGTGACACACATCATTGTTACAAAATCTTTCCACTAAAGTTAAAACCACCTCAGTGGTAGTTCCCACTATACAGTAGGTGACTCCAGCACCACGTTTTGCCAGACACACACACGTACACACACTTCCTTTTTTACTCTATTCTGGTCATAAGCACAACATAATGATCTCTTACCAAAACCTAATGCTAACCTGAACATAAAAGCCTTAACCCCTAAATCAGTCATTTAAACTTTTTGTCCCCACAAAACTGTGAGACCCCACACACATTTTCAGTCCCCATCAGTATAGTAAAACAAACCCACACACAAACACACACATACACAATACCAGATGCGACAGCATGCTGGTAACAAAAAAACTGCACCCATCTGAAATGAATGATGCCTTGATGCCTTCAAAGGTGATTCTTTTTGTTTTTTTCTGCAGAAATGCATTGCTTTTTTTTTCTTTTTCCCCCTTTTTCCACTGTTCCACTTTTATTCAAATGAGCTGCTTGCAGGTCAGGCTGTTTAGATGGTGTGGAACTCTTCTGAGGTGCTACACTAGAAATCTGCTTATGTGACTGATGTAGAAAGGTCAAATGTAACTCATAATTCCACCATCTGATAAAACTGACCATCTAATTCCACAGGTAGATTCCCATGATGTCTGGAAGCAACAGACCGTGTTGTTTTTTCTTCATTGCCCCCCCCCTCCCCACTGTACTGCTGCAGCTGAAGTGGTCCAGGCAATTGCATTGTGTAGCGTAGCATACGCTGCCACCGGGCTTTGACCGCTAAGAGAAGAAAAGAAAGAATGGCAGAACAATTTGGCCATTGGAGCAAGACCAAACGGAGGGGAGCGGCAAGCATGTAATCTCCTAATTTGGAGCATCACGGCATCAGATCCCCGCCTGCTCGCCACTTTCTCTGGGCCTTACCTATAGCTCTTATTTCCATAACTTCCTGACAAAATCATTTTGTCCTGCGTGATTGGGCCTATTTGCATCAGACACCTCTTCTGCATATAGATTGATGGGTTTAATCAGCGAATCAGGGAGAGAGCTCAGACATCAATCAATGTCAAACCACTCTGTCTTGCTTTCAGTGGTAGCAGCCTTGTTTTTTCTTTTCTTTTTTTCTTTTTCTTTCTTTTTTTTTGGTCACTCTCTGGTTCTCTTTCTCCCTTCCAGCCCTCCTGATGTTCCACTCACATTCATCAGGGAAGACCGGATAGCCACAGAGACTGCAGGGGAGGGAAACAAGGGAGTTCTCTCTGTTTTGTTCTCTCGCCCCATTTGTTACAGACTCTGTTGTGAGTGTTGATACTGATTTTTTGTGGGATCTTTTGTGGGAAAAGACAAAAGAAAGTCATGGTCAGACCACTACCTAAAGCTTGGTTCTTATTTTTATACTCTATTCATCCATTTTGTCCAATTCTTCCATCAACCTCAACACCCGTGCCAGGTGATCTTTTCTAGCTCAGGAACATTCATTCTGTTTATCTTTCCTCTGCAGAGATTCCAGAAAGGAATTTTATTTTTGGGAGAGATTTTAGTGATAATTATTTTTTTATGCATGTCTTTTTTTTGTTTGTTTTGTTTTTGTTTTATTGCTTTTTGTTTCTTTGAGCAAAGTGACTTGTACAAGTGCAGTCGAGACCAGAAGAGAAATAAAAACTTTGCTACACTTTGATACAACATAATGAAATCTACGGGTTCAAAAAGATGAAAAGCAACATGACTATATAGAAACCAAATACCATCAGTTCTCAAATAAATACTGGCTTTCAAACAATGACTCATAACAATGGCGTTAATAAAGAGGTATGTCCAGAACAGACAAATAAAGGCCAGTTCCCTCTGCAACCATGGTTGTGGTGCCCCTGAGCAAGGTACTGATCCACCCCAGCTCTCCGGGCGCCTTAATTGACAGCCCCCTACCCCAGCGTCTCTAGTGCATGTGCATGCTTGTGTGTGTGTTTTGTTCACTTGGTGTGGGTTAAATGCAGAGAATAATTAATTTCCCCAGTTTGAGGGATAATAAAATGTATATAGTATAAATACCACATTGGATGTCATTTAATATCTGTTCCACTATCATACTGGCCAAATTATGATAGTATGAATTTTAAATCAGTGGGGATGATATGAATGACTATTTGTCATCACATTTTTAACTGCTTCCCAGGAGTATATCCCTGTGATTCCAAATGATAGATAATGGATAGCTGCATTAACCAATTAAAAGAAGGTCAATCTTTTAGGTTAATTTAAGCTTTTGGTAAAATTGGCATTGGGTGATGATATTCCGATAGTGACTGTGCTTGACTGAAATGCAACAAAAAAGACTGAACAAGCGCCTGCAGCACCCTCCATGGTCACACCTTCCAACACATACAGAAACACTTACATAATAGCATAATAATGAATAACGAAAGAAAAATAAAAGAAAAAAGAAAAACATATAACTCACATAATGCACAATTGCAACAGAGTTGAGAATATGACTGTGACGTTGATGCTGATGCTGTCAAAATTGGAGTTACTGTAAATACTGGTTTCTTCAGATTCAGATTCAGAGAACTTTATTGTCATTCCCTTTACGTTCAGGTATGTATTAGGAACGAGATTTCGTTGCACCAGCTCAGAAGATCAGAAAATCAGAAGTCATTTCTGACTTGCAAATAACATTCGTATCAGTGCACTGTCCAACACATCTGACAAACATGGATGCCTGATGTCACCTACTGTCTGTGGATCAAGACAATTAAACAAAAATGCAATGGATAAAGTTTCATGTTGTCTTTGCACAGTATATTTTACCCTCACTGAGCCAATTAATCATATAACTATTTTGTGCTGTCAGTTGATGTGAGCTGTCACAAGTCGTAAACACAGGAATCTTTTCCATTGATACCTTCCTTTGCATATCATGTGAGTGCAAAATCGGTGCTATGACAATTCATAAAGATAACAGGTAAATATGGGGAAAATATGAGTTTGTATCAGCAGCAGATCATATCAGAAAATAGGAAGACATGTCACTAAAATATGATAAAATATATTTAAGAAAGATAAATTAGGAAGCAGGGCATATCTCTAACAAACGGCTGTTTAAAATGAAGGCCTCTGTCTGTAGTTGAGGTAAATAAAGAAAAGAAAAAGCTGAGAATTTAAAATGTCCAAACAGGCTGTTAAACTTCAGCATAGTCCCACATATTTAAAAATAACTGAGCACACCTCTGTGTACACCCCTCTGTGGTTTAGACAAGGAAGGTGTCAGTGTGTTTTCCAGGGGAGGGGGGAGTCAGGTCATCAAAAGGATCCACATTCATGCATGCACATGTAGTCATGCACTTGTGAGCATCAAACACACTCACACACACACACACACACACACACACACACACACACACACACACACACACACACACACACACACACTCATCCATTGAACTGCCTCCCCATCTCTGTTATCTATATCCCATGTATATGCAGCAGATAGTCTGTGCGAGCTATGGGGATACTTGTCTTGTATGTGTGTGTGTGCAGATGCAGGAATATGAACCTTAACAATGAGCTGGCTGGACGGCCAGACCCTGGGGACAGCAGGCTGGCCTGGAGGAGTGGCCTGCACCACCACATCCACATCAATAGGATAAGGCAGCTCATTAAAAATCCCTTTGATATAGATTGATGTGTCTACACTGTGCCACAGCTGACTGAGGTGCATGCTGGGTAACTGTGACAATGTTGGGGTCAAATCTGGCCAGGGACCTCACAGACTCTATGGCACGTTTCTGCTTCTGTCCAATGAGATGATAGCAATCCTTCATAAGTGCTGTGGCTGATTCTACAGTTAAGTATGTGATGTGAGTGCAGTCTGCTGTGATACATAGTCTCCAGTGTAGTGGTTGATTACAGGGCAGGCTGATACTGTCTACAGTATAGTCTACCACATGACTGTCTGTGTTAAAAATCCAGCCCGTACAGTTGTGTATAGTTTTCTATGTGCGGTGATTGTATTTTTTATTGCCATGAAAGACATATTTCAGCTATATCAATGCACAGTGGCTTCAGAAAGTATTCAGATGCTTCCTGTTTGCTTTAAATATCCTTGAGATGTGTCTAGAACTTGAGTGGAGTCCACCCGTGAACAACTGACATAGTTTAGAAAAGAGCACGCCTGTGTATACAAGGTCCCACAATTCATTCTGTATGTCAGGACAAATAAACAATAGAATAATCTTGTGCAGAAAGTGAAGAAATCTGAAGACTTTCTGAAGCTGTATCCGAGTACTGATGTCTGTCTGTGTTAACATCATGTGTCACTTGTCAACAAATGCCATGAAAGCTGTGTAAATCTGTGAATATTCATAGGTCCCAGAGCATATTACTAAGTTTGTTGCTGACCTCTGACCTTGCATCTAGGAACTCCATTAGACCACTTGTACAAAAGAAATATCTTAGTGTCTACTGTCTGCTGCAAGAAAATCTCAGCAAAACAGAATTTTTGTGTTCCTTTGAATTTTCCTTAAAGCAGAAAGAGACATTATGAGGAAAAATTATGTATTTTACGAACATGAAAGCATACAAAACAAATATTTTCGAGTAAGTCAGTGACCTCACTGTCAATGTACTGAGTGTAAAGATGTTAGCTGTAGCTGTTATCAGACACTTTTTGAATTGATACAGCTTCACCTAAGTTTGCACCGTAAACTCATGAGTTATCTTTGACTTTTGTTGAAATCACACCACCTGTAAAATTTGCTTCATCTTCAGTCTGAACTCACCTTTTGGCCACATCACGTCATGGTACTGGAATCTGATTTTGACTGATTGGTTTCACTTTGTTTTGTTTTTTTTTTCATTCCATCCAGGTGTGTAGGGTGTGATGAACACTGCAACCTGGAGGCCTCAGTTTACTTGTGAGGTCTTGAGACGTCCAGTCCATGGAGAGTCAAGCATCTGCACCTTTTCACAATTGATACTGATTTGAATTTCACAGGGATGCTTATACATTTCCACAAATGTCATGTATGTGATTCTCTACCTGAAATAATAATAGCCCTTTAAATGGTCTGCCCTCAGCATGGTGCCATGCCAGGCAGTGAGAAGCATTGTGTGTTCTCAGTCTGTCATATTGTGCATACAGCTTAAGATAAGATAAGATAAACCTTTAATAGTCCCACAACGGGGAAATTTCACTGTTACAGCAGCAAAGAGCAGATGCAATAGGGTACAGGCACTCAGAATATACAGATAATACAGATAAGAATATAAAGACTCCAAGAAAAACTTATTAGAGGAAACAATAATAATAAGTACTATAAACGGTATGACCAAAGTGACCATGTGCACTGTTTGAACAGTAAGAGAAAAAAAGAAGAAAGGCTGCACATATAGCACCAATTTTAAGTCCAGGAGTGAGTATGTGTGCATGTGTTTTGTGTGCATGTGGTTTGCTCAGCACAGTTGGTTGTAAAGTCTAACAGCAGCAAGAAGGAAGGACCTGCGATGACGCTCCTTCACTGTCTTGGGGTGAAGCAGCCTCTCACTGAAGGAGCTGCTCAGTTCTGTCAGTGTGTCCTGCATGGGGTGGGACTCATTCACCATCATTGATGATAGCTTCGCTACCATCCTCCTCTCTCCCACCACCTGCACTGGGTCGAGGGAGCAACCCAGGACTGAGCTGGCCTTCCTGATCAGTTTGTCCAGTCTCTTCCTGTCTGCCGTAGAGATGCTGCTGCTCCAGCAGACCACACCATAGAAAACAGCCGATGCCACAACAGAGTCAAAGAAGGAGTCACTCCAGAGGACCTGAGTCTCCTGAGAAGGTAGAGCCTGCTCTGACCCTTCTTGTTTAGGGCATTAGTGTTATCAGTCCAGTCCAGTTTATTGTTCAGGTGAACACCCAGGTGCCTGTAAGAGTCCACTCTCTCCATGTCTGCTCCCTGGATGTTCACTGGTGTGGGGGTGGCTGCGTCTGCGGAAGTCCACCACCTTACACATACAGCTTACATGACATCGACTCTTTACAGTCCACACATTTAGTTAGCATCACGTTAAGAGGAGATTACCTGAGCTGAAATACTGTCCACACACACATATACACACACGTGGCATTTTGAGAAACAAAACCTGGCATTTGAGCATGGAGGTCAGGCCTGGAGCTGAATTATGGAACCAAACAACTTCGCCTTCGAAAATATATATCAATCAAACATTCATGGTTGAGGAGGTCTCTAGACAATGGCACCGTGAAACCAGCCCCACAATACACTCTGTGTGTGTGTGTAGAGAGAAACACACTGGTTTGCCAATTAGAGCAGAAGCTGACCATCCTGTAAATATTTAAATGGGCATCACATATCGTATACATGAAGCAGCAAAGCAGACAAGCGTGCAGCTGAACTCTGCAGAGGTCATGGACTTTATCCTTAAGCACCGCTCTAATACACGCTCAACATGTCTACTTAGGAGACCTGCACCTTAAACAGGATCACTTAACAGCCTGAATTTCTGGCAGCCAGTCAAAAGATTACAAAGGGAACAAAGACGATGACATTGTAAGAAGTCGACAATCTCTTGATCATCTCATATCAAGAACTATAGGACAGTTTTATAAGAAGGTAGTCAGGGCATGAAGGTCAAGAATGAAAGTCCCCATGGTTAAAAGGGAGCACCCGTCTCCTCTAGCTGTACCAACAGTACCTTTAATCGCAGGGTCTACCTGCAGGCTGAAGCCTAACATCGTCCTACAGAAACTGTCCCCCTGGTGACATGTAAGAGCAGGCCCTGGCAAATGTGTCCTCAAGCTAGGAATGCATTTTTAAGACAGTGCATTTTAAAACGGTACTCACTTTCTCGCCAGCCTTTTTGGTTTCTTTCTGACTCTGACTCAGTTTGACTCTGACTTAGTCCTTTGCACATGTGAAGATTAAAAAAAATCTCTTTGATCACATTACGCAGGTTTTTAGTGGGTAAAGAGTTTTCTGATCTAAAATTTAGTCACCTGTGGTCACCTAGTTGCATCATATGAATGAGGGGAGATAAAGCTTATGTAAGTAATGTGGGAAAAGCAAGTGGTAACAAAAATGTGCACATGTATGTGTGCGTTGGAATTTGTGTGTGTATGTGGTTAGTGAGGCTGTAGGCTTGATGAGTATCAGTCCTGCTGTTGGCTAACGTCCTCTTTGTGGTATTAGCAAGTGAGAAAAATGGTTTTGACTTGATATGTGTGTGTGTGTGTGTACGTGAGAGAGAGAGAGAGTGTGTGTTTGGAGGGGTTAGGTACGGAATAGGGTTTACATCTCTGAGTGGGTGGTTACTAAGAGGGCCCCAAGGCACGAAAGCAAATCTGATGATTGCGGCGAAAACAAGCTGGTGACAATGTTTCCGAAATGTCAGTTAAGATAAAAACCAGGGTGAAAGAGTGGAGTCAGTAAAAGAAGAGCAGCCAAAATTAAAAAAAAAAAAAGAGAAAAAAGGTGTCAAGCTTTAAAGTGGTTCACACCATAGATGTTGCTGTGGAAAAGTATGTAGAGCATCACTAGTCAGTGACCTGTTTAAGGTCATGAACTGATAACAGGATGTGTGCAGAAAAATGTGTTCAGATTCATTTTGAGAGGTTTTCAAGCCATGTGTTTGGACACTGAATGTGGGAAGCAGTTATGTTTCTGGCTGAGAGCATATGCCACAGCACCTGCTTAATTTAACCAGACAACTCATAAAAGGATCGCAGTGACTGACTCTTAATAATTAAAATCACAGGCAGTAAACAGGTAATTTGAGGCTGGTTTAGTGGGTGCACACTTATTTGACTGTACTTATCTCCTAAACTTTATTTGTATTTATTGTGCATCATTATTGTGCGTAGTTGAGTTCTACAAATATTTCATAGTTATTTCCTGTAGTTTACTTTGCTAGTATTTAAACCAAATTAAGTTTTGTTTAGACGGCTAATGTTAGCTATGGTGTATTTTCCTTGATGCCTTTGGACTATGAACTTGTATGTGTATGTGCACACGTGATATAAACTTTTGGGATGATACAAATTATTAATCACTAGTGGTAGACAGCCTGAAAAGTGACAAAAAAATCAGACTGGTGCATCCGCAGTTATTTTGGCATCATTATGTAATAATGCCAGCAATAGGGAACTATTCTGAAAGTGGTGCTCAGAGGAATGTTATGGTTGGTTGATGGCAAAAGCACGTACCACATACCCAAAAAGTTAAAATGAAGGTCATGAAATATCAAAAACAGTATTTAAAAAAAAAAAAACGTTTTCAGCCAAATCACCCCCAGTCAGGTATTGAATGTGACAACATCCTCAGCAAAACTTTAAATAATGCCATTGGTGACTTCTTGGCAACTTCGTTCACCTTTGCCTTTACTGACCTTTGCACCCTCACCAGTTTTAACTTTATGCCCTACACTATGTCTCAAGACAAACATGACAATTCCATAAAATTCACCACAGATATTCATGGTCCCCAGAGGACAATCCTTCCAGCGACCCTTCCTCTGGCAGAACCATCAAGTCCACTTGTGCACATAAATCAATGACATTATGTTTGCGGAGCACATTCATGCACCCCAGAGGACAAGCCCTTTCCATTTTGGACACATTGTAGTGTAATCGAAACATTTTCCTCTTTGTAAGTTACTGTAATATATCACACTAAGGAAGTAAAGTTATCATTTCATGGCACCTTAAAATTGCTAAATACTGTATGATTTCTTGCAGGAAGTCGTTTGAAATCTACACCATGTGGTACAGCACAAGCTTTTTCAGGATGCAGTGGTGTAGCATATGGTATAAAAGTTCAGCAGTAGCCAAAAAGATTATGTAAACAACTGAATAAAACCCATTTCTGTCAACAGTAGTACTGCCAGCTTTTCATATGGGCTGCTCTCAAAAGCCATTCACACCTGCTGTATGTGAAATGCTTTTCTGTATGCAGTCTTTGTTGCATGGCCTTGCCCTTGAGTGTGAATAGCTGTTTGCTTGATTACTGCAGAAGTCATCCATTCAGTGGCCTTAGCTTTTGTTTCTTTGCTGTTTTTTGTTTTTTTTTTTCCGCAGTGTGCAGGCATGTTTGCTGTAGTTCATTAACGTCATGAGAAGCAAGAGAAAAGAGATAGTCATCAATGAGCATTCATTCCACCATTTGTTCTGCCAGGGTTTCTGAGATGAACAAGTAGTGAGGGAGGAAGAAGCGCTGGAAGAAAGCAAAAGAGGCGACTTTACCAGGAAAAAATGGAAGGAACCTCAGGATGGACAGATTTTGAATGTACAAAATAGAACAACATAGTAGATTTACAATGGGGACAATCAGGATCACAACATTATAGACATTAATGAAGAATATGATCAGCAAGGACAACGGAACCAACGGAAAGGACCTGAACCACACAACCTTCAGTCCACCCTAAAGACCAGGAAAATGGACAGAATACACAAACACCACAAGAGGCAAAACCAAGCACTTCCTTCACACAGATGGAGAAAGAGACAAAGAGGAGGCTAGGGCTCCTGCAGGATAAAGATCCAGACCAAAACATCTGGAATGAGGCACTGACAGCCAGGAGAGGGAGACAGGTCCCAGGATGGCTGAGGGTCCACCACAGACAGTCTAGGAAAAAAGAGAGAAAAGGGGAGAGAAAATCGTAAGAGAGAGAGGCAGAGAGAGACAGAATAGGTTCACAGCCTGGACCCTCCTGCTTAAGAGAACAAACAGACAGATGCAGTGGTTTTCAAACAGTTTACAGATCAGCAGGGCAGCGTGGGCTCTATTAAGTACACTAGCTTTAATGGGTTCAGTGAGCTCAAGACTGACCTGGCAAGAGAATGGTACCAGAAAAGTACCAGGCCTGAAGTAATCAAATAACGAGCCACTAACTGAAAGTAAATTCATAAACATGAGGCACAGGATGGAATATAAGGTTTATGGAGATCAGATCAGGTATGAAGGAGCCTGCCCATTTAGAATTGTGTAAGCACATTAAAGTTTGATCTGGTGTGTATAGAGATTCAAGAGAGAAAAGTAAAAAAAAAAAAAACGTAGTCAAATTTCCTGGATTTAGTTAAAATTCTAGCTGCAATGCTGAGAGTCATTTGACACAAAGGCATGGTTTAAGGTCTCAGCATCTGCCATCAACAGAAAAGCCAGAATTTTGGGTTACATAGGTGGAGAAAGGCATCTTGGTGTTCCAAAGAGAGGGTAGGATCAAACATTCTTGGCCAAGGTTCTTGGCTGTCACACTGGGAAATCACACGGTTGTCAAGGGTTACTGTTATTTCTTCAAACTGGTGTCCATGTCAGGGTGGGCCAATGGGCAGCATCGCAATTTTAAAAGAATTTAGGAGCAGGGAAACAGGCCTCTGATTTCAGAATTGGAGAGGGGCCATCAGCTTTAACAGGAAGATGCAGCTGACTATCATCAGCATAACTGTGGAAATCAATTCCTGATTCCAAATAAGAGGTAAACAAAGCAGCCTGGGTCACCCATCTCCAGTGTGACCAGACATTGACAGAAACGTGATTGGGGCTTTGTCTTACAATGTTACCACCTCTTGCCTTAGACATTTATTTATAGAAAGCTAATTTCCCCTCTTACCCTCTTTATGTCATTAGCTCTTACAACAGGTTTGATGTACAGAAACACAAAACAACAGTGTCATCTTATCAGGTCTGAGCCCACCATGTTCCTGCTTCTGTGACAGTGTGTGTGCTATTGTCGCCACTGCTGTGGTTTACACCTCATGGTTCATTTGAAGGGGGAGTGTTGGGTTTCACAAGGAGAGGGCAGCATGTGCGTCTCATTAACAGGTACAACAGGTGAGGTGTGAGTACATCGGGTGATGTTTAATCAGTCTAAGTCTTTACCTAGTCCAAGCTGCATGGAATCCACCTTCTGGGGGATTTGTGAAGAAGCTGCAAATAAGACTTGGCAGCTGTTGTCAGCACATAGCTGCAGTGATCTCTCATCAACATCAACTTGAGTTAGTGAGAACAACAACAAGCTCTACAATGACAAAAGTGACAGATAATGAGTTAAAACAGGGAGTGACTGTCACAGCCAGTCCTTTCTAACCGTTGGACAAGAGAAAGTTAACACACAACAACTTCTGGCTTGCAAAGAAATTTACATGGATCACCTGACTTTTTCTTTGAGTTGTACTAATGAGTGAAAAATCATCTTTACTTAAACTCTGGTGAATTAAAGGTATCTCAAGAACAGAGGTCAAAATTAACATGAAATATGTTCTGTCCATTTGTGATGTCCAGAGCACAAAAAATATTTATTTTTGTCACTTTTTAACATTTCTCATGCTTCCGTCAAACCAAGGATTTAAGAAGTAACAAGGTTGTGAAGACATATTGCCATGGAAGTTTCAACTCTTGAAATTATGGATTTTTAAGTTTTCTGCAGTACAACTCTCAGGAAAAAAAATGTCAGCTTTTCCACATGTGACAGTACATTTGCTGAGCATATTCATTCTCCCAAGGGAATGAACTCTTGACTTGCATAAAGGATGGCAACCCTCCAAACTATCTTCAAAAGACTAATATTAGAAATTTAGTGGACATACTGTCACTTATAATGCTGTATGGATGTATAGTATATAAAGGGAAAAATGTGCATTTTTTAAAATTTGATTCATTTATTTTATTTTCCTCAGCCAACATACAGTTGCTCTTGTGTGTTATCTGGCTAACATTTGCAAATTAGCCTCAAGCACAAAGTACAGCTGAGGCTGATGGGAATGTGATTACAAATGATGGATGATGACAAAGTAGAAACACTGGTGGTGTAGATTGTTCTTACATTTTGCAACAGTAAAATCATTGGTATGTGGTTTGTTCCATCCACCTTTTTAGCATTGTGAGGTGTAATGAACCATGTAGCCATCAGTGGCCACTAGTAGGGTTTCAGACTTTTCGTTCATATATGTGTCATATACAGATGCAGATATTTCCCTTCAGTCAATGATCAGTATCTAGTTCCCAAACATTTCACTCAGTTACGCATCCAAGCTCAACTTCAGGTGAGCCTAACATGAGTTGTACCTGAAACATGTTTTTACACCAGCATTTTTTTTTCTTCTGACTCTCTGATCTAAACATTCAGCAAGAGATGCCCAGCACACTCAAATGTTTTTAGTAGAGCTAAATGCGAAGAGGAACTGCTTCAACTTTTCATTACAGTCTGGGGCAGATTTATGAGAAGTTTGGAGTGTAAAAGATGACCAATTAACCTCAAACATTAGTATCTGTTATTAGCTCATATGATGACAAGTTTTGAGTGCCAGAGACAGAGCTGTCTGGAGTGTTTCCCTGGAGAGAAACCTACATCATCATTTAAATATTTCAATCCCTGTGTTTGTGTCAGAGAGGCAACTCTCACAGACTCCCTGCCGTTCTCTGTTAATGAATATTAAGAGGGACATTTTCCTGAGGGTGAGGCCCCTTTTATTTATTCCCTTTATTGTTTCAAACTCTCCTCTCTCATGCTTCTGGTCTCTCTGCCTCTAATTTAATTGTGCGTTCATCAGCTTGCGTGGAGCTTGCATCATTACACTATGTTGACCTGGCTGAGATAAATGCAAAGGATGAGACGAATGTGCTATGGAAGACAATGATGGAGAGGATCAACGAAGGCATGAAACCAGCTGTTTGGGTTTTGAATCCAAGTATTGTCAGTGCATAGCTGCGTGGATACTAAGAGAGGAAAATAACTAATAGCAACATGGCTCTTGGGATGACAGTGTTGGCTTGTCCACATCTTTGGTTTTGACTGAAATACATCATCAACTGTTGAAACAACTGCCATACACATTTACTGCATTCATATTCCCCAAAAGACAAAGCCCACTGACTTTTCTTTAGCACTTCTATGAGTGGTTTTGACTAAAATATCTCAACAATTATTTGATGAATTTCCTTGAAATTTTGTACAGATGTCCATGGTTCCCAGCAAATGACTCCTACTGACATTTTTCATCCTTTAACTTTCCTTAAGTGACACCCATAAGGGATCATACTTGCCTTTGAGTTAAAAATCCCAACAACTATTGGATGGATGGGCAAACAATGAACTATAACTATATAAACCTTGGTGACCATTAACACTTTAGCTTGCAAATATTTACCTCCAAACCAATGATCAGCCTCAGCCTATGACTTCGAGCTGTTTTCCATGAAAATCCAAGGGATGTGATGTTTGTGCATTATGATCAGCTCCCAAAACAACATTGCTGAGCTTCTTGGTTAAAGCTAGACAAATACTGATCCTTAAGGGAGGTTAGCTAGCTAAAGTGTATCATGCAATAAGAATGGATTAGTTCATCACCAGGTGGTGACACTGGAGCTTAAGGAGCACATAGCTTAAGGAACTCATAGGACCCCATTAGAACACTGCACTCCCAAAAAGCAGGCCTACTTGTAGTTCCCAGAGTCTCCAAAAGTAGAACTGAAGATAGCGCCTTCAGCTCTCAGGCTTATTTCCCGTGGAACCATCTACCAGTTTGGGCGTGGGAGGCAGACGTTTAAGTAGGCTAAAAACTTTCCCCTTTGATAAAGCTTATAGTTAGAGCTGGCTCAGGCTTTCTTGAACCATCTTCTGGTTAAGCTAGCTGCTATAGGCCTAGACTGCCGGGGGACCTCACGTGATACACCAACCTCCTCTCTTCTCCTCCCCTTCTCCATCTTTACACATTCATGTCCCATTAATACGTGTTGCTGACTTGGCTTCTTCTCTCTCACATAGTTGTAGACTCTCAGGAATTTGTGCATGAGATACTTTATTTGTCCCTTTCTGTGTTTGAGATCACCTGTCAATCAATGATGGCATTACAGTAACATCCTTTTCATGCATGCTGTGATTACACTACAATTACAGTGTAACTTTAGCTAACTCAGCTTTCAACATGACAATGATCCATCACGTTCAATCTCATGTATGTCACATTACTGTTTTGGGTGAGGCCAAGGATAACCACTTGTATCTACCAACAGAGAGGATGCTGACTGCAGTTCACTGAACGACCATCGGTGTTATTAATAACAAAGGTTTTCTAAATGTGACATATGGTACCTTTAAAATAAAGCGTGTGAACAGTCAAAAGTTGGAATAATGGTGCTTGCTTTTCCCATTGTGCCAACATTGCATGAATACAGTAGAAGGAAGTAGTAGGAATTTGTGCATGAAATACTTTATTTGTCCCTTTATGTGTTTGAGATCACCTGTCAGTCAGTGATGACATTGTAATAACATCTTTTTCATGCATTCTGTGATTACATAAATAATGGACAAACACATAATTGATAAACTTATATAATGAGAAATTATTTTTTAATACGACTTGTCAAGATGCTGTTTTTGTAAATATTACTGACCTTGTTATGTTTGCACATACACACTCACACAGTGATGCAGCTGCTGTGAGTGCAGCTTATTCTATCAATGTCAAACTTCAATGACACTTGTCATCTGATAACGTTTGGTTTTAATAAGTCAGGGACAAGCTGCCAAGCTGAGTGCAGCAGTTTAACCCCTTGTATGCACAGCACAACATTGACACCTACATAGCAGTTATGGTCAGAAACAGTATCCTCACATTTTTCACTAGTCACAGAAGTTTAGAGCTTCATGCCTAATGTTAAACATAACAGCTAACATCCTGTTGAAGCATGCTTGAGAAGAACATGGAACTAATCCATCCTTAACCCTCACCACTTTTTCAATTCAATTCAATTCAATTTTATTTATATAGCGCCTTCCACAATCAAAATTGTCTCAAAGCGCTTTACAGAGACCCAGAGCCTGACCCCAGAGCAAGCACTTAAGGCGACAGTGGCAAGGAAAAACTCCCCTTTAACAGGAAGAAACCTTGAGCAGAACCTGGCTCAGATGGGGGACCCTCCTGAGGTTAGCCAAAATTATACAACAGTTCCTCAAAAGGGAAGCTAAAATATCTTTATCATCCACTGGTGGTTGGCTGCAGTATAGGTCATAAACCCCACCTCCTCCATGTTAGCGGATGGGACATGGGCCAAACTAAAAAATCAAACATCAAATATATTTTTCCCCAAAGATGGTTTCTGTGATTTTAGATAGTTCCTATCACACTAATGTGTGTACAAGTGATCATTTTCCTGAGACGTCTGGATTTCTTTAGTAATTTAATGCTATATAAAAAGAGGGTATGACATTATGATTGACAGCTGTGATTGACAGCAGCTCTGAGTCAAGTAGTTGCAAAGGCACCTACAGATTTCTTTTCAAAAATTGTATATTGAGTAGGAATGCCAAGAGGAGATGTAACTTTAACGTTAGTTATCTTTCCATAAACATGATTGTCTGCTACACACAAACAAAATGAGTCATTCTGCAATAAACTGTACTAATTGACCTGAGGGATCTTTGCAAGTTTTTTTGGTAAGTTATATTTGTGTTTTGCGTGTGTCTGTTTATTTTCCTTACATGTATTATACAGGAGATAGATAGCTCCCCCTCAGAAATAACAGAATTAAGAAGCACTTCATTAATGAACAAGAAGCAATAAAAGTATTGATAAAGAGCCAAACCAAGAAGTATCAAGCTTAGCATAGCAGTACTGATAAAATCCTAAGGATACTTTTTCCTGTGTACGACATATAAGAACATGCTTTGATTTTTTAAGGTTTTTGTTAGAACTGTTAACCACTTTCACGCAAAGTATCTTGATTCAGTGCTGACGTCACCAGTGACGGACAAAGATTCAGAGATGAATTCACACAATATAAGTGATCTTCCTTCAGGATGCAGTGACATCACACCTAATGCTGCTGCCAAGTACTATAGAAAAATGAATCCTTGTGGCCCCATTCATGATGTCATTGTTTTACAAATTATGCATGGAGGGGATCCTGCAGTCTTCAAAAAGGAATTTATCTGTAAACTGTACAAATGTATTAGACTTGCTGTACCACATGGCCACAAGAATTTACATAGGTAGTGGCAAGAACTCCAATTTCTATATATGTTTTTGTGTTAAAATTTCAGCATATAAAGATGCATCTCACTTTATTCTAGCTGCTTTTTAAATACAAATAGTTCACCTGTCTTATATGAAAAATTAGAATTGTAGGCTGAAAAAAAATACATCCAGTCTCATATTCTCTGGCTTTGCTTGTGCGCCTGTCTGAGCCTATCCTGACTCTCACGCCCTAGCAGAGAATCCACTGGAAGACGGGATCCACCCAAAAAAAAGAAATAGCAAGTATCCTGTTGTAGAACAAGGAGGGACATTTTAAGCATACACTAACTCGGGGAGATACTTCCCTTGTATACCAATGCTTCTCTCAGCTGAATGGAGATCCACTTACTTACTCGTTCTCTGGGACTTGGCTTCCTCCCTCATTATCAAAGACAGTATGTGAGGACAATGTACAATGCTTCCATTAGTAGGCAAAACAAAGGTAGCCATCACAGTGTTAATAAAGCGCCTGGCTTTGCCCCTCTTCTTGAGGGGGGCAGACCTCTCCTCCGAGTCCTGACCGGACCCTGGGAAGAGTTTCACAGTCATGATGTTTCAGAGATCATTTCTACCACAGATGTGGCTGTGTGAGGAAGAGCTGCGCCAGATGTCCTGTATCAATCGTACATCAGGCACAGCTTGGTTCCTGTTCATTGTAGAAAAAACTTTCTGTGAAATCTTGCACTTGTGTGTTCTTAAATTTAACAAATTTTATTTAATACTATTTTATACAGGCTAGTGTGCTCTATGAGTCTAAAATGGATGAAAACAAATGCTGAAACCTTACATCATTCTCAAATGAAAAATCTTATGCTGAAATCACAAAAGGCAAGATTTGGTTTCCACATATATCTATGATATACATTCTTCACCTTTGAGGAGGATGTTGGTGGCATGTCTTTTAGTTTAAAATAAGGATAACAAAAAATAAACAAGGAATAACTATCCATTCAAGTAGATTGAGTCATTATAGCAGATATAGCAAAGGTGTGTTGAACTGCTAACTATCAGTTGCTAATGTAAACATTGTGGGTGTTGAGTTGTGCGGGTTCATAAATGATTATGCAGACACTGGAGCTCTTTCCCATAACTTCTTTAGTCCACCAGAAATCATATCAACTTTGTCACAGAATACCCTTCCTGTCTCCTCCACTCTCACTTCCAGAACTTCCTCTCTCTCTGATTTTCACAACAAAAGCCTCACTCTAACAATGAACATAAAGAGAATGCAGCAAATACTGCACTCACAACATAAGAAATGTATTCCACACAACCTAAACCAACTGGGGTGTGGCTGAACTGTCACTGAACTGTCAACATTTACCTCTTACACTACTTCTCTCGTCACATAAGAAGCATCCTCACATAATAGCCATAGCAGTAAAACCTCAACAGTAAAACAACAGTGAACATAAGCAGGACAATGTAAATGTTTAGCTCATATCCAGTTTCCTTTACTCTCAAGGAACAGGTCTGTAACGATCTGGAGGCCGTACAAGGCGTCCTGACCTGGTCCGTAGGTCCACTGAATGTTGAACCACCACAGCTGGTCGCTCAGTGCTCACTGTCGTAGAAGTGTTTCTCTGTTGGACAGGCACAGTAGAAGGCTCCAGCAGTGGAGGGTCCTCCGGTGCTGCTACCACTGCAGGAGGTGTGTCCTGATGCACATAAGGCCTAGAGCCCGAGAGTGCTGTTAGTGGTGGCGGCCCTGGTCTCTGTGAAAGGTGTGGTGCAGGAGCAGATCCTGAAGCTGGAGGTGAAGGTCGTGCAGAAGACCACGAAAAGTGATAAGGCTTGAGACGATTGTAGTGAATGACCTGAAATGAGTCACACTGTCTTTTCAGAACGAAGCAGGCATAGTTACTGTGAGTACCCGGGGATTCAAGTGAGGCTGCTGGGAGGGTCCCAAAGAGGAGGTCTGTGGGTAGACGGGCTTCTCTCCCACGAGTCAAGAAGAAAGGTGTGTGTTTAGTGGAGGAGTGAACACTCGTGTTATAAGCGAACTCCACTTGCTTTAGGTGTTCATCCCATTCACCCCCCTTACTGTACAGGTACTTAGCTAATTGGTCCTTAATGGATCTGTTAGCTCGCTCCACCATGCCATCTGACATAGCATGGTAAGGAGATGTTCATGTCTTGTGTATGCCTAAATGTGAACACAGATATCTGATCAGATCTGAGTCAAACTGACGACCCTGGTCAGTGTGTAAGCTTTGGGGAACCCCATGACGGGTTATGTAATCTTCAACCAGACACTTTGCCACAGTAGTAGTTCTTTGATCTGGCAGCGCATATAGGTTAAGGTATTTAGTAAAATAATCCATTACAACAAGGATGTACCTATTACCCTGAGAGGTGAGTGGTAGCTCTGTCACATCCATGGCGATTTTCTCAAAAGGCATGGAAGTGGCTATGTTCTGCATAGGGGCTTGTTGGTGTGGCATCTGTGGCCTCCGTGCCTCACAGGTAGTGCACTGCAGACACCATTCAGTTACGTCACGTGCCATGTATGGCTAGTAACATCTAGCCTGAGCACGCTGCAATGTCCTTTCAGCATTAAAATGTCCAGTGAGTGAGTGTCCATGCAGTGTCTTAAAAACGTCCCTCTGTAGGCTGCTAGGGATCACAATCTGTAAAACAGGGTCACCTGGTGGGGGTCTCACCTTATGACAAAGGATAGAGTCAACAATGGTGAGTTTTGGAAACTCTCTCCAAAAATGTCTGTGTTCTGGGGAAGCCTTTTTGATTTTTGCAAATGTTGGCCTGCTGTCCGTCAGAAGCCACTCAATGACAGTTTTCAACACAGGGTCTTCCTTTTGTGCTTGTGTGATGTAGGAATTGTCCTTGTTCAGAAAAGAATGTTCAATAGTCATTGCGGGTAAAACAGACTCCACACATACAATGAAGTCCGTTGCCTTTAATGTAGGAGAAGCAGGACTGCAAGTCTGCTTAGGGACTGGCGTCTGTGTCGCAGTCTGACTTTGAACAGTCTGACAGTCTGTAGTCAGAGACGCAATTTCCACAGCCATTGCTGGCCGTCGGGACAGAGAATCTGCATTGGCGTGTCTACTTTCCTGCCTGTGTTCAACTGGCCAGTTATAGGGGTCTATTTCAAGAGCCCACCTTGCTCGCCGCCCTGTCGGGTCACAGTCCAGAGCCATTTTTCTCAGGTTGAGGAGGGGCTTGTGGTCAGTGATGACACAAAAATGGTGACCAGTCAGGTATTAGGTGGACCAGTGTCTCTCTGTTCGGGTCAGAATGTGGCTACCATACGCAATGACATTTTCCATGTTTCTGTCATTCATCTGTGACAACACACATCCAATAGCTGTGTTGGAGGTATCAGTAAAGAGCAAGAACTCTCGTGAGAAGTCTGGGTAAACGAGAATACGTGTGTTAGTCAGAGCATGATGCAAACAGTCAAATGTACTTTGTTCCACCTCAACCCAGACAAAAGGTTTTCCTTTTTGTGTCAGTGCATGTAGAGGTTCAGACAGTTTGGCATACTGGTGGATGGTGAATACAAGCACAAGCCTAGAAATGCTCTGACCTCAGTGGGGTTCTCAGGAGTGGGCCAGTCCCTAGCTTTCCGGATGTTTTTGGGGTCAGGTTTGAGGCCTGCTGCCGAGACAACATGTCCCAAGAATGACACTTCCTCTTGGGCAAAACAGCACTTTGACGGCTTGAGTTTGAGATTCGCGGCCCTGAGGCGATCAAACACCTCTTTCAGATGGTGCAAGTGGACTGCAAAACTGGGGCTGTACACAATAATATCATCCAAGTACACAAGGCATGTTTTCCATGACATGCCTTGCAGCACCAACTGCATCAGATGTTAAAAGGTAAGGGGGCATTCACCAAGCCCATAGGCATTGCTCGAAACTGGTAGAGAGCTCTGCCTGTGGTGAAGGCTGTTTTGGCTTTATCTTGTTCATGAAGCTGCACTTGCCAGTATCCTGAAGACAGATCCATGGTGCTGAACCCCTCAGTGTATCCAGAGTGTCATCGGTTCTGGGTAAAGTGTGTGTGTCCTTAGTGGTAACGGCATTTAAGCCTCTATAGTCAACACAAAAATGCCATGTGTCATCTTTTTTCTGCATCATTACCACTGGCGCAGCCCAGGGGCTGTGACTGACCTCAACAAGCCCTGCTTTCAACATGTCATCCAAATGTTCCTGAATCATTTCTTGCATGAGTGGTGAGGTGCAATAAGCAAGTTTACGGACTGGCGGTGCATCATTGGTGTTGATTTTGTGTTTGACAATGTCAGTCCTTCCAAAATCTGTGGGGTTCTTACTGAACACATAATGGTAACACAGGAGCAAGTCGTTAAGTTGTGACCTCTCTATGTCCGAAAGATGGCCACATTTAATGTCAAATGGCAACTTAGTGGGGTGTTCAGAGAGGTTGTGAGATTTGGTTGGTGGTATATGACAGGCAGATACATTGTTTACGGGGACTGCATCTGATACTACATCATCATCTGACACAGGAGTGAACTGCCCAAGGTTCATACCTGGCTGTAGGATGATGGGGCTGTCAGTTGGATTCATGAGGTGTGCCACAGTAAAACCATTTTCCACGGCAGTGAGGGTGTGTGCCACTGCAATACCATCCAAGTGCAGCTGGCGTGGTTCGAGACAGCCATTGTAGCTGTCTGGGGTTCCAGCAGTGACTGTAGGGGGAGTTAGTGAGACTTTACAGTTCATTTCACAGCAAGGAGGAACAGTCGTACACTCCATTATCCGTGCTGTACAGCTTTCAGGTGGGTCTTCCTAAGTAATGGCAGATTCTGACCATAAAGACTACATAGACCCCTGCCCATATCCAAAACAACTTTATGTAGTTGAAGGAAGTCTAACCCTAAGAGAGTGCTTTGGTCAACATTTCTGATTACCTATACGTTGTGATGTAGTGCCAGGGAACCCAACTTAAGAGTCAGCTCAATGGTGCTTAAACTGTCTAAACTATGGCTTGTCACAGCTTTTGACAACACAAAATTCTTCTGCAGGGGTCTCTTGGCCAGTGCTGGAATGGACATTCTGGTTGCTTCACTGATAAAGGGAATGTGACAACCTGAATCTAACATAATGTAAGTCTCAAGTCCCTCAACATGTCCATATGATGTGAAAGGTGGCTGGCTTACTATAACAACAATCTGTTCATTCATTTTCTACCGCTTAATCCGTCAGGGTCATGGGGGAGCTGGAGCCTGACTATGGACACAGGCACAGGGAGAACATGCAAACTCCACACAGAAGGACCCACACCGGGGTTGGAACCTGTTGTTGGGAGGCAACAGTGCTTACCACTGTGCTATCTGAACCACCACTAGGAGACACTGGTGCATCATTGCCATCTGGCATTCCCATATCACAGTCATTTGGGGCTCCTGAGGAACCAGCTGAAGAGTGCCCCCCATCAACAGCAACCGTTTCCCTGATGAGGTGTTTCTGGGCTCAGATAGGCATTATCAGATCGGTGCTGCCGGCCCCGATCAGTGTGACTGTACCCACGACCATCATATTGATAATTCTGGAATGAGACATGTTTGCGGTAGGGGCTTGGGCTCCTGTGACGTGAGCCAAAGGGGTGTCTCACAGGGGTGTGGTGTGGTCCTCTCCTTTCATCATAATAGCCAGAGAAACTGTAGGGATCCTGATCCTGATTCCCTGTTTTCCTTGCTGGACCTGAGGACTTGCTGGGTCTATAGGACTGCTGGTACCTGTCATTGCTTTGTGGTTAGGTCCGACTGTGGCTTGGGGAAGGCCAGTGGCTGGGTTCTGGCGAGAAGTGGCAAAAATGTTGTGGAGGTGGACATGAGTCCCAGTTGTCTGGATACCTCCCTGGGCTACTCTCATACTGTGAAGGAGACCGGTGTGATTGTCGGGGCATGTGCATTTCATGGTGGCGCATTCTGCTTTGTTCCTCCATTTCCAATTTCAGTGCACCCAGGTCTCTATTCAGGTCTTTGACCTTAGCAGTCAGGTCTCGCACAGCATTTCCTCTTAATAATTAATTAATTCTCCTTAACCAGCACAGATGGGATCAGGTCTAAGAGACAGGTTGATGGTTCAGATGAAGAAATTAAAGTTAGTTGGTGAAGGTCAATGAAAGAGAAACTGTCAAAATCAGGGTGTCCAAACTGTTCCACAAAGGGCCGTGTGGCTGCAGGTTTTTGTTCCAACCAAGTAGCAGCACACCAGACTTGCCTCATTTAATCAACTGATCTCAGTCTTCAGACAGCTGATTGGTCAAACTGTGTGCTCTTTATTGGTTGGAACAAAAACCTGCAGCCACACAGCCCTTTGTGGAACAGTCTGGACACCCCTGGTCTAAATATACATCAGGTTTTACAGCTATTTCTAATGTTCATGTTCATGTTTGAAGATAAATCAGTGCCAGTTGAGGGCAGGAGGTGATGCATTTTGTCTCTAATGGAATTTTACCATTTTAGAAGGTCATGAAGTCATTACTACTGAGAGCTACAGAAACACATGGATCAATAGAGTGGGGGTTGTTTTTATTGTCTTCTATTAATGGAGAGTAATAGGCTGCTCTAGCATTACAGGGGGCCAAACTACTATGTCTTAAAACTATCTTGCCATGCTAAATGGGATTCTCCCAGTTTGGTGGAACTGTCTTGAGTTTTTCCATTGTTGCTGTTTTAATATGCTTGGGAGTTAAACCATGGAGAAAACGTCTTTTGTTTTATTGTCTTCTTTTTTAGAGGGGCAGTAGAGACTAATGGACACCAATAGAATTCAAGCCCTGAAACTTTATTTAACATTGTGATGAAGATACTGTGCTTCCAGAGATCCCAAATACAAGCTGTACTACAGAGAAATGGACCTGGTATCCAGAATGTCCCCATTTAATTTAATAGGGACTAGTGATGTGACACACAGCAGGATTTTTTCCCTCATAATTTAATGCTTCTGAAAGGGAAATGTCTACAGGGATAATCAGGGTTTTGAAGGTTCATCTTAACCTACCATGTGTACTTGCTAGTCTGTTTTCTGATGAACAGTTTCAGTCAGGGTCTGTGGTTGTGGTAGTGACAGCAGAAAGACACACAGCATCCTGGAGCTGTGTTTAGCGACACTCGGCCGCTCTTGTTTAAGCTCATGATAGCCCTCAGCTCTTTTATGAACCAATATTCCTCAATGCTCTGAGACTTTTTTGAACATCTGTATAATGTCTTTTGTGTTTATTAAGCCCTCACAGATTACTTTCTCTTTCCCCTGGTGCTTAACCTGCTTCTTTTATATATTGTGACCATGAAAACAGTTTCCCTTTTCTTTTCACTCTGCACTGTATAATGATTATTGAGGCCTGCGAGCTGCTGGAATTTAATTTCTCCACATAAATCTGCACAATAGGAAAAGGAAATTAAAGTTGCCATTACTGTCAGCGGTATTATCGTATCCTCACTTAACCTGCCATTCAGGAGGAATGAAACATTTATACTGCAGCCCCTCCTTCCTCCTCAGCCCTCGTGTATCGCCGTATGATCGGTGTGTGTGTGTGTGTATGTGTACGTGTGAGACAGAGAGAGAGGAGTAAGGGAGGCCTATTGATATTTGAGAATTTTATTTTGAGAAGTTTATTTTATTTCAACCAAGTCAACCCATTGTTTCCACATCCACACAGAAAGTGTACAGAAAGCTGTGCAGTGCGGTGTACATGGTATACATGCATGACATTTGTGTGAAAAGGTTGGAATTTTAATTTGTTTCAAATATGATTTCAAATATATACATATGTATACATTTCAGTCTGTGTGTGTGTATGTACATATATATAAAACACAAGTTCTTATTTTCTCGTGTATTTTCAATCCTTGTATGTATTGCTTGTGTTTCTTCATCTAGCATTCCCACCACCTTATCTTCACAGTAATCCAGTAATCCCTGCCTAGTTCATAATAACAATACCTTGAACACACACCGGCACACACACACACACACACAGACCAAAAGAAAAAGAAAAAAGAAAAGAAAATCAATTATGCTGGCCCTGACCAGAAGTGTCTCATTATTTCATAGGCAATAACCTGAATGATAGAGTAATAAAGAGCAATTTATTTGGAGAGGGGGAGTGAGGGAGGAGGGATGAGCAGAAGATGGATGTGTTCAGATAGACAGATCTAATTAGCCTCATTCGAGCTGCAGCTAGCCGCTCCGCTCAGGCTAATCCTGGGCTACAGCTAATGACCAGCAACCCACACCTCCTCCTCACAGTCCTCCTCCTCCATCAGCCTCGGGCTGCGTCAGTCCTGCCTCTGCGATGTGGGGATCGACAGAAATCCAGTATGGAAGGATGGGGACAACTACAGTGACCATAACTCAGTACAATATCACATTTCTATTGGGCCTAATTTACTGCACTCCATTGCTTTTGAAGTTTGTCTGTTACATAGATAAAGATAGTTGTGTTTCTCATGGAGTCACTTATATTGCTTTATTACAGCTATGATGTAGCAAAAAGCTTCTTACTGTTTGTTTCAGTGGGAAATTTATGGCAAACTTACTGTTATACCTTTGTCTATGACATCTCCATATATTCATACCCCTGTAATGAAGACTGTATAAAATGTAGACTTAACTATGTCTATGTTATGTTAACTATGTTATGTAATATTTCTTATATGGTGTATGGCAGGACACACAATAATATTTAAAGTGGCCTCATGATATTTGAATGAATTTGAAATTAAAGAAGTATTTGAAATATTTTTTGAGCCTTTTACATTAAATAAAAGATTAAGCCGAAAGTTTTGTTTTACTCACCAAGTTGTTTTTCTTATATATATTATATATATGGATTTCATTACATTTTAAATTTCAAGTGTAATAGTAAATAAATTGATCAGATCAGAAGGTTATCAGTGCTGAGCTTCTTTAGGAAATTTCTGTCAACATGGTCTGTACTTCTTGTACAACTAAGAATGCAACTAATGATTATTTTTCATTATTGATTAGTCTGCCAATTAATGTATTGATTAACAGCTTAATTGTCTGGTCTGTAAAAGTTAAAAACAATTAAACTGCACAATTAAATTAAAGCACATTTGACAAGTAGGGACCACTTGAGAAGGTGCAATCACATTTAACATTTTGGTTTTTCTAACAAATGATTTAAAGAATGAACTGATTGTCAAAGTTGGTGAGGTTTCTCATCTGTTTATTGTCTAAGTGAGGGATACCCTCAAATACTTTACATTTGAATTCTGTTAATTTGATACTTCCGTCATTTCCCCACAGGAAATTGAGTTCCTGCTTGTGTCACCTCTACATTGCTGCATTTCTTTATGTGGACAGCATGTAGTGTGAGTTCAGAGGTTGAGCAGTATTTGCCCTCTGTCTCATGCAAGGCGTGAGGCGTGGCCATAGCATGTGTTCATAAAACATACGCATTATTAACACCATTGGCTTTATTGTTTGTTTGTCACAACCCCTCTGTTCATTTACACACTGAGCATGTTTATTTATTGTGTATTTGACTTTGCACAAACCATTCAGCATGAGTATGCATGTAATTAATATTGCTGATTTATTCACAACAGAGAGGGAGAGAGAGAGATAACAGGCAAATTAATCTGAACCTTAAGGGAGAGCAAGAAAATGAGGACAGGGGAGAGGAAAAAAATGGCCTTTGGACAGCTGCCATCACTCAATTTACATCTGTTTACTCTCTCCCTCTGTGACCTTTCTGTCATTTCTGGGCAAATGAGGTTCGCTGACCCCTCTCTCTCTCCTTTTATCAATCCTAAACTGCCTCCATTTTCCGTTATTCTCTCCTCTTCAGGATTAACATCTTTCCTCGGTTCCCTTCTTTTTACGTGGGGAACATGTTTTAAATTGAAAAAAAAAGCCATGTCCAGGTTCACTGGGGATTGTTATGAAGGACGAGAACATGAAAACATGCGACCACTGCTGCCACATCTTTCCTAACTGCGGCTGCATTTGACTAGAAAGCCTCTGCCTCTGTTTCTGTCACCACACTTTACTCTTTTTCCTCTGCTGGGAATCCTTCCTGTCCTTCGATAAAAGACACGTTAGCCTGACATCCAGAGTCATTTACTGGAGATTGTTGCGTGATGGCTAATTTGGTTCCTTTCAAATGCTAATGCCCACACTCTTGCCACCATGCTAGCAACTCCTCTTTTGTTGCTCAACATCCTTATTACAAAGGAGGGAAGAGTGTGTGTTCTACTGTCTCTGGCTTCATGTGCTTGCTTGTGTGCATGAAAGTCTACCTGTGTGTGTGTGTGTGTGTGTGTGTGTGTGTGTGTGTGTGTGTGTGTGTGTGTGTGTGTGTGCATCGCCACAAGGGGGAGTTGAGAGTTGGTGATTTGACACTTAAAAAAAATAAAAAACACATCCACATGACAAAGGAGGAGATGGAGAGAGGAACAGAAATTGGAAGGGGAGGAGGTGAGAGTTGGAGAGCAAGAGAGGTAAGAGAGGTAAGAGGTGGAGGCTGTTCAGGGTGAGGATATGATAGGAGAAGAGGAAAAAGACAACGAGACAGAGGAAAAAAAGGTGAGGAAAAAGTACAGTGAACAGGTGGAAAAGAAGAGGGAGGAGGCAAAGAAGTAAAGGATGAGCAGATGAGGATGAATGGGTAAATGAATAATTACCCAGAATATCACACACAAATCATTTGAAACTAAAAGTTGAAGAATTGATCATTGATCTGAATCTTGAAAAATAACATTACTAAAATGTTTTCCAAATATGAAAAATGTTTAATAAAAAAAAATGGACCATGACCACTTTCACTACTTTCACTGGTGTAGTCTATGCACCATTTTCAGGCTATTACCGATTTTACATAAGAAATAAATTATTAAATAAAAACTCCCTTTTTCCAAAGCTTAATTGGTCTTCCACAGTCTTTCTTAGTTATAATGAAGATAGCTCAATAGTATTCACATATTGTATGTGGTAACCACATAACTACAACGTCCCGGATTTGGGATTCATCTCTACTGTCCCTACTGCCACTATCAAATTAATCAATGAAAATCTACCCAAAAAAGTGCAGTGAAAGGACTACGTGTTCAAGATTTTGTGCTGAATAGTCTCACCGTGGCCTTATAGTGCATTGATCATCTCCTGGAAAATTTCACATTTGCTAATGTATTCTCTTTCAAATAGTCTGAAAAAAGCTAATACAACATTGGCACCTTGAAGTTAATTACATGGCCAATCTGCTGCTACAGTGTTAGCACTTAGCGTTAGCACCACAGCCACCCCCCACCCCCTTGTCACCCCCTCAGGACATTCTGTCCCTCCCTGTCACTATCACCCCCCCCCATCACAGCGGATTAGGCGCTAACTAACCCTCCTTTAATTAACTCATGAGTAGGTATTAATATCTGGCGCGGGTTCCAGGCTTGCAGTTGTTGCCTTAATAAGTGGATTAGCGTTAGCCTCTCACAGCTCTTTCTCTCTCTCTTTGGCTGAGAGATATCTATCCTCCACTTCGTTTCACCCTCCTTCTACATCCATCCCTCTTGGCTTTCTCTGGCAACTGTTCAAAAGCTGAATTTTCCTGCTAACACATTTGTTGTTGTGGCCAGAGTGGAAGGGCTCAGTGTTCTGAACACTTTCATGCAAACAGCATTACATGCAATGCAATGCCTTCCACACAGCTGATGAATAACACTAGGCTTTAATTTAGATATTATCAGAGGTACAATGGAGATACAGTGTACCCGCTTGGACACATCCCAACAACCCAATAAAAAGGTCATGGGTTGAAGAGGCTCATGGTCCTTTATATCCTGATCACTTCTGAGCAGCTGCTGACTGGAAGTAGCAAAGGAGAAAGTGTACTCTGGTCAGTGTCACTAAAATATCAAGTAATTACAATCCTGTCCATTGAATACAACTTTATTTTTTATAGCCGAAGCCCAAGAAGGATGAAGCCAAATCATTTTACAAACAGAAACGCTTGACTGGTTGACTTGACTGCATATGGACCTTTCATGATGCTTTACATCATGAAAGGTCCATATTAAAGAACCAACTCTTAATTTGTGAGATTCCAGCTTTGATTTTTTTTTTTTTTTTTTTTTCAGATTTTGAGTATTCACTTTTATTTTAGATGACAGATCCGATCCTCCTGGGCCTGGATGATGTTCTGCTTCTCCACACATGATTCTTTCAGCTGCTATTTTAAAGCCTTCTGCTTTAAAATACTCCACAGGTTTTCTCTTGGATTCAGGTCAGGGGCAAACTTCCCCAGGTCTTAGTGTCATGTAGAAATGTCATCTCCTCTACACCTTTTGCTCTCAAACAGCTCCATATCAGCACAGTCCCACCTCCATGTTTCACAGTCAGTACTATGCTCTCACCAGTGGTGGTCCTGCCCAGGTAAACACGAACACTCTGGACCTCTTACGATCCAAACTCTTTATTTTGCTTCCATCTGATCAAACAATGTTCTGCCAACACCCATCTGACTTCTTTCTATGTTCTTTGGAAAAGTTGAATCTTGTAGTTTTGTGCAATCTTGTGAACAGGCTTCTCTTCTCTCTTCTCTCCCATACATGTTGACAGTGTCCTTCTCACTGTCACATCAGTCACTGAATTATCAATTTCCACAGATGATCACTGTGCCAAGTCAGAATACAACAACAAAGCTGTAGTGTCCACAAGTTTGTTTTTTTTTTATAACCTTATTAATGCAGTTAGCCTTAAATGGAACTCACTGGTGTGATGACCTATGTGGTTACAGGTGTACTCAATTTAGCTGCACTGATGTTGGACATTGGGGCCTTATTTTCAACAGTAGTCCATCTAACCTGTTGGTTTACTTCAGATCAAATACCCTACACTTCAACTGAAAAATAACACACTTACTGTGTGATGAGACAGTTTTGTTTTATGTTGAACATAGTTTCTGTCTCACTCTTCATTTTGTACTGTTATTTAAACATGGAGATAATGGTGCACAGTTTCAGGCAAACTCTCTTGGAGGACAGTCATAGTGTTGCACTTGGTTGTGCACATGAAAATGATGGGAGAACTAGGTTTCTGAGGCTATTCATCTGACAAGCATCTCATTATTGTGTACTGGCTCCTTTATTGGCAAGCAGAGATTTAAGAATTATGAATACAGCCCTGTCAGATCTCCAGGAGGCTCACAGATAATTAGTAGATCACAGTTAAGCAGGGCCGGTGAGGGCCACAAGAGTGGTGAAAACAGTCATAATTTAAGTGCAATCATTCCACCACCACAAGTATTTGAGTTATCGAACATCTCTCTCTATCTCTAGATCTATCTATCTAGAACATTCATTCATTCATTTTCTACCACTTAATCCGTCAGGGTTGCGGGGGAGCTGGAGCCTATCCCAGCTGACTATGGGCGAGAGGCGGGGTACACCCTGGACTGGTCGCCAGTCAATCACAGGGCTGATACACAAAGACAGACAACCACTCACGCACACACTCACACCACTCACACCAATTTAGAGTAGCCAATTAACCTAACCCATGCATGTTTTTGGGCTTGTGGGAGGAAGCCGGAGTACCCAGAGAGAACCCACGCAGGCACAGGGAGAACATGCAAACTCCATACAGAAGAGCCCAGACCGGAGTTCGAACGTGGATCCCTCTTGCTGTGAGGCAACAGTGCTAACCACTGTACCACCATACCACCCTCCATCTAGAACAACAGTTCTAAATCTTAAAGTGATCAGCTGGCATGAGTTTGATCACAAAAAATGAAAGACGGTTATCTGTCAGCAATAACCGATCTACAATAAAACCACTTTTTTTTTAGTGTGTACACAAAATAAATGTGCATGCAAAACTACTGTCGGCTTCATGACACATGCGCAATGGCTAATTTTTATCTTCTGAATTGTTCTAAACTGATGTGTGCGAGCTTACTTTTTGTAATCAGCATACTGCCACACCCTCATTTGTCTGTATAAGGCAATTCAATTCAATTCAATTCAATTTTATTTATATAGTGCCTTCCACAATCAAAATTGTCTCAAAGCGCTTTACAGAGACCCAGAGCCTGACCCCAGAGCAAGCATTTAAGGTGACAGTGGCAAGAAAAAACTCCCTTTTAACAGGAAGAAGCCTTGAGCAGAACCTGGCTCATATGGGAGACCCTTCTGCTGCTGATGGCCAGGCTGGGTGAAAGGAGGAAAAGGAGGAAGTTAGGACAGCTGGGAATGAAGGAGAGGAGGAGAAGGACATGCAGCATAATACAAACAGGGTTGGCAATGGACAATGTTAGAGCAATGAGATGTATCATGGAGAAAGTGGTGAAGCTGTAGTGAGAGAGAAACATGGCCCCTAAAGCAAAAAAGCAAGTGAATTTCACCACCGAAGAAACAATAATGCCTGAGGTGGAAGCCAGAGAAGGCACACGCTTCCTCAGGAGTGATGATGGTAAAAAAAATAAATAAATAAATCAAAAAAAAAAGGCTTGGGCCTTACACTGAGGTGCTGAATGTTGTGTCCTGTGAGATACACACAGGCTCAGGTAAGAGAAAAAAGAAATGGACTGACATTGAAATGCATGTGAAAAACTGGTGTAATTAACGAGCACAATGCAAACATTCATTCATTCACCTTCTATACCACTTGATCTGTCAGAGTCGTGGGAGGCTGGAGCCTATCCCAGCTGAAGTTACGTCCCAGTATTTACCCAAAGATTCTCTTAACGCTCTTGGAAAATGAATAAAGCATTATCGTTTCATTCACCAAGTTTCAGAATCATTACATACCTAAATAGGGGAGAAATAATCACAAGAGTGATGCAATGCTTTTTCTTCAGCGACAGCTTTAGTTCAATGAGGAAAATACTGCAATTTTGGTATGGGTGGAGACAGGAGCAGTTGATCCTAGATTACCCAGGATTGCTCCACAGATCACAGATCAGTTCCATTATAATCTAAGTTACAACAACAGTTACACAACCAATGTAAAATAACAACTTTCCGACATTTTAACTATTTTTTTAAACCTGTATGAATTTTAACTATTCTATCCCTATTCTTTTATGCTTTTAATCAAACCATGAATACAATGATCTTAACCTGATCACAGATTCAAAATCATTACAGCCCATGAACTGAGAGTATGTTTTTTTTTACTTTTATGATCATGAGTGTATTATCTTTTAACTCGTCACACTGACTATGGGCAACAGGTGGGGTACACCCTGGACTGGTCACCAGTCAATCGCAGGGCTGACACACAAGGACAGACAACCAGTCACACACCTAGGGGCAACTGTTTTTGGGATACATGCAAACTCTGCATAGAAGAGCCCAGACCCAACTCTCTTGCTGAGAGGCGACAGGGCTAACCACTGCACCACCATGCCGCCCTACAATGCAAAGAGAAGAATTTAATCAGAATAATGTAATACATTTTTTTTCAAATGAAAATAGCAATGCAAACAAAGTTTCCAGTTTGAATTGTAGGTCCAATGGATTGTGCCACACAATCCATTTACTGGAGCACGCCCTGGGAATCATCACAGTCTTCAAACATGAGATGTCCGTCTCATGAAGATGGACTCTCTCCAGCAAGGCTAGATGTGCCATCTTAACACTTGAGGTGAACTGGGCTCTTTACCCAGCATGCCCTTTAATAAGCTACCAATTAAGCAGCTGGCTACCAATTAACATTGGCTACATTTACACAAACCCATGGCAATAGATGGTGGTGGGAGTAGCTGATCATTATAGGCCAAGTCAGTAAAAACAGTGAAAACCAAACTGTAATAATATAGACATACAGATAGTCCACTGTAAGTGAAGACAGAGACACTCCGTTTTTATGGTTGAACATTTTAATTATGGCAGTAATTGACGAGGATGTAAGAGCTTAATTTCCATGATAATACATTTCCATTTAATACAACCTGACAATGCATTAGTAAATTAACAATTTTAATTATTGTTGTCTACTAAAGCCTTTTTCAATGAATATGGTTTTGTGTGCTATACATTTAGTTAAATGGTGTGTGTTAACATTTTGTATGATCCACATAGTCTGAGGCAGTCCTAAATTTGTACAAACAAATCCAGGTAAGAAAAACTCTTGATGAATTCCAGATTTGTGCATAAAACACACAGTTTAAGCACAGATTTGTGCACACACACAGTTTGAGAATGAGGCCTGAATGAGGTCCTTTGTGAATGAGAAATGATGCATTTCAGTCATGTAAATAAGTTCTCCTTTCCTGGTTTGTTAAGTGTTAAGTGTTTGAAGTGTCAAGTGTCTGAAGCTCACCTGTGCAAAAATCATGGCCAGCAGGAAGTGTGCTCAGAAGTTGCACAGGTATGTAGTTGCTGTGTTTTAAACACGCAGGTCAAAAAGAAAAAAAAACTGCATCTCTCCTGCAACAAAGACCTTAAGGACAGTATTTCTGTTGAGAATGATTACAAAGCACCTGAGATACCATTTCACACAGCATATTACTGGGTTTCTTCAGACCCTTTGGAGACAGAGGCTTGCATATGTTCTTCAAGAAAACCATTTGTAATATTTAGCATGTGTTCATGAGGTTTTACAGGAGAAAAAAAAAAAACCAAACACATTTTCCAGTGTATTAAAACAAGCCACCTGCACCTATTAGCAGGTCCAAAGAGCAGCTTTCAGGGAGCACACTCCAATTTAATTAGTGTATGCTTGAGAAAGGCACTCCCAGCCAGCATCAGAGCAGACCACAACAAAGTCTGTGTTTATTTAAGTATTTACAGCAGGCCTGCAACGGCAGAGAAAGCTCTTTACATGTGACCTTATGACAAAAGATCAAATGAATGCCATGTGGAAGGAATGAGAAGTGAGGGAGGAGCAATCACAGCAAACTGGACTTCCTCTGCCTCAACACATTTTTTTAATTTTTAATTGTCATATTTATCAAAGGGAAATTTTCATTTCATTTAACATTAAAGTAAAAATACTGATTCAAAGGAGTAGCCTGCTCATTGTTGCCCCTTGACCCCATTCTTGCTAAGGTGCCAAAACAACAATGTATTTGTCCACACTTTAAAAGACATAATAATCATACTGGACCAAAGCAAAGATTCCTGTCTTCTCAGTGTTGTGCAACAAAACACCAGCTTCTCTGGTGTCTCTGGTTCATAACTGATATTTGCTATTTACACCTCACAAGCACTCTTTAATTATCATCTTGTTAAAGCATAGAGAGATGGACACTTGTGAAGAACTGAATTCTAGGGCATCAGTGGCCAAAATGTTAAGAGGCAAAAAGCTGCCAAAACTGCAGTGTTGGATGCTAAAATTAGACGTTAGCCGGCTGCTGGGTGGCTGGCTTTAACCTCTCAGGACAACATGTCAGGACGTCTCCAATCTTCCAGCCCACATTTCTAGTTGTCAAAAGCTTTCAGTGATGTAATTAGTGAGCTCTGTGTCTGGAGTGAAGAGAATATGGAGCATATTTTCATCATCCTGTCTGGCAAGTTTTACAAGAGCTGCTTGGTTAAAGGGTCAGTGCACCCAGATTGCAAAAGAGCAAAGTTTCTCACTTGACTCCAGAGGAATCTGTGCAGATAGTTTTGGTTTCACTGGTCCAGGTTTTGAAATATCTGTTTCTGTATCAATGTCTTGTCTCTACTGTTAATGTGAGGGCGTCCCATAGCTTATTACTGCAGAAATCCCATCCGAGTAAACATCAGGAGAAATTATTATTAGTATAATAATTTCATCTTGGAACTAAACAGATCATGAAGATGAGTCTGGTGCGGCTCAGCTGAATTGAAGCAGCGTATCACTGTCAGGAAAAAAAGAAAACCCTCTCAGTTTTTAAAAGCTGGAGGAAGTCAAAGCAAATAGCTCAATCAGTCACAATCAGGTGAGGCACAGGAGCACAGACAGCAGTGCCGCTCAGACACCAGGCTGACAGTCTGATCACAGCAGCCTCAACCATTTTTCTTTATTTCTCTATTCCTGTAACTGTGACGTTTAGCTGAGTTGTTCCCTTCACACCTACTTTACAGTCTTATAACAAACTTGCTTTGCTAACAAGTACCAAAGCATCTATTCCTTCAGTTGTCTTTGAACCCCTCCAGGTGCAGGATGTACCTACCCAGTTTGGAAACTCCTATTTTGGAAAATCTACAAAAGACTAAGCAGTTCCAGTAGTTGACTAAGTAGTTTTGTGGCCACTGTGTGAGACTGATGTAAAGGAGGAAGCTGAGTTTTAAGTCCCTGTGACTGAATGACATTCTGCAGTTTACAGCAACATATTCAAGTCATGTAATTCTTGTTAGCTGCTTTCGGCCAGAGCTTTTTGAAACTTGGCTTGCTGTTCATGTCTTTAGGAAGAAGGAATAATTATTTGATATGCTGGTGCACCTATCATCTTAAAGATGTTCAATCGTTAAGAAGAGAGGTGCACCAGCCAAACCTACTTACTGCAACAGACATTTCTCTTGTTGTTGTTGGTGGTGGAGGGGCTGATGTTATCATAATGTGGACCATGTTTACCAGGTGTGTATTGTGTCTACCCTGCTTCCTGTCCTCTGCCTTCAGGAAGATGTAGCTTCGCACCTGGCCCCTCCTCACCTGAACCCATCAAAAGCAGGCAGCATCTTGCAGAACAGTGCTGTGGCATCAAAGTGCATGGAAAAACATTTTAACTTTATTCATCAGGTGACGTTGAACCTGGATAGAGGTGAGCTGACAGCTAAAATTCCAAATACACAGAGTCACTTTCCAGTGTAGGGCTGGCCTGCACTGGCAACTGGTGTTTCAGGTGCATTAAAGCTGTTCTATGTAAATGTCAGCAACTAACAATGTGTGTTTTACTGCTGTTGTGTTATTTCAAATATATGTGTTGCATTGTGAGTTAATTACAATACAAAGGCACAACTTGAGTTTTCTCTGAATATTTTCAGTACAAATAATTTGGCTTTCAGTGTGTCAGACTTAAAGTGTAACTTCCAATCAATCATTTCACTCAAACAAATTTGTTCATTATGCGTTATTTTTTTAGGGCAATCAGTTGTCTCAATTTTTAAGTGAACTTGTCCAGGCTGACAGTGTAGCAAGCAGACTAAATGAGTTTTCCCTTACAAAGTGGCTCTGCTCACCGTTCTTTTGCAGTTTTGGTGAACTGACACTTTAACTGTGCTGTTTTTTCACAGCCTTTTCATTGATGTGTCCGATACATTTAATCAATCACTGAGGTGTTTTTCCAAGGATGTGTATAAGTCTCAGCACGAATCTGCATTGTTGGGAAATGGAAAAAATTCACCTTTACACTTCTCTTTCTTTGTCTGTTCGATCATTAGGACTAGATCTACAACACAGTTGCACCTCCACACGCCTCCTCATTCAAATCTGTCTTTCTCTCTGTCTCTCTCTTTCCTTTTCCACCTCGCTCTCTCTCTTGCATAAATGCCAGCTCCCCTACCTGAAAGCCTTTTGCACTGATTTACGAGGGAGTTTGCACCATTCATACTATAAATCTCTCACCCCTGTGACACTCCTCTGCTGGTATTCATCCACCATTTTTTATTCTGTCTGTTTTGTTACAGAGTGCTTTGGACTGGGGCCAAGGAAAGGCACTCTGGGATTATCAAGAGGTTTAACAGGAATGAAGTGTGAATTACAACCATCCGGCTTTGCCAGCACTGCCGACCTTTGCAAACCCGTGCCTGTATCCTTTTGTTTTTCTTCTGACCGGTCACATAATTTCTCACCTCAAGCTGAATGGCAGATAAGAAAAGATTAAAAAAAAAAAAACATCAGAAGGGCCTCAAAACCAGGGAGTAAGTGCTTCAAGAAAAATACATTTAGAAGAGAGATGGAAAATATCAGCTTTTTGAGGGTTTTTTTTGTGTGTCCTTAAATAGCTGCTGTGCATACTTCTTTTGCCTTCTAATGGTGCTTTAAATTTTACCTTTTTTACAGTATACTGTGAATGATCGTCACATCATCACTTCCTCAACCTGTTTGCGCGGGGGGGCTGCTCCTATATTTACAGCACAGTGAATTTTCCTTCAACCTTTGTATTTCAAGAAAACATCTGCAGGCAAAAATGAAATTCAGTCAGCCTGCCACTCTGGGTAAAGTTACATCCCAGTTTCACAGTTTGCAGGTCCCACTGCAGCTTTGCATCCATGTTAAACAATGTATTATCTTATGTTAATATGTATCAGTAATACTTGTTTTGTGCATTCATCACCATGTTTGTGGAAGCATACGTAAGCATACAGTGTTTGAATTTACCGTTCAAAATACACCAGTATATTAAAAATGAAAATTGAAAATGTTTATCATTTTGATTTTTAGATGTTCACATTTTAACACCATACATGATTTAATATAGGCACGTGTAATTTGAATTCTAATCCTGTAGCACACAGGGACATGAAACATCAAATGCTGTTGTGATATGTTTTGTGTTTGTGTTGCTAAGTAAAAAAATCATACTCTCTCTCAGTATATCAGATTCTTTACTTACACACAAATATGACGTCAGTCAAATGCAGTTTTAAATACATGTACTGACAAGTTAAGTTAAGTTTGTATATCTGTAGAAATGTATTACATGTTTTAGATGGTGAGACACTGGTATTGATATAAGTACTATATAATTGCTATATATGTAATTTCTATATATCTGACTTTTGTGTGTTCTTCAGGACTGCAGGAAGATGCTGAATCAAAAGCGGTAGAAGGGGCATGTGCTTTAAACTAATTTCTAAGTAGCTTGCTATGTAACACTGTTTCAGTAAACACCAGCCTAGTATCAAAGGTCTGTATTCAGTAAATCAGAGGAAGGAGGAATAGTTACCTGGATGCTGGTATGTGGCAGCGGCATGCTGGAAAGCGACGGATGGAAATGATGGTGGAATCCGAGCTGCAGGAGGTCGCAGCCCTTCCCATCTGGACGCCTTTATTTCAGCAACACCGACAGTCCGTGTTGAGACTTTACTTTAATCACTCGAGGGGCTGTCTGCAAAGGTCAGCTCAATTGATTAAGTGTGGAAAGGGAGAGTTGTCATCTTTTATGCCGGGCGTGGTGATATCTCTATAATTCTCTGTAGGAGATTGCATTGTTTCGAGGTGGTTTTCCCTCTCACAGAGACATTGGAGGAGATGTACTCTCTGTCCTCTGTTAAATCATGTTTGAGCACTGCTTGCAGAATAAATCAAATTTATTCTTCAAAGTGGCAATTCATGAGTTCCTCATTTTGAACACTTTGTTGCCATCTAATCTATGATGTGGGCATTTTAAGAAATCACCTGACAGTCAAACAGTGTGTCCACTGCAGTCTTTTTGCCTTCTTTAATGAACTGTTTAAATAAGAGCAACACAAACCAGCAACACACACCAGCATCAAAACACCTGTACCTGTTGGTTTTTTCTAAATGTCAAAATGCCTGAGGTGTCGTCACAGGTGAACATGTCTTACCATGTCAAGATATGATGCCGTCCAGTTTTCCCAATGTTGCTGTTGGTATATGTTCAGGAAAAGCAGCATTTTGCTGTGGCACATCAAAGCTATTCTACAGGTGCAGAGTAATGTGTGTTAAATCATGGCCAGTGTGTTTTGCCAGTGAGAGTTAAAGCAATAACAATACTCTCCACCTGAAAGTAAATGAAAGGTGGAGAGATGAGTGTTGTGTGAAGACATTCACATAGTTTTCCTATTTTATTTGGATGAGCTTCTTCTGGATTCCTGGCAGCACAACGTGTTGCATGTTGATTCCTCTCTGTGAGCTTCTGCCACTTTTCCGTGTATGGTCCTCAGAGATGCTTATGTGTATCCTCACAAAAGTATACCTCCCATCTTAGGAGAAGGGTCAGGGTTATGTTGTCTTTCTCCCAGCATGCCTCTGTCAACACACTTTCAACTACTACTCTGATTAGTCTGGGGTGAAATAGCTTAAAAGTAGGCCATATTCAAACGTCTTTCTCAAGCTCTTCATTTGTACAATTCATCATGTCGAGACCACAAAGATACAAGAAGGACACACATCTCTTGAAAAGAAAGCGAGGCAGTGTGTCACAGCGGGCTGTGGCCAGGACAGGCTTTGACTGCAGGCTTTTGGAACAGAAACATACTTTTGCCTTTTGGACATAGGCTAGTTCATCTGAAGCATACTGAGGCCTTGAAACTGTCTTGAACTGGTCACAGGAGATGTTTTAATGGCAGAGGATTGTAAAGACAATTCAACTATATCCTTGAAGTGTGTCCCATCATGCCCACAGAATTTCACCATCATAGGACACAGCACAGCCTGCTGCAGTTTACCACACATCACATTGCTGCACAAGAGAAAGACTACTCTGATGTTGTATACATTGAGCAGCTGATATGCAACTGATATGCCAGCTAGCTGTTTAGCCAGGGATTCACCCTGAGATCTTGTTTTATCGATTTGTGTGTCACTGCATTTTGCTATGAGTTGGAGCAAATGTGAGCTGGTTGACAGTTTGACTGGATTATAGGGGTGATGATCTTGGCCCATTTGGGCTAAAAAGCAGCTGCAACTTATATACTGGGAGACGGTGATGGCTCTGAGGCACTGTCCTGCCATTCATCAAAATGTGGCGTGAGCTCGTCAGGTGTGCCTGATTAAGACCAGTGTTGGGTCAAGTAATTTTGGCTTCCAGGGTCGTCTTTATGGATGCACCAGAGCAAAGCAGTAAAACTGACGTGTTTATTACAGTAGCAATTGAGACTAATGCTAACTAGCTATTTAATAAATGCTGCTGCAGCTTGTGTAGAAATGTTGTGAACAAGAGTAAAACAAACTCCCATTCAGGCCCTTGACCTTCTGAATGTAAAGATCAGGTCCACCTCAGACCAGCTGACGATTTGAGAAACATTTAATTCCATGAATAATTTATAACTAGCATGGTTTGGTATGACAGATCATCAGACATACAGAGGAGTGGAGGACATACATACTGAGACAGTGAGCAACACAGGGAATTAGAGCAAGAGAGAAGAGAGACCGATAGCAAGGTTGTCAAATGCAGACAGGCATCATATGCTGGGACAAAATGTCAGACCTAGAATTGAACCACCGATGACCTGCCGCTGACAGAGGAGTACATTTTAGATTGTGTGTGTGTGTGTGTGAGTGAATCAAGAGACTGAGGGATTAAAAGATGAAGAGAAACATGTAGAAGGATAGTGAAGATTTCAAGATATTTGTGTGTGTGTACAGACATGAGTATGTGTGTAATGCAGCTGTTCATGAGTGTTCATGTGGGTATTTCTACAACTTTTTTGCATCTTGTTTTTTTGTTTAAATTGTTTATTTATATTGTAAAATGCACATTGTTGAGAGAAGAAACAACATTTCGATTCCCCTGTATGTCTGACATATATGGTGAATTGACAATAAAAAGCCTTTGAATCCTTTGAATCTTTGAAACTGATCTCAAGTGAACTTTCTACTTCCTCAGAGCCCACTCCACAGAACCCACTCCAGAGAACCCACTCTTCAGAGCCAGCCCACAAGATCATCCCTCCTTCTTAGCAACGTGGATGTGATTATGGGAATGATGTTATCCCATCACAACCCCCATTAGTCTTAGCTCAGAAGCCTGGCGAGATCAATGTAATATGGAACTTCAGTGAAGAAGATGTGGTTCCCACCTTTTGTGACCCCTCTCTGATGATGAATAGGAGCTCAACTAGACAATTTCAAGTAACTATATTGACAGTTACAAGTAATAGACTTAAATTCTGTACATAACAGTTACAACACCAGCAATTTGTAGAAGTTTGCGATGTTGTTGAGTGGTGATTTCTTGACTCATGACTTTCTTTGATGATCAAGCTGCACCTGCCACAGACCTGACCTCTGAGAGCCTGATTAAAAAGATTCTCTGGTGAGGCAAAATTTAACCCTTTGCAAGTTAGCAGAGCAGAACCAGGAACTGCTCATCACCTGGCTAATACCATCCCTACAGTGAAGCATGGTGGCAGCAGCATCATGCAACTGTTCACCTTTCAGCACAACAATAACCTGAAGCATGCAACCAAGACAACACTGGAGTCCCTTCAGGACATGTGTATGACTGTCTTTGAGTGGCCCAGCCAAAGTCCAGACATAAACCCCATAAAACTACTGCACAGTGTTTCTTATTTCACTCTAAATCAATAATACATTTACAGTCAAGACTGGTTCCATATGATGTCATACACACAGCACTACATTTCATTTCTTTTACTTTCCCACAGAGTATGTGTTCTGACATGCTTATTGTCCTACATGACAAACACTGTGAAACACTGATATTCAAAATGTTGAAAGTCACTGTTGGTGGGATAGCTGTACAATTCAATCAGAACTCTTGACCAGCTGCATCTCTGTCTGGTTCGGGGCCTGCAGGGCCTCTGACTGGAAGTCTCTGCAGAGAGTGGTAAGGACAGCGGAAAGAATCATCGGGTCCCTGCTCCCCTCCATCCAGGACACTGGGCGCATGCGCTGCCTAGCCAGAGCCCAGCGCATCTCCTCTGACCCCACCGTGGACTGTTTTCCGTGCTGACCTTTGGTGGGAGGTTCTCCAGCATCCGCAGCAGGACGTCCAGGTTCAGAGACAGTTTCATCCCCCTGGCCGTAAGACTGCTGAACACTCACACACAGTAAATAAACTGTATCTACAGTCTGCAATAACCCTCCACCCACCCTCAATGAACCCACACTGGACTATAACATGCTGTTACCTCTGACAGTGCAATATCAACATATCACTATGTCACTTTACTGTCTTTACTCTTTCTTTTTGTCACTTTAAATCTTATATTAGCATATTACATTTTATATTCTATATTCTGTGAATATATTATTTTTGTATTTTGTATGTCCACCTTATTGTGAGCCAAGGTATCGATATTTCGTTTAATATATACACTGACGGTGTCTGTTGAATGACAATTAAAACAAGTCTAAGTCTAAGTCTAATATGAATTCACATTTGTTCCTAATAAATAGATAAATACATAAAGATTAAAAACTTTAAAAGTGTGGTTAAAATACACATTGATGTGTTAAAATATGCAGGAAGATTGTAAAGCTCATAAGGAAGATAAAATAATTTGTTTTAAACATTTAAACATTTTTTTTTCTCTGAAGAGTGAAGTAACCTCTAAGTTTTTGGTTTCAACACACGTGAGCATAGGCCTGCAACAAGGTGTTTAGAGTATTGTATTCTGCCGGCTTAGTGTAGTTTTTGTTTTTTTGGGTTTTTTTTTCAGCAGTGTTTCTTTGAGTGGGAAAAACCCTTGAAGGACCCGGTTTGTACAGAAACTCGCTGGTGAATTTTATTTTCCAAAGTATTCATGCAGTTTCAGAGGAAAATTGTATACCTGTTAGGGGCTAAAAGTGATAAGTATATTAATTTTTTTTTGTTCATTTGTTCATTAATATAAGCAAATATTTCAATTTAAGATACCTTCTGTGTGTGTTTATTGCATTGTATAAGTATTAACAAGTGCTAAAAGACGTTATGCCTAAGTCACTATACTCAGGTCAGACAAATTTATTTATTATTAGTATTTTACATTGGTACCGTTGGTTTATGTTCACAAAACTGATTATAAGATTGACATAATCTGAATTACTCAACCAAAATTAAGTAAGGCTAATTTTCTGAGCCCCTTTCTACTCAGTCAGGTGGCAGATGACAGTCACATTTAAAAATTCCTCTCTTTCCAAACTTCTTTTCTTCCAGTATTTTGGTATGCAAACTAGTGCCACCTATTAGATGTATTGGCAATGTGGTTACTTTTATTAGTCAATGCAACTACACGCCCCTCTGTTAATTGTTGTTCATGCAATTGGCCTCAACTGGAAATCACAGGTGTATATTTATAATCATGTAAGAAAAAAACAACTGTAGGTAAAACAAAACAAGACGTGTTAGTGTGTTTGTCTGTGTGTGAGGTAGAAACTGTTTAATGTTATAGTCAGGGAGAAGTTATGTTAACAGACAGCTGAGGTACCAACATTTTAGAAAGAACAGCAGCAGAACAGCTTTTCTCATAGACCACCACTTGAAACTTAGAGAGAGATTAAAAAAGCAACTGAAACTACAAAATATCTTTTTGTAAAAGATATCAAAAAGATGAATATACGTTTGATAACTGAAAAGTCTTGTGACCCGTTTAAAGCTAAATGAATTCTCTGGGTGAAAATATGCCAAAGTAGTTGACTTTCAAAGAGGAGAAAGTTTTAGAGGATTTCAACAGTTCATCCATTCATTTCCAAGGGAAACATATTTAGAAAAAGCTGAATATTTTTTAACTTATAAATAGCAGAAAAAAGATGAATGAAAACAGAATTGTCATGAAATAGCTGAACATTTTGATAGTTGAATGGTGTAGTAATAGCAGAAGTAGTTTCAGACCAAAAAAAAAAAAAAACGTACGGAGGTTAAAAAAAGTTTGGACCAGGGTAACAATAGTCTGAGAACTGAATCAGCATTTACACTAATTAAAGAGACTAATAATGGGGCAGTAGGTAGCCCAGAGCCATAGCTCCAGCTCTGGAGGCAGACGAACCTGCAGAGAACATCAAGAAAAAAGAGAGCTGAGAAAGAATAAAACTACAGGAAAGCATAGAAGTTGAGTTAGTAACATGTATTAATGGGATATGAATGAAAACAGAAGGAGAGGGAGAAGAGAAGAGAGGAGCCCAGTGCATCACGGGAAGTCCCCAGCAGTCTAAGCCTATAGCAGCATAACTAGGAAATGGTTCAAGGAAAGTCTGAGCCAGAACTAACTATAAGATTTTTCAAAAAAGACAGTTTTTAGCCTCCTCTTAAACATGGAGAGGGTATCTCCCTCCCAGACCCAGACTGGTAGATGGTTCCACAGTAGAGGAGCCTGAGAAGGAAGGATCTGCCTTCCATTCTACCTTTGGAGACTCTAGGAATCACAAGTAAGCCTGCATCCTGGGAGCACAGTGTTCCAGTGGGGTAATAGGGTACTATGAGCTCTTTAAGATGTGATGGTGCCTGCTGATTAAAAGCTTTGAGAATCTATTCTGGATTTTGCAGGAAGCTAATGTAGAGAAGCTAACACAGGAGAATTATGATCAGTCAGTGCTCGTTCTGCAGCATTTTGGGTCAGCTGGACAGCATTCAGAGACTTGTTGGGGCAGCCTGATAATAAGAAATTGCAATAATCCAACCTTGTCCAACAAAATTGTGGACAAGTTTTTCTGCATCTTTTTGAGACAGGATGTCCCTGATTTTTACAATGTTCTATATAAGTGCACTGAAACAGATTAAAAGGATACAGTGTGTAGGTTAACATTAATTAATTCCTACTGATCAGGTGTAGCGTCTACTTTTTTTCAGCCATGCTTAAAAGCCCAAGAAGTCCTCCAAACTAAACACAATATAGTACTGTCAAGTGAGGAAGTTGATCTGCCTCCAGTTGTACATTAACTGCTGCTTTGTGACCTTTGACCTCTACTCAGTGAATGATGTGTGTTTTGGTGTCATGTTAGCAGACAGCTGATCTTGTCTGTTTCTGCTGTTCATTCAGCCTTTTGTCCAGTTTTTTTTAATATTTTTATTTCAATGCAGTATTCTTTATTGGCACACTGAATGTCAGGTGGGCAGTACTGCAAAAGCATCAAGGATAATACAATTCAATAAAGAGATGGAGGAAAAAAATACAGTTCATTAAAAGAAAAGAGATAAGTAGATTTAAAAAAGAAAATGGTAAAATGTGTCCGTGTGTGTTTTTGTGTGTATCTGTTCCATCTATAATAGGCCATGTCATGATAATTATTTGTCACATTCAGTGATGTTGTTTCACTTGTGTGTCCCTCAGTTTGTGTCATACAGTCACAGAAGTTAACACATCACTGTCTAGTCACTGTAGTTAAGTTTGCTGCACATCCCTCTCCTTAAAGATTCTCATCTCAGATTAACAAAACAAATTTCAATCACAATGTTCCACTCTGATTTTCTTATATTTGTCTCCACTTCTAGTGTGGTGCAGTGACCACAGACTCTTTCCTCAGCTGGTCTCCAGGACTTGTTGTGATGTTCTTTCTCGCTGAGTAAACTGTGGTCACTGAGTCAGTATTTGGTCAGGATCTGTCTCAGCTTGTGTCTCTGACAGTAAAGACATATTCTGCCAGTTTTTGGTTTGATTAGTCCAGATCATTAGACATCTTTTGTTCATTTAATCATTTGGTTCACTGTGATTAGTGGTTGGAGAGAAGTACTGGTCTGACACAGTAACTGACTGGTGGGGAATCCAGGTATTTACGTAGATAAATACCTGGATTCCCCACCAGTCAGAACTGAAGAGGTCTTTGGGATGAGAAGTGAAATGTCTTCAAGAACCTCAAGCCAGTCTAGTTGTCTTTGCATAACATTTGGAAATTTAATCTGAGCAGCCATTCAGTTATTACCTTGTGCTCAGAGCAGTTCCTACACAGGCACTACTCAGGGCCGCCTGGTTAGCTCAGTTGGTAGAGCACGAGACTCAATCTGTCTGTGTTGTGGGTTTGAGCCCCACCCCGGGCCTCCCATGTCCATTGGGACAGATTGGGACAATAAGTACAGCAAAAAATCTGGACACCTTCCAGTACCTCTTCATGAAATTTCCTGTGGTACACATCAATGAGTGGTGTGTCTCATTCAGCTTCCATGTGTAGGAAGGGTGTGTGCTCAGCCCCCTGCTCTTCACCCTGCTGACCCACAAATGTCGGCCCAGCTACTGCACCAACTACAACTACAACTACAGAAGCAAGATGAGCCAACTGGTCCAGTGGTGAAAGGACAACAATCTGTTCCTCAATGTGGGGAAAACCAAAGAGATTGTTGTTGACTTCAGGAGAAGACCTCTGCAGCATCAGCGGTGCTGCTGTGGAGAGGCTTAAACAGCCCCTGGACCAAAATCCAACTTCATCTGCTGGTAATTAACCGTCACCTGTGGACTGTTTCACTTTGCACTTTACTCACTTAATAAATTTGCACTAATGCCAACTATTCAATTCAATTCAATTCAATTTTATTTATATAGCGCCTTCCACAATCAAAATTGTCTCAAAGCGCTTTACAGAGACCCAGAGCCTGACCCCAGAGCAAGCACTTAAGGCGACAGTGGCAAGGAAAACTCCCTTTTAACAGGAAGAAACCTTGAGCAGAACCTGGCTCAGATGGGGGACCCTCCTGCCGATGGCCGGGCTGGGTGAAAGGAGGAAAAGGAGGAAGATAGGACAGCTAGGAATGGAGGAGAGGGGGAGAAAGACATGCAGCATAATACAGACAATGTGGGTCAGTATTTACATTACAGTTAGTGAACAGTTATTGGATAATGTGTGCTCAGCAGATTAGAATTATGAAACAGAGCACGGAGGCAAAAAGCTGTCATAACTGGTAATTATTTACATTACAGTTTGCAAAGAATATTAATCAAATATTTATCTGTAGCAGAACGGAACATTAAACATGTTAGAAATAGATCATTGTAAACAATAAACAGCAGCAGGTGGGTGGAGCCAGGACCATAGGACAAGCAGCTCCGGAGCCAGAGGTACCTGCAGAAAGGTACAGAGAAAGAGAGACCAGAGAGAAACAAGCACAGGACTACGGGACAGAGAGGACACAGAGTTAATGACATGTAATAAAGGCTAATAAATTTGAGAGTGGGTCTGAGGAGAGAAAGAGAAAGAAGAAGAAGTGCGCAGTAAATCATGGGATGTCCCCCAGCAGCCTAGGCCTATAGCAGCATAACTAGGGGATGATTCAGTTGCCTGAGCCAGCCCTACTAAGGGCTATATCCTTAACTGTAACAGTGTCTATAGAGATAATTGTGACTAACTATAAGTTTAATAAATAACTAGGACTGTAACTACAACTAATTATAAGCTTTATCAAACAAGAAGGTTTTAAGCTTTGTTTTAAAATTAGAGAGGGTGTCTGCTTCCCGAACCCAAACTGGCAGTTGGTTCCATAGGAGAGGGGCCTGATAGCTAAAGGCTCGGCCTCCCATTCTACTTTTAGAGATTTTGGGAACCATAAGCAAACCTGCATTCTGGGAACGAAGCAATCTGTTAGGATGATATGGTACTATCAGCTCTTTGAGATATGAAGGAGCCTGGCCATTGAGGGCCTTATATGTAAGGAGAAGGATTTTAAAATCAATTCTGGATTTTACAGGAAGCCAATGAAGAGAAGTTAGTACAGGAGTAATGTGATCTCTCTTGCTAATTCCAGTCAGTACTCTCGCTGCAGCATTTTGGATCAGCTGGATGCTTTTTAGAGAGTTAACTGGACATCCTGATAATAGGGAATTACAGTAGTCCAGCCTAGAAGTAACAAAAGCATGGACTAATTTTTCAGCATCAATCTGCGACAGAATGTTCCTAATCTTACTGATATTGCGCAGGTGAAAGAAGGCGGTCCTAGAGACTTGTTTTATATGTGAGTTAAAGGACAGATCCTGATCAAAAATAACTCCAAGGTTCCTCACAGTCGTACTGGAGGCTAAATTAATGCCATCCAGAGTAACTATATGATTAGATAAACTGTTTCTGAGGTGTTTGGGACCAAACAAAATAACCTCAGTTTTGTCTGAATTCAGAAGAAGAAAGTTACAGGTCATCCAGGCCTTTATGTCTTTAAGACATGCCTGAAGTATGGTTAACTGATCTGTTTCGTCTGGTTTCATAGATAAATATAGCTGGGTATCATCCGCATAGCAATGGAAATTTATTCCATGCTTCCTGATAATATTGCCTAGGGGAAGCATGTATAAGGTGAACAGTATCGGTCCAAGCACAGAACCCTGTGGAACTCCATGACTTACTCTGGTATATATGGAGGGATCATCATTAACATGAACAAACTGGTATCTATCTGATAGATATGATTTAAACCAGCCTAGTGCTGTTCCTTTAATCCCAATAACATGTTCCAATCTATCCAATAGGATATTATGATCAATGGTGTCAAATGCAGCACTAAGATCTAGCAGGACAAGTATAGAGACGAGTCCATTATCTGATGCTATAAGAAGGTCGTTGGTAACTTTCACCAGTGCTGTCTCTGTGCTATGATGAACTCTAAATCCTGACTGAAAAACTTCAAACAAACCGTTCCTATGTAGATGGTCACACAACTATGCTGCTGCCATACTGTACACTCTGATTGTACATAGGTTCTTCCTTATTTCTATTTTTTATTTTACCTAAATACCTATCTGTACATAGGTTTTACTATTTGGTGAGTCACCACTTGGTGAGGGAGAAACAGTATTTCAATTTGTGTGTATGACCTGCACATATAGTAAATTGACAATAAAAATCTTTTGAATCTTTGAATCGCCACATTCCTCCACCCCACTGACCCTCCTGTGGGATAGGTTAAAGGTTACACTCACCATAGGACCCTCCCCAGAGCCCCAGACTCCCAGGGGGAGCAGTTTCAACTTGATCCCTGACCTCTAACCCCCCCTCCCAGGACTCAAGGAGAGGAGATGGAGAGGCTGGAGGGTCACGGTCACGGACTGTCTGCTCAATGTCAGGAATACACATACACACACAAACACACACTGTAGTTGGCGCCATTCATCACCTGGGTGTGTTTTAAGCTCAGGCTGCTTCTGGATGTCGACATAGACACTACTGATTTACCAGTCATCTGGACCAAAGACCTGCAGAGGCAGAGTAAGAAAAGTAGGAGAGAAAGGAAAAGAAAAAAGGGAAAGTGAAAAAAGGAAAGGAAAGGAAAGTAGGAAAGCAGGTGAGAAAAGAGAAAAGAAACAAGGGAAGCACGGGAAAAGAAAAGAAAAGATGGAGTGAGAAGAAAGAAAAAAAAACCATGAGGAAAGAGTAGAACAAAAATTAGAAAAAGGAGAAGAAATGAGAAAGAAAAGGAAAGGAAGACAGGAGAGGATGTTGATGAAAGAGATGAGCAGGGGATGACAGGACAGGGAAGGGAAGAGAGAAAGGGAAAAAACAAACAAGAAAAGGAGGAAAGGACATTAAAGAAGAGAAATGAAATGGATGAGAAAAAGGATAGGATGACAACAAGGAAAGCAAAGACAAAGAGGAACAGTGAGGAAGATAAAGGATAGGCACAGGGGATGTAAAGAAGTAAAGAAGGTGACTAGGAAAAAAAGGAAAGGAAAAAGGAACAAAAGTTAGGTGAAAAGAAAGCTAAAAGAAGAAAAGAAGGAAAGTTAAAGAAACAGGAGAACAAGACAGATGGAAACAATAGTAAAGGTGAGGAGGAATAGCTAAAATAAAAGCTACAGATTTGAGAACAAAAAGAAAGTGGTGGCTTGGGTGGATGTCCTGAAGAGTATGAAAATGTACAAACACATTTACCTCTTTAACAATGAACCTTTCAGCAGTTAATAGAAGTAATTTCCAGCATAATAAACTCAATAGCACAATAAGTTTCACCAGGTCAAAGGTCAGATCACACTGACAGTGTTTCTGAACACAGAATATGTCAATTTGTGTTCTCAGGAATTCAAATTTGGTAGGTTGAACATGGAGTCCAAGTTTGCAAGGACGAGAAGACACAATGCATTTGAAACTCAACCATGAGACTAACAATAATCTTCAAAAATGGATTATATCAGAGTCCAAGAAAGACTTAATTCTGTTCCAAAAACTCTCTATCATTTAAACAAATGCCCTATGTGATAAACACAAAGTAAAAGGGCAGTTCAAGTTCAGACATTTATTAATCATCAGTGTCTAAACCAGTGACAGGTATAAGGTTGCATACATTAACTGCAGGTTTTTTTTGTTTTTTTGGGGGGAGGGGGAGTTGTTTGTTTGTTTGTTTTAAACAGTAGGGAACTAGACACATCTTCATTTCCTGCAAAGAATAATGAGACTCCAAGGAAGTGGTGGGCAGTGAATATAGGGCACTAGATAGCAAATATGGATTAATTTTTTACAACAAATATTTGTTTTTGTTACTACAAGTAGAACTGCAACAGAAACAGAGAAAGCACTACACAGAGAAATATTTTCCAAAGTCTGTTCTCGTTGGATTGGTTCTCAATGTGATACCAGTGAAAATAAAAAGCAATTTATTATCTTGTGTTCTGGACTTTTCACTGACCTTCTGGCCAAGGCTGTCACTGTAACTGCCACTGCAGACTGTACTGTTCTCCATCTCCACATCTACCACAGTGTCAGTGAAAGACCTCCACCTCTATGTTGCTGTGTTTATGAATACGTACCTGCTTCTGGTGAAGAATGCAGTAGTTGGTGCTCTCTGGATTGTTGACTGGTGTTAAAGCCAGAACAAGGCTGGTTTCCCAGCAGGCGGTAAGGTTTTACTCCAATGTATTGTTCTAAAGCAGGAAACAGGAAATATTTTCAAACCAGATCAGATGTTTGATATGCCCACCAAAGTCTAACACCATTGGTGAAAGTAAAATGATGTTATAGTCCAGTTTCTGATGTCTGGTTGGATTTATGTAAACCTTACTGCCTGTGTCTGGTCTCTGGGGTTATAGTTCTGGTCAGCTTAGATAGCATCACTAAACTTGTAAGCATAAAGAGGTGAGATATTATTCTGAACAGGTGTCACCGTTCATGGTTGTATTCAGTGATTCATCCATTTTTCTGTCTGCAATTGCCATTTCTGCCATTACCATCTGCCTAGCAATACCTAGCCTTTTCCACCTTTACAGTCACCTGATTCCCCACACCTACCTACTAACCTGCCCCCCATTCCCTCATTAGCTTCCTCAGATATATACTGATTGAATTCTCCTGAAGATGCCACTTCAGATGCTTCCCATCCAATCTGCCAAAGCCTGAGAGGATCTGCCAGCAAGAATGAGATCCATTGCCCAAATCCAGGTGTGCAGAGCTTGTAGAGACTTACACAGGCAAACTCCAAGCTGTAACTGCTGCCAAAAGAGCTCCTACAAAGGACTGAATCACGGGTCTGAATAGTTTTGTAAATGAGAGTTTTCAGTGTATGACATTTAATACATTTTCAAACATTTCTAAAAACCTGTTTTCATTTTGTTATTATTAGAGTTATTAAGTGAAGATTGATGGGTAAAAATTTAACATTTACCCATTGACAATTACACACCTGAGACCCTAGAGGACATAGCTGCAAGTCCACAAAACACATGATAAAATGCATGAGCAAACTTCCAGACCCCTCCAGTAACCATGGCCAGGATGGAATTCACATCATTCCTCTTGAATTCAAGGTTTGACAATTGGTCGGAGCTGCCTTTCCAGCATCCTGGCAAAAGCTTTCCTGGAGAAGTTGGGCTGTGTCATACCCCAATAATTGGAGCACATTTGGCAGCTAAATCAAACCCCAGGCTTTGGCCTCCATATGAGATCCAAGTTTACCACAAACAACCGGACACCCTTTTATAAAAATGGGAACCAGCACCCCAGTCTGCCAATCCACAGGCATTGTCCCCAACCTTCACTTGGCATTGTAGACAGCCAAGTGTCAGCCAAGACAACCTTTGAATTTCATCCTGTCAAAGTAATGAAGATCTTTTCTTTATTTGCTCATGTTTCATCTATATTCATGTATTTTCTAATGCTACACAGTGTTAGCCTACTCAGCCATAATAGTTCTAGTTTCTGAGGTGGGAGGATCCAAGTAAAGGATTGTATTTAAACACCCGCCACAGCCAGATATGTGCAGGGACAATATGTCTTTTTACCACCATAAGCTTATGACCGTTACTTTCTTACAGATTACAAACTCAGCAAGCACTTGATCAGGAACACCACACTAACACTGGGTAGTTCCTCCCTTTGGTCTCAGGGATTCCACAAGATGTTGGAAACTTTAAGTTCTGCTCCATGTTGATATGATGGCATCACATTATTTCTGCAAATTTGTCAGCTGCACATTCATGCTGCCAGTCTCCTGTTCTACCACATCCCAAAGGTGTTTTCCAGATTTGCTGGTTTCAGATCTGGAAAGCATTCTCCACACCACTACAACCAACACAACCAACCTGGACTGAAGACACAAGGCAGGTTGGGTCCATGCTGTTGATTTCAAATTCTGACCCTACCATCTGCAGAAATCCGGATTCATCAGACCATGCTATCTTTTTTGGTGAGCCTGTGTCTACTGCAACCTCAGATCTCTTTTTCCCAATTGACAGGACTTGATGTCCAGTCTGACCTCTGACCTCTCTCATCAAGAAGGTGTTTCCGTCCTCAGAGCTGCTGTTTCACTGGATAGTTTTTTTGTTTTTGGCTGCATTCTGAGTTAAACTTTAACATTTTTTCGTTGATGGGAACATTAACTGAAGCTCCTGACCTGTATCTGCAGGGTTTTATGCATTACACTGCTGCTACATGACTGGCTGATTGCATGAATAAAGAAGTTTGCATGTCTTCCTAAAGAAATTCTCAGTGAATGTATTCTTCAACACTGACTTCATTCAAAATTGTCTTATACATACTTTGGGCTATTCATGGTCTTTAATTCTTATTTTATGTTTGTGTGGTGTTAAATTTGACACATCATTGACACATCGGTGAATGACTTTTTAGAAAGTATAGAAAGTATAACAGCTTAGCCAGCTGGTACATCAAACTCAGTTTATCTCTGCACTGCACTCCAGTCCAATAAAAGCCTCCACAGTCATGTAATACAGTTGCAGTTTTTTATACCAGCAACCCCCCCTGCTCAATGAAATCTGTATTTATCTTGTCTGACACATACTCTTCTGAAAATGAGTGTCAGAATTAGGCTCTTGCTGAAGCAGTGAAAATATTTAAGACCATATTAAAATCAATTTTGGCTTAGTTTGTCAACTTTCACAGCTTGCCCAGAACAAGGGCTTGGATTTTTAACAGCCTGTAAAGCATTTCCTGATTCAAAATGACAAAATTTTATACTCTGACTTTCTCCTTTTTCAAGCAGTATGTGTGAAAGTGCTCGCTGAGTTTTTTATATCCTCTCAAGTGTGTATGTGTGTGGATGGTGTGTAGATACAGGAGGACAGTCTCTGAGTAAATGTGTGTGTGTATGTGTTTTTCTATATGTGTGTGTCCCTGACCATGCTCTTGTTGCTGCAGCAGGCAGCGGGCAATAGGGGTGGGGGCATTTATCAGTCCTCTAAGTGGCTGTAGGAAAAGCAATGCTCGCTGGGAGTCAAGCTGACAGCGGTTTTCCTCGGATCGATTTGCAGCGCTGCTCCAGTTTATGACAAAAGAGTTCACGACACGGCAGTCACAAAGTCAATACTGTGATAAATACTCCCCCTCCACTCGCTCCTGTCCGCCACTTTACCAGGCATTTGGCCTGACAGTTATTACTCCCGTGGTAAATCCACTGACCACAGGAAAGAGAGGGGAAGAAAAGGCACTCTGCTCCAGGTTTCAGCGCTAGATTTATGGACCCAGGTGGACCAAGTTTACTTAATTTAAAGAAACAATATAAACTTGGTGAGATGCTCCTTTTGCAGGCAAGCCACTACTGTAATTTTACTCCAGGGAATTTGAAGGAAAACCTGTTAAATGCACACATGCCCCCAACACACTGCTCTATACATTCATGTTTTCATGCCTGTATGTAAATGAAGAAATTATGAGGCAATGTTTCCAGCTTTGTCCAAGCACGTAGGTGACTATTACAATAGATGATCTACGTTAAAAAAAGATTTCTTGTATATCTCCTTTTTTCTGCTCTGGAATCTAATTTGAATAACGATTAGGGAATTAAAATCGGGGATTAAATTGTGCTCTGTCACACACACTTGTTTGTTGTTGCCTTGACCGACTAACACCCCCGAAACTTCCCATCACAGGCTCGTCGCATTAATGTAAAAAGATCCCTGTGGTTCAATTTTCCACAAATGAAGAAATATTAGGAAATGTTTTGTAATTTGTCATAGATCCTTGCCTTAGCACTAATCCAACATGTTAAATCCCTTTACAGTTAAAAAGTAGCCTTATCCTCGCATATGGCTGGGATCACAGTAATCAACACAGCCGATTATGTGGATGAAAATTACACTGCTACATATGAATATTTTCAATTATTCTGGTCAAAATAATACAATTCTGGGGTGAGATTAATATTTTTTTTCAGTAATTACTTACAAACAAGACATCTAATGCATGTTGAGTGGCAAGTCATCGTGTTGCAGCATGACTCGTAATCCTGTTAGAGACTGGGAAACACATAAAAAGATCTCATTAAGATTTAAGTTGTTGCAGGATCATCAATGCAGCATCAGCACTGACACCCTGGCACTTTGAGTCCCATCAAACAAACTATCTCTCACAGGCTTTGACCCATATCTGCACCAACGCAGTTTGCCACAGTGTCAGGTAAACTCAGGGTGAACACTGACACTTAGTCAACCATAAGGAACTAAACAAGGTGAAAACTTCTCTCCTGTTCTGCTTTTTTCTCCTTTTTGTTCGTTTTTGTTTGTCGTACTGGATATTTTCTTCTTCTATACTAATTTCACAATAGTTGTTGAACCTTTACATTCAGTGTACTCTAGTATGAGTAAAAGGCCACAGTGTTTGTAAAAGTTAACACCAAGTCTGGATTAGCAACTGGATAAAGCAGCTAATGACCCCAAAGTCCCTGAAGCCCCAGGTTTAATGTGTGTCTAGTTTGTGCTAATTTATTTGAGAAAAGGATTTGAATACTGTTTTGCCACTTTTGTTTGAAAAGTTACTCAGTCAAGGAATCAAATCTTTGATTATCAAATCATTTGTCAAAATAATCATCAATGAATGAAGCGAATTTGGTCCTCATTCACAGGTTGCAGGTACTCTAGCAGTATGGAGTGGTGTGCAGATTTTGTACATTTAAAGGAAGGGTCCCACATTCTGGAAAGCATGTGTGTTTTCTGTCTTCAATCAAATCAGATGAAAATATTAATTTCAATTTGTCATCTGTGTATCCCACACAGAGGTAGGACAATGACAGGTTTAGCCTATCTTAGCTGTTCCTGCACCTGCTAAACATTCTGAAACCTTCTGAGGCCTTTTGGTGTCAAAATCTCATGTACTCTCACATGTGGACTTCCTCCTCCTCCTACCTCTGTATTTTATTATGTGTCAGATGAAGATATGCAGTGGACAAATTTCCCTATAAAGATTAATAAAGCATGACTTTACACTCTGTCATCACTGTGAACAAACTCCAAGTGACTGGGTAAATACATATCTATAGCTATAGATGTTAAGTGAATGAAGACTTTAGTCCTGAATTTGTGCAGTCATTTGACAGAACCAAAGAATGCTTGAGGTGCTTTCACCCTGTGGATTTTTGGCTCAGTGGGGTGGGGGAGTTTATTTGAACAAGGAGCAGTGTAAATACCTGGAAAAGAACCAGCAAGTCTAAACAGGGCTGTACATAGGGCTATAATGTGTGTGTGTGTGTGTGTGTGTGTGTGTGTGTGTGTGTGTGTGTGTGTGTGTGTGTGTGTGTGTGTTTAATGGCAGCTGGGATGTGAAAGCACAGTAGGCAGGAGGTAAAATTTCAATGAAAGGGTGATTTTGGCTGGAGGGTGTCTATTGATGTTGGGGATAAGTGGACAGGGGCAAAGAGCCCATTTCTAGCTGTGGTTGAACTGTGATCTGTATCTGCATAGCACATTCTGATGAGGACAAACAAAAGGTGATGTGATGTGTTACTGCTCATACACACACGCACTGTAGTTAGAGTTTGAGGAGATTTGCCAGGGTCAGCAAGGAAAACACTGCAACCCCCAAAGTTCATTGTGTGTCGGGTTCATTAATAGCAATTTTATTTGGGAACTTGCACCAAAGCACAATATGAGGACCAGCATGGGTGGTTCATTATTATACCATCTGTTTTGACTGCCTGTCTTGCATTGTCAGAGGGTACATCCTGCATGTTCCTAAATACATTTATGTTCAAATGGGTTCTCTAGCCAAGTAATACTGCCCATCCATAAAGCTGAAGAGGATTTGAGAGAAACATAAAAAACATTAAAAAATAGTGACCTTACATTTCCCATAACAGAACTAAGTAGCATCTTTTTCTAAGCACTCCCTGCCTGGTACGCTCCTACATCTTTCAATCTCCATGCATCCACTTGCATCAGTGGCTTTTTGTTGCAAATTTGTAGCCTCTAAACCGAAGTTTCTTGGATTTGACAAAGTTTCTGCAAATCAACAGAAGACAATGTGCAACTGTTTTCACAGGTTGACTAGTACTCCCCATAATGAGTAAACAGGTCTCCATGCACACACTGGAGTGCCCTTTAACCTGAGATTCTGCAAAAGCAGTAAAAGGCTCTCCACGCCATTTTTGTTCTTGCAGTCCCCCGGCCATGTTGAGTGGAAGCACTGTAGATCAAAATGCCTGCTTAAATGTATTCTCTTTGTGTAGACACATAATCACCATCGATAGAAATGTCACCTCTAAGAGTTAAAACTAATTCCTGCTACAGACAGCATCATAACAGGCAGAAACGTCATCACAGCAGGTAGAACCATCATCATGGATGGAAACATCATCACTGTGGGTAAAGGAGCATCACTTCAAGGAGACACAATGTCTGTGAGGTGAAGTAGATTCATCTTCACAGCATGTAGTCTCTTTGTCACTTAAGAGAGCAATGTGATGACTGTGTATACACACACATATACATATTAATATATTTTATTTTTCAACATGAAAATAAAACATGAGAAGTACATGTTCTTGCTTCTGCATCAGTAAATAAACTGTAGCCCAGAGCTACAAAAAAAAGAATAAAAAAAAAATTCAACCAAAGATATTACCAGGATGTGTATGTTTCTAGTAAGTGGAACTAAGATGTCCCTCTCATGTTTCTATTTCTGTTGCCCTTACTTTGATACCTTCAGGTGGATTCCATCTGAACATGGTTCTCTGACTGTCCAGTCACTACAGTCCAGAGTTGACTAAATAGCTGATGTGCTCATCACGGTTGTTAGCAGTTATGCAGTGTGAAAGGAATACCTTCAAATATCACTTGGGGCTAAATTTATTCCTCCGTCAGTAAAAGTGTGACACAGCAGCAGAAGACATAACTAATACATATACCAGCAGGTGGCACTATAAAATAGATAAGGGGGTTTTGGCCAGTAACTTCCACATTGTACTTTCCATTCACACTTTCCCTGAATTGAACTGAATCTTGTGATATAGGCCACGCCCACTTCACCCTGAAAGCTACTTTTACGAACTCCTCCTAGGCTGAGAGTCAGCACCAAACTTTACACACGGAATCTATGGACTCCCCTGATAATCCAAAAAAATATAAAGGAACAAGCTACTTTCCATAGGTTGCAGTCAAAACAGGAAGTGTTGCATATCTTGGCAACACTCGCTCCTGTTAACATGAACCTCAGCTCAGCAGTTTCCCATGCTCCACTGATGTTCTGTGCAAAATCAGTGCCACTCGTCCACTAACTGGCACTTTTGTTGCAAAATTGTTTTTTCAGTCTGCTCCTCATTGCATGTTAGGACCCTAATGGCTGTTGGACTTACACCAAAATTTGGGGTAAGTCGCAGTAGGTTTACTCAACTCCAAGTCCAGGATTTATCCTAGACTAGGTTAAGGACGGTTTCCTGAAAACCACACTGGAATAACCCTTAGAAACATTCTGACTTTGGTAGAATGTTTTCTAATGTCTGTTCTGCTCTTAACCTGACACTTGCATCGTGCCATGGGCCTGCAGGTACAATTTGTATCACCTTATTATTATTACTATTACTATTGTTACTGTCACAATAAATAATAGTATATATTTTTAACTCACACAGTTTTTCTAAATTGTGTAGCAACAATCATATTTGAAAATGAAGCTGCACCTTGAGCCCATAAAAGGCAATCAGGCAGCTGAAGATTTGTCTTTCTACTTGTCATTGTTGTCTAATGAAAACTGTGTGTTAACCCTTTGAAACCTGTTAGATTACCTCCAAAATATACAGTCAACAAACAAGGATGTTAGTATGAAACCTCAAAATTTTGGAGATACATGGTTTTTCATCTGACAGCAGAGCTGTTCAACTTACAGCATACCTGCTATTTATAAAAATCTGTGTTCACAGTCAGCTATGCAACCTGTTGTTAACCCTTTAAATTGTGTGTGTGTGTGTGTGTCCGCACATTTATTGGGCCTTGCTCTTTTGTTAGCTTCCACGTGGCATTTAAAATTGTCTCCAAAGTCTGGATGGAAGGAGGGGCAGAGACTGACAAACACGGGGAGGGAAAACAGAATAATATATAATGAGAGGAGGAGCAGATGAAAGAGAGACAAGCAGAGAGCCGAGAGATGAAGGCTGAGATTTTTCTTCCAAGTTTGACTGCAGGCGATACAGCAAGCCGTAATTAATTACCTCAGACAGGTACGTATTAAAAACAATATTCCATCTCGCTGAAGCCTTGGAGGTCTTTGCACCAATAAAAGGAGGTATTCATCAGATGAAGCCCTGCCCAAGTAAAGCTTCATGAAAGGGGACTCTGCCTTGTGTGGTTAATTTATATCAAAATCCCTGCATAAACTGGGAGGCTGTAAAAAGTCCCAATTAGCCATCTGTGATTGTCTGGAGGAGGTTTGATGTATGGGCCTATCAATACAGCACAACTGCAAGCTGGGCTGTAATATCAAACTGTAATCCAGGGTGCACATGGCAAGTAAGCACCCATTGATTATGGGTGTGATTTTACAGACTGTTAGGGAGAACCATTTTAATGCAGACCCAGCCAATGGTGGACATAAAGCAACAGATGATGTCGGCAGCGAATGTCTGCTTTAAAGTTCGGCATAGATCTTTGGAGCTTTTATTGTCTGGTCGTCAACTGGTTTACAGCTAACATGTTAAGGTTAAAGGGGAAACATCCAGCGAAATAGCACTTAAAGAACAATATACATAAGAAAAAAATACTGGGGCGTCTTCCAGAAAGAGGGTTTACATTATGAGCCCATGACTATGGTAAAGGATGCAATAGCACTTTGAACTTACCTCTGCTCATAAGCATAACCCCAGGTTTGTATTTAAGACCACTGATCAGCTGGTAAATCTGACCCCTCCTTGTGCAACATTATGTGAAAAGTCTTTATCTTACTTAATTGATAGAGTCTATCATAGCTTCTGTTACCCCTATTGGTATGTAAGGTCCATCACACACCACCGGGCACTTTAAATCAGTGTCATTAGTGCCTTTATCTTAAAGTCATTGAATGTATTGGGTGCTGTCTGCTGTTAGTTAACAGCTGTTTAATGGTTCTGATTCTGGTTCAGGTGGATACTTCAAAAGCACATGTGTGCACCCTTTTTCAAAACCTGGGCTAGATCCTACAAAATTACAAACCCAATCTCTAAACTAACAGCAGAAAACACTTTTGTAAATTTTACTCCAGCTCTCACAAACATAATAGTTCCAAGACCGCCCCTCTCCAAGTGGGGATCTGTTTGCCTCATGTCTGACCTCTTAGTCGCATACAGTCCAGTTTGTAGTCTGAGATCTTCAGGTCTTTTAGTTGTTCCTGAGGCACAGCTTAAACACAGAGGTGACAGTGCATGGTCAGTCAGAGCCTTGAAGCAATGGAACCAGCTACCTGAGGAAAACAGGGGGCTCTTTTAAATCTGTTCTCCTGATTTTATTTGACTTTTATTGATTGCTCAGCAAATAATTGATTTAATTTGCTTATTACTTTTATAGGAAATTGTTTTGATAATCTGTTTATTTTTTTTGTATCTGTTACCTTGTGTGAAGCACTTTGTAATGTCGGTTTTATAAGTCTTCCATAAATGAAGATTGTTAGTAGCATTTAAACACACAACATGTTAAAAAAAATTCATTAGAGGACATTTACATTTACTTTTAACAAGTAAAACTACAGATTAAAATCCTAGGTTTATAAATAAATCTGTCTTATCTGTTGTATTTAATCTTCTGCTGCCACCAGTATACTGTCTCATACATGTATTAACACCATAAAGTAACAAACGCTAGGATTCTATCTTAACCATCCGTTAAGGGAATTCAGGTCTGCTAAACTCATGAATGGCTGAAAAATTAAATATTTCCACCTCCACTGGATTAAAAGGAAGGCTCTGCCCTGCCCTTGATTTTCCCATTGCCATGGTGAATCAAAGTATCAGAGCTTTACTGATGGTGATGCACTTCACTGGGAGCAGACATACTCAGAGTTGACTGAACTGAGTTTCCATCTCAAGTTCAGTCAACTCAGAGTTCAGGGTTAGGTTCACCTTAAACCTGTTGTCTGAATCAGTCCCCAGATCAAAACATCAAGACAGTCATATGTGTCTTCAGGCTTTGTGTGTCCAGACAGGTATGCCTGTGTGTTATGAAGGAGGAGACAGGAGAAGCTGGAATAGGAGGAGAAAATGAGTGGCGATTGGCAAGAATGAGGAGAGGAGGAGAAGGGGAAGTGGAAGAAAGAAAAACAGCATCAGATGACACTCCTGGGATAAATATAATGAATGCTGTGCAGCGGTGGTCAGCTAGTGCAAGCTGTTAGCCTAGCATGGAGCCCTCCCCTCTTGACTTGCTTACGTCTTCATTTGCGACGCGCTCTCTGGGGTCAGCTTGCTCACTCACGGTGTGAGTTGGCTATATCCAGCAGTGTCTGTATGTTGTATGTTAGCAGTACATGGCATTTGTGCACTGCAGAAAGAGTAAAAAGCATACCAAAAAGAAGAAAAAGCTGACATTTGAGAGTGGAGTGAGCACACACGTCTGCAGATATAAAATGAACATAAGGTCACAGTGACCTTGATCTTTGACCTTTGACCTCCAAAGTCAACTCAGTGCATCCTTGAGTCACAGTCAACATCAGTGCAAAGTTTGAAGACAACCCCTCAAAGGGTTCTTAAGATCGCATTGCCAAGCAAAATGTAAATACGGTCATAGGGACCTTGACCTTTGGCCTAAAACCTCCAAAATCTACTTACTTCATCTTTGAGTGATAGTGAACATTTGTTCAAACTTTAAAGAACAGCCTTCAAAGTATTCTTCAGATATCACATTCACCTGCAATGTATGACCACAGCGACCTTTGACCTTTAACCTCCAAACTCCTTTCGGACCTGCCTTAAGTCACAGTCAACATTTGTGCAAAGTTTGACAGAGAGACCTCAAAGTGTTCTTGAGATATCACGCATAGAGGAATCCAGGATGGACGGACGGATGGACCACTTGAAAACATAATGCCTCCTGCCTTGGCTATCGCCCGTGCGGAGGCATAAAAAAAAAATGCTTCTGAGCATAATCCAGCCAGAGATTCCAAATTTGCTGTGGCAGTTTAGTAGGAAACAAGGTTGGACAGACAGAGACAAACAGTAGCCTTAAGAGCTAAATGGAAGAGGGGAGGATGGCAAATGGAAGAATTGGTTTACAGTCTTGAGTTTTGTTCCCATTTCTCCAATTACCAGGAAAAAAACAAAAAAAGAGGTGGAGGAAGAGAGAGAAGAGACAGAGCGCAGCATTCCAGAGGTATTAAGTTCAGGCAGCTCAACCTATGAGTCAGCAGAGGAGAGAATGGGCCAAGAAAACACTTGACCTGCACACACACCAACACAAATGCTACTGTGCATCACACACATACTGTAAAGCATACACTGATCTGTATACTCTACCGTACACATTATGTATGCACACACACACACATACAGACACGCACATACTGCAGCAGTTGTCCACACAGTCCCAGGTTAATTTGGTGGCAGCTCCTCCTCATCATCATAACACAGATGGCCATGGGAGAACTTAATTCTTCCTCTATTGACTCAGTTTGTGTTGCCAGTCCCTGCTGTAATGACTGATCCATCACCAAACCCAGAGAAGGCTCAGGGTGAGTGAGGTTCACACTCTGTGAGACAGAGAGCGAGAGAGAGAGAGAGAAAGAGAGAGAGAGAGAGAGAGAGAGAGAGAGAGAGAGAGAGAGAGAGAGAGAGAGAGAGAAAGAAAACAGAGAAGGATGTAAACCTGGAATTTGGGGTGGGGGGGCTAAAAGCATTAATACATTTAAAGACACCTGCATATACATTCCCATTATTTATATAGTGTACGTATTCTTCACGCTGCTATATTTAACACATACTATGCTGTGTTATACATGCATGTTTTTAAATATCAGTAAAAAAATGTAAAAATAAAAACTGAATCAAGTCAACATAAAAGCAACATTTGAAAGACGTAGACCTAAAAAAGGTAAAATTTGTCTTAAAAAGTAAGAATTATATAATTTTAACAAATAAGTATTAATTACATATATTTATTTAACTCTAATCTAATCTTAAAGTTCAGAATTATATTTCATTCTATATTTCGTTCTTGACCTTGAAAATACTAATCCAATAAAATTGTTTTAACACAAGGTCTGCTCACCAGCTTAATCCAGAGCTTTCAATCATCTTTCACTGTCTTCATTCACATGGAGTTTGCTCAGTGCTCCATCTAGTTAGTTTGCTCTATGAGAGCTCAGTACCATTACTGATCAAACTCAATCCACTGACGAAAACCACAAGGAAAAAGCAGTCAGTGCAAAGGTTTCTAATCGCTGTTGGCCACGTGTCCTGACACATCCTCAGCTCAACTTATGTAGCACTTAGTCGTAATGTAATGTTGATCTGCACAATGAAATGAAAGTAAAAGTATGACAGCTGTAAGTCCGGAAAAATAGAGCTGTTATCTTCCACTGCCAAATCCATGAGAGTGGTAAATGCAGAAGCATAGAGTCAGCCAGAAACCAAAGATCCTCAACTGTTGAGGTAACTCAGTCATTACAGGAACAACAGAGTGGCTAGATGTGGAGGAGTCACAGACACAGTCAGACACAGACACAGTCAGAAACTGAATCTCAAAGTTTCAGAGCTCAAATCCATTTTGCAGATTTAGTTCCATTTGGGAGGATTCCATTATTGCTGATTATTATTTCATTGTAGAACTGTCTGAATTTAATTCTCTTTTGAGAATTATTTCTATAGAGTTCTAACACAGTAAAATTAAACTACTGCTAATTTCATCAGGGACTCAGTGGGACCACCCTCAAGGACCTCTGGAACTCTTTTAAAGACCCTTTGAAGTCCATGCACCCAACTCTGAGAACCAGTGTGGAAGGGACCAAAGGGTTAACAGCTGCCAGGGAGGCCTATCTCACTGCTTCATTTTCTTACCTCTGACAAGTCCAGACTTCTCAAGCCAGTTCCTCCAACATGATGGACGCTCTCTAAAAGTTCGCCACTTCCACTTTTCCTTGCAGACGTCCCCCTTCCCCTCCCTCCTTTTCTTGTTCCATCCTTCTTTTCTTCCTTTTTTTTCCTTAAAGATGCCTTCAAGATGAAAGGGTGCTGCCCTCGCCCTCGCCTTATCACTGTCTTTAGAGCTTGCAAAAACTTGGCGGCACCTCAGCTTTTTAGAGCGAGAGAGAGAGAGAGAAGAAAAAGAGAGAGGCAGAGAAAGAGAGAAGAGAAATAGCGTTGGGGATTATAGTTCTGAGGACAAACCTGACTATTCACACTTGGCATTAGCAAGACAGCCCGGGTACAAGAAGGATATTTTTTATTCCCTTCAATTTAACTTTAATTACTCAAATCTCGGCGAGGGCACACAAGAAAAGCCCAGGCATTTGTGTCTGGGAGATTAGCAGACTGCCCTGCCAAGTCCTCGCCAGCGCTGCATCGTTAGATAGAATTCAAATTCAAATCCAGGCTAAAGACAGTGCAGCTGTCGCCCCCCTGGCCTGAAAACCCCCTGGATCAGGAACGAGCTGTCCTCCCTCCTCCCTGCTTTCCCCGGGAGAAACCTAATCCTGCCTCCCTCTCTTTCCTTCGCTCGCTCTCTCTCTTACTCTCTCTCTCTCTGATGACTGTGACAGCTAAAATAAAGCCGTTAAAGCCTCCCTGAAATAATTAGTAATTAAAAATAAAAAGTGGGTTGTTTTGTATTTATTTGGCATCTTTCCTCAGGCTGGGAGTGGAGGCTGGCGTTTGTAGGTGTCAGGGGTGATGTGTCTTTCAGAACTACCCAAATCTTTTTGAAGTGTGGTTAAAGACGGTATTTCATCACGGACATATCAGGTTAAACAAATGCTTCCACTTCCACACCCGGCTCTAAGGGAAAACTTGCTGGGCTTTCCTCTCCTCAGGAAGTTTGACGACATGCCTAAATTCTGCTTCTCTGTGACGTGTGATACTGCAAGTCTTCATTGGGGGCTTGTTTAATCTTGTCAGCCAAGGACTCTTCCTCCTCCCCGTCTCCCTCACTCCTTCCTGTATCTGAAACCTCTTTGCAAAGACGGCTCAACGGGAGAATGTCTCGCAGAACGCTGAAATCCCCACCAGTTGTTCGCCTTTCACCCACAACTGACTTTGTGAACACCTGCAATGTCTTCGATAAGTAGCTCGTCTTATCTCCTTTGGGAGAGCAGACCCCCCCATTTATCGTGAGTTCGGGGGCAGATACCCCCGTCGTGCCGCGGGCCGCAAATGATAATCCATGCTGCCACACTGCTGAAATCCTGGTAAAGTGATCCTAAATTGACAAAACCCTTGGATCCTCTGGACTAGGTTAAGCCTCATCTATTAATGCTACAGTAGCTTGGGATAAAGGTTCGTCAGCCTTGTGCCACTCCTGAGAACGTCATCAGCAACGCTGTCCTTTGGGTTATCTTCCTCTTTTAATCCCCGCAGACACAGCAATGCAAGAGGGGCAAAGAGTTCACCATCCCTCTCCCTTTAACGTCTTTAGGTAATTTCTTTATAAAGCCATGTGGTTGGGTCTGTGAAAACACTGCATCGAGCCATGATATCAGAGCAGACAGCATTAAGCTTATGTGCAGAGTGCTGCAGCTTGTTATTTCACTGGCTATGAGTACAGTAATTGATTGGCATGATGGAATTAAGGGGAGACTTTCATGCTGAAGAAAGAGTTGGCACAGGCCTGATACATTAAACATTCAGCACGGCTCAGTCAGCCAGGCATCCGATTATGATTTCAAAGTAGTTGGACCTGGACTTGATTTAAAAAAGTAGCCCAGATGAAGGGCCTGCAAAGCCCCCATAGGCAGATGCCAGTATGGGGGCCACAGGTAGTAACAGCCATGGATGAAGTCATGGCATGGCAGCCTAATTACAGGTCAATTTAAGGCAGTGTGTTTCAACCAGCCAATCAAATGTTGTCTATGAGAATGTCGATAAGCTAGTGTTGTACATCTTTCTTGCAGAGGTACACCCTCATCTGCCAGGCCTCTTATGAAATTATGGCAAATTCAACAGTGGAAAACAGGAAGGAAAAAGCCTAGACCTCCTGGAGGAGTTTACTTGCTGCCATCCTTACTGAGTTCTAACAAGCCGCAAGAGCCAAGTTAATAACCCCTATTCCCCTCCTTTCCATCTCTGCATCCCTCTTTCCCATCATCTCTCCTCACACCCCTCCCTCATCACTTCTGCATCCGCCCTCCCCATCTCCTCAGGCCTAAGGGAGGGGATAGCGATTAATATCTGCCTAACTTGTTACCTAATTCATTATGGAATAGCAGTTAATTTGATTTGATATTATTTTAATAAAATTCTGTAATATATTAGATTGTTTCAGGCTATCAAAATCATTTTCCAATTATTACGGTTACTCAAGCAAGTCCAGCTTTTTCCCCCCTTTGTGGCAGTTGGCAGTTGGTCTGACTGTGAATGTATTAGCTGCTACAACTCCATCCCGCCAGTTGAAGGGAGACTTTAATATAAGTGTATGCATGATTACACCCCAAATGTTATTAGTGCTATAGATCCACACAACCTCAATAGATTGGCATATGACTGGCTCAGCAAGGTGCCTTAAATGTGTTTTACTGAGCCCTCATAAGGAGGAATAAATAAAATAAATCCAGAGAGATCTGATTTCTTTCTGTGCGGCCGCACACTAGTGTTTTGGTTCTCTGTTAATTAGTAACACGCTTCAGCAACCCTGCCCTTTGTTAGGCATCAAGGCACAGTGGGTTTCAGCTCGGATGGATGTGATCTAAGCACCCCCTACCCACCATCACCATATATACACATGCACACCTCGCTGCCCCCCCAACAGCCTGTGAAAGCTATTGTAGAACAGAAAGATACAGACCCACCGTCACATCTCGAATACCCTGGCCACAGCTTCAAGGAGAAGGTTTTAAAGCGTAATAACATCTAATAAATATAAATCATAGTGTGATGGTCTGCTGTTTGTAAGCTTTTCATTTCCAAAACCTATGACCTCACTTGTTCCTCGTATAGTCTCAAACTGTGACCTTCAACATGTAGTTATGCAAACTGGGGCGGAAGGAAACTCACTCACTGACCAGGATCCTTAGATTAGGATGAGTGCTAGATGTTTCCCTTCGGCTTTTAATCTTTTTAAAAATATATCAGGTTTCTAGCCAAAACCTTACATTGAAGTGGAAGTCCAAATGGTATTGAAATGAACATTTCACTCATTCACACACGATACAGACTCTCGATACAGACCCTAAGACACACTTAGGAGGTGAGGTTATTTTCAATAGTGTATAACAGGTAGATGGGTGGATGGGCAGTAAGGAGGATGGACAGGCAGGTACAGACAACAGGTTACCAAAACGCAGGTATGGGCACACTGGAACATAAGCAGACAATCCAACAAGGATCTGGGGTGATGAGAAAATTAGGAACAGGTGTGTGAGTGGGTGGGGAGGCTCAAGTGATTGCAGATAAGAAACAGGTGAACAGGTGGGTAAGGAGACAGGACAAAGGTCAAGGGACATCTGGTGGGTGGGTGGACAATGGCAGTTCTGGGCAAGGAGAAGGAAGCAGGGGCTGGAGACAGGGGCTGAGTGGAAGTGAGCAGACAGTGACACACATGGTGTTTCACACAAGGAGAAAGGATATTGTATGTGCTACCTCAGGATGGGTTCACCCTTCTGCAAGGACAAAAAATAAAATATGTGGTTGCCTTAAGTTTTAACCTGTTTAGCCCACAGATTGATTGAAGGAAGACGACTTTTTCATGTCCTCCAGATTACCTAAAGCTGCTGCTACAAAGTGCAATTTATGTCCACTTGCACATTATTTCCTCGAACAATCAAAGGTGGAAAGTTTCGAAAGCTGTCCACCCCTTGGGAAATGCCTCCACATCAAATAATTACGGGGTCAGACATTCAACTACACCCAGCTGTAACAGTGGAGCCAAGTTGAAACTGGTGGCTTTTTATTTGACCGCAGACAGGTTTTCTGTCCCACTACCTTGTCTAGCAGCTCTGATGTCTGTGCCAAAGAGTGCCCCAAGGCACTTGCTCAGGGCCCAGCCTGGTTTCACAAGTTTCACCTCTTTGAAGCTCATAATTCAGTTTTGACATGGTCTTGGCACCCTCCCAAAGACATACCAGTCTCTTGCCAATGTATGCAAACTCTCATGCTTTGAGAGTTCTCTTTTTTCTCCATACCATGACAATGGAGTTCAGTTTCTTAACGCCCTACTTTTTATCTCTTATTATATTCACATAACTGCCGCCCCCTTCTTTTTTTCCTTGCAGTCACAGTGTTATCATGATTTATAGAAGAGTCCATTTTGTTTTCAGTTCCAAGACGCTCAAATCAAAGTACCATTGCAGTACTTTATCTTGGTTTATTGGAAGCCACTGCATACTCCCATCCTGGTCAGTTAAATGTGTTTAAGTTTATATTTAGATAAAAATAGTCTCTGTCTGAGGCACAGATTTCATTGTTTTTTGTGTCAGTGATGAATCTCTCTTTTTTGATAGTTACTCACTGGGAGGAGAAAAATGCAGGCTTGGCTGCACTGTTATTTCTTCTGAAGAAAAAAAAAGAGAAAGCACTCAGAGCAAGAAAAAGGGACTGACTCAAAAGAATCCGATTACTCTACCTTGCTTTGAAAGTATACCATCTGCATCACATTCACCACTGTGGTTTGACATTTAATTAACATGTCAAAAGTATTTTGGTCATCATTTCAAGTTTTACCCCTGGGGTATTGCCCACAAGCCTGGAATCTTCCCATCAATTACTGCCACTCCCTTCTTTCCTCCACTGGCTGTGAGGACACAAAGAGAGGTCACTGGAAAACTTGTCTTGACGACTTGAAGCGCATTGTAAAACACCACGTTCAAGGGGTTCCTATGCAAAGTGAGGTGATGACGATGAAGGCATGCTGATGTTTACTAGACAAGTGTTTCAAAATAATTCACAAGCACAGCTTTTCCCCAAACTCTCCTACACACCCAACTCAGCAATCTCAATAAGCTTCCATGTTCTCTAGCAGTCAGAAGAAGAGAGGGAGCAAAAACACACCCGATACACAGAAAACAACATGAAAACCCACCTTTGTCTAAATCAGGTAACAATACCTTGCTGTCTGTCAGGCAGACACAAAAGCCTTTAAGATGCACCCTGCTGTTTCTATGATTCTCAGTGAAAGCATCTGCACGAGTGGATGACGTCCTGTGATTTATGTCATGAGGACACAGTATAATAGAACAATGGTCAGAGTCCTTCCATAGAACAAAAAGGGAAAGCAGGAAAGCCACTGAAAAGCAAGATGCTGTCACTTATTGCATGAATGGAGAGAGGCCAAATTTGATTTCCAGGGTACAATACCTTTGTGAGGTGTTTGCTGGTCAAATCAACGCAGCCTTGATTGCGGGCCACAAATGGCTCACAGACAAGGAGAGGAATCATGGGAAGCATATTTTGCATGGATGCATGTTGTAATGCTGATGCCAGTTCATTCCCTCAAACTTAAGCCTGTATGATGGAGTAAACAGGAAGTGGAAATGATATTTCTCAATTTTATGTTACAGTGGAAAACGTTATTTCAGATGAATAAGACAAGACCATACTGAAACAACACATTTTCAACACAGACACACAAGCTCACACAAAACACACAGAGAAGCAATGCTGTTGTTCAGCATTCAGCCCACTTCTTTGGTCACCACAACTTTTGGGTTTAACCTCCATCTGACTTCGACACACATCTTTTTAACTGCTCTCTACCGAGGCGACCAGGGGCACTGTGTGTGCTTCCTCGCCTTAAAACCTTCTCTCTTATGTTCTGGGAGATTGAAAGTGTCCAGCGTATTATTCAAATGACACGCTGCCTCACTGGGTGCCTCTTTTCTCTCTCCTCTCTTTCCTTTCCCCACCCCCTCACACCCACCCCCCACTCCTCACATTATTTTTGAAGACAACTGCAGGCTAGAGGATAAGAATCCCGGTTGCAGTGCTTGCCGGCACTTCCTCCTCGGCCCTGATTTGAATAAAGAGCTTTGAAATTAAGTGGACAGGCCCCGTCAGAAAAGCAGCGGTGTGCCTTTAAGAAAGCCACTGTGCCTGAGTAAATTATTTTGATTGACGGTACCAGGAAATTTTTTTGCGAGCTGGTTGATTTAATTGCAAGTGCCATGGGGCATCTTCGGGGGCCAGGTACCGACGCTCTTCGCTGCTGCCCGTTTGATCTCCTCTCGCCGTCTCCCGGTGGTACTGGCCGCCTGGGCACCGAGGGCCAGAGGGCAGATGAACAAAGACAACTCTGTATCTGTGAGCCTCTCTCCCCTTCACCTCCTCTGAAATAGTAAAAAAAAAAAAAAAAAAAAAAACAAAGCTGTGGAATGGGCAGCCAAAAGTGTGAAAATGGATTTCCAAGCTCATTTGATGTTAAGTCTTTAGTGTCATGAGTGGTATATTCATTGATAAAGAGAAAAGAGAGAAAGGGAGGGGGAGGGTAAGGTGGAGATGGAGAGGTGGAGGAGAAAGAAGAGAGGGAGAGCAAGAGAGCATCTCCTGACAAACAGCGTTTTTTTATTTCCAGGATGGAGGAGAGGTATGGACTGGGTTTCAAATGGGAGGGAGGATTAGGAAGAAGGGGCTTAATGAGAAAAGGATCCCTAGTCAACGGACAGGCCCTGTCAAAAAGAAGAAGCCAATACTCCCTCACAAAAGCTGAGCCCAGACCCAGCTGCAAACACACACACAAATGTACACACACTTCCAGACTCAACAGTTTTCTTTAAATCCCATCAATCACAGCCCAGCACCACCCTATATAACCTATACTACTATCTCCACCAACTGTCTGTCTCACACTTGCAGCAGAATAAACCAGCTGGAGAACCAGTTGTCCTTATCAGTCCCACTACTTGATATGAACTGTAAAGTAGCTTGGGTGTAGCACTCACGTCAAGCTTCAGGTCCAGATGCCTCTGGTCTCCAATGCAGTCCTGTTGTGTCTCAACCTCTGCTGCTACCGCTCATTGGCTGATTGACTGCTTAAGATCTGTTCATTCACACACATATAACATAAGCTAAGCCATATTTTCTCCATCTGCTCTATACTAGCATGGGCTGCTAGGTAGCTAGGTGTCTGTGCTTAAAACTTTCATCTTTGATAAGGCTTACAGTTAGGGCTGGCTCAGGCTTTGCCTTGAACCATCTCCTAGTTATGCTGCTATAGGTTTAGACTGCCAGGGGACCTCCCATGATACATCGAGTTTCTCTCTCCTCTGCTTCTCTATCTGTTCTCATTTGTATCCCATTAATACATGTTTTTAACTACTCCTCTTTCCTGTATTTTTGTTCTTTCTCGTCTCTCTCTTCTCTTCTTCCGTTGCTCTCTACAGGTTCTATCAAGGCCAGGCTTTGTTTTATTATTAGTTGTATTATTATTATTTTTAGTGTTAGTGTTGCATGGGTAAAGTAAGATTTTATTGTGTGTCTTTTAACTCCCAGTGTGTTTTTAATTTATATTTATATTCTTTGATTTTAGTGTGTGGTGCGTTTTATTGCATGTATTGCACACTGGGAGTATATTGTGCTTTTATTCTGAAAAGCCCATGCAGATGTCACTCCCCACGGTGTAATCACCTGCACCTGTGGAGCTTAGGATTGGCGAGCACTGATAAGTTTGCAGAGGAAACCGGAAGAGAAGGACGCGGAGAGCACAGACAAGGCGGAGGAGACACAGGGGACAGGCCGCAGGACCACGCCAGAGCTGCCGTTGACGGAGAAACCAGGGACGGATTGTTTGCAGGCTCCATGAAGAAGCGGGCAGAGTGTTACTCTGCCCAGCGGTGTGAGTAGCGATCTGCGGCGAAGCGTAACCGATACCTGTATGTGTTTAAAAGTGCAGTGACTGCTGTCCCGCTTTCCTGTTGGTTCGAGGTCGGCGTTCCGAGGAGGACAAGGGCGCGGTGCAGCGCCGTGGTGGACCCATGATGCCGAACGACTCGACGCTTCTGCGGTGACTGAGCCTTTTCCGCCAGCACCCGAGTGTGTGCGACAACCCCGGCCTCCACAGATAAGACCCTGGATTGCTCCATTGGACTCTCCCCCTATTCAGTTTTAGCCTCTCTCCTTTTAAAATACCTTTTTACCAACCCCGGTCTTATAGTCTTTTTAGTATTTATCTGTGTTCTTATATTTTATCTTATTTTATGAATAAACACCCGTGTTCCTGTAAAGATCTGTGGTTTTCTTGGTTTTAGCAACTGCTCTCTCGCCTGATTTTTAAACTACGTGCATTTTTAATACACTTTTATTAAATACAGAAGGACACTTAACATAACCCATCCACATTAGTGTTATACTTTTAGCATTAGTTTTAGCATTATTATTATTACAAGACCCTCCACCCCCCACCAGCGGGTGGAGGCAGACTGCCACCCGCCATGAGCCAGGTTCTGGCTCTTAACAATGCTTTACAATACATACAATACAATACATTACAATGTAGTTGTAAGCAAATAAATGGAGAATTTAAGTGGATGGTGGATAGTGCTGTTCTGATGTGTAGGGAAAGATATCTCTTCCACTTCGGTCTACGTTTTGCTTTAAGTGGTCAAGCAATACTTGCCTTGCTTGTCCTGATGGCACATCACTGTTGCATATATACTATTTGTGAATGTTCAGTAGACACAGGTCATGTCACCAGTTAAACTGACCATATAAATGAGTTATTAACCCTTCACTGAGCCTTTACTCACTGTCCAAAACCCTTTATGTAGGGTATTTTACTAGTACTAGTACTAGTACTAGGCCTCAGCATCATTCACAGCGTTTACATGGACATCAGTCTCCTGGTTATGATCTGGGTTTTGGAGTGCCACATCATGTGTTTATGTATGTAAATATCAAATCCTTGATTCAGATTGGAGGAACCTTATCATGCTCCCTTTCAATACTCCAACAGAAACCAGGATAAAATGGTATGTTATCACCATAACCAAAAGTCTGATTACTGTGTTCTAATTTAATTTTTTAGTTAATTTTAAATTAATTGTGTTTTGTCATTTCCATTAGTACTCAGTCAGTACAATCAATTAATAAATTGAACAAACAAATAAATAAAATAAAAGATGTAACGATCTACACACTGAAATGTAAGTCAGTGATAATGCAAAGGATGAGTTGACAAGGAAATGAGAGAGTCTGAGATGTTGAGAAAAGTCCTGGACATACCTGGATAGGTACACTGACACGAGAGACACATCCTAATGATTTCAAGTTTCCTTCATAGATGACAGACAGGCTGAGTCTGACAAAAACTCACACACACCACTACAGTGAGACCCACTATCATAGATTTTGCTGTGTTTGGTGTAAAAATCACTTCCCCATTTTAATCAAAAAGTTAAACAAAAAGTTAAGATTCAAAACCTGGATAATTGCATGTAAATATGTTCTTGAATGCACATTTAAATTCCATATGCTGCTAAAGCCAGAATACATTAACAAATACAAAGTGCATCATATACCATTAGCCTATTCTTGAAAAAAAAAAGAAAAAGAAAAAAACTTATAATCAGCATTATTCATGACATGTGCTGACATATAACTGTGTAGCTGGAGGCTGTAAACACAGTGTGTGTTCAGATGGACAGTAGCAGTGTTGTCACCAGCCTTTACTACACTGGATGCTCACCACGCTTTTTCCTCGCATCTCTGTCTCACTGATCGTGTAGCGGCTGTATGCAGGCGTGGGCATGAATGTTCAATGTATTCTAATCTACTTGTTGATAAAGAGGAGTGAGATTTCCCATTGACACTAGCTTCTGTGGAGACACTCCAAAACTCAGAGTTATAGCTATACCTATGGTTACAATGCTCCTACATAGCTAACAATGAGATGGAGCTGCACATAGTTGATAGAGAGAAAACACTGTATTTATGAAAACCACATTCCAGTAGAAGAGAATAATTTCATTTGCAAAGAAAAGACCCTAAATCGTTCCCCAAATGAAGACCCCCCGAGGGCTTCTTCCTCACTACAATAGACCTTTAATCCAATGAGACTCACACACATACTCAGATACACACACACATGCTCACACATATCTTCACCACCACTCACTTGCTCTTTAACTTTCTACATATTTATGTTCTTTGTCTATATTGCATCCTGTAATATTTTGTTTCTTTTTTCCTTTCTTAAAAAAATCACAGACATGACTTACCAATATTAAAATCACCAGAAATGTTGTTGTTTCTCATGTTTTTTTTTTTTTTTTTTTTGGTTTTTTTTGTGAGCCAACAGAAAAAGAAAAGAATAATGAGCCGGGGACACCTCAGTTTAAGAGGCTTCCCTTCATTTTTTGGCATCAGTTGTTCGCTTACAATTAGATACACAGAACAATTGTTTTTCATTGAAACAAAAGACAGAAATGACAGCAGTAAGACAAAAGATCACAGTTTGTCAGAGTAAAGAGGAAACTATTTGATTTGGAGAATTTTTCTTCTGTTAAGATAAAATGAATAGAATCCTTCAGTTGTCACATGTATCCTAGATCAGCTCCATGTCATAACAATATACAGTACGTCACCAATATACACATAACAATATAATAACTTCACAAAATGCATTTCCTCATGGACTTAAAGTAGCCTTTGGGACTATTTCAGTCACTTTATGGTCAAAGGGGCAGCATGGCTTTGAAAGCTTTTTGGTAAATAGCCTATGCATATTCCACTGCCAAGAATTAGATGATAGGTCACACACACCATATCACACTAAACACCACACCACATCCATTAAACATGAAACTGCAGCCAGCAATCATTAAGTTTAGCTTAGCATGAAGCAGGGGAAAACAGTTAACCTGACTCTGTTCCAAAGCTTATAGAAGAAAAAAAAAACTCAATCTAACACCTCCAAAGCTCACTAATTAATTTATTAAACTGTGAAACTGCTTCAAAATGTTAAAACATGTATGATATCAGGTTTCTGTGCAGGACTATTCCTTGGCCAAGAGCAGTAACTTCCTGGAGTTTCTGCTGGACACAGTGACTAAAAGACTCCAGGTAGTGGTAGCCAAGACAGTCCCACATAAGACCCTGAACAGATTTAATCAGCCTAGCTCTTTCCCTTGTTCTCAGTCTTTATAGTGAACTACTCTCACCAGCTGTTGGCCTCAGCTTCATATAGAACAGACAGATGTGAAGTGGGACTGGTCTTAAGTCAGTTGTCCACAAAAGTTCCCTACATTATTTGAGTTGTGATTTTTTTGCACCAATGGTTTTCTCTCCTGTCTGCTAACTCAACCAAACCTGCTGTGTCTCTTTTAGGCAGACTGGGATAGTGTGTGATTGGTTAGAAATAGCTCTGTTAACTCTGATTGGTTGTTGGTTGTTGTTGATGGTTTTCAATCAATGAGAAAATGTTTCTATTGTGATTATTATTTAAATTGCCCTAATCATAGTCTGACATTCCATTCACAGACAACAATGTACAAAGACAATGTCTTCTATAAATGATGCTTCTTATCATCTAAAACACACAATTTTCTCAGGATGGGAACCTTGGATGGGCTCCTGGAAGGCTGACAGTTTGAGGGAGAAATTTCAGATTTAAATGTAGATTTATACATTGTCTTTACAATTAATTATTTGCAATGGTTAAAGGGCTTGTATTTGAATTCTCTCTTCACAAACAGCCTTTTTTCTCCCTCTATGAATCCAAGCAGCATTCCACTCCCACTTAATTGACAGTGCAGTAGCTCCTCTAAACTGGGATAATAATGTCAAGATGAACCTCTAAACTTTGCGAAGGGAATTCAAGTAGGCTACACCTTGTAGACTGGTACACGATACACAAGCCAAATCTCCACAGGCCAAAGTGTGTGTGTTTTGTGGATAGTGCATACAAATGGCTGTAGGGTGAAGAAACAGGAACAGAAATTATCGCAATTAACAGTTTGGGCTGGATAATAAATAATAAATAAATGATTAAATCATGTAATCAATACTAAGGAGTACTTCAGTGATTGGTGTGTTGCATTTCCATAAAAGTTAGAAGACTTACAAGAGACAGATTTAAAAAAAAAACAAAAAAAAACCAAAAAAAAAACCATTAAAATCTGTGCAGCAGAGGCCGAGATACGCTGGATCCTACATTTCCCATAATGCAACCAATCACATCTTTGCACGAGCCCTTCAAAGTCTACATCCTCAGTCACCCCTAACCCTCTTGGTTTCTGTTGTTAATTTGTAGTTTTCCTATTTCTATAACTCATCAGACATTATCAAATCGATGTTCCAACACTTATCACACAGGTTCCATGTTGAGTATTAACATGTAACCGAGAGACTAATAAGCCCAGGCTCTGGGCTTATTATTTAGCACACACAATGAGAATGCACATACATGTTCGTGTTTCAAAACCTTACATTTCTAACTTTGGAAAAGAAAATTATGTGAGGTAAAAACTCATTTGGTTTGAACGACCATTCATCCTGTGTTGCCACAGTGCAAATGGTTTTCCATAGATCAGATGGGAAACAATCGTTCAGGCTTACATTCATACTCACGGACAATTTAGAGTCGTCAGTTAACCTAAACTACATGTCTTAGGAAGACAGGTTGAACTGGCGTTAGATTGGTGTTGGATGCCCTGCCACACACGTTGTGGATCTCTAGTGTGAAGTGGTCCTCTGTCCCCTTTTTTGTAGCCTGCTTTGGTGAGTTTAATGCCCTTCTTCAGGTTGTGTCCGGCAATGAGGTACAGTTCTCTGTATCACCTGACCTGAAAACTTTGTTGTGGCCTTTCAGAAGGGTCTGGACCTCCTTTGTCATCCACGGTTTCCTAGTTGGGTAGGCACTGATGTGTTTTTGCAATGGTGACATTTTCAACACAGGTCTTTATACACCGTATGATAACTAGCAATTGTTGATCTTAATACAATTTAAAAACTGTTGCGACTCAAAAGTGAACGTCTGCTGTATGCAACCATGAAAAACTTGTCTCAGCAAGTCTGTCTCTAACTGCCCCTACACTCGTATTTTTCTGTCAGCTCAACAAAGACATGAGAGTTGGCATTAGAGCGCCTCTCTCACCTCACACACGTCATTTGCACACATGTGTATTACACCCAACCTTTCAGTCTGACTGAGCGGGAAAGACGCCCATGGAGCTTTTACGGTATTGAATAACCTTGTCTGCAGTGGCGACAGTATTGCAAACAAGTTTAGGATTTTTTGTATTGCAAGAGTTTTGTCTCATCCGTCGTGTGGACGACTGCTGGACATATACTGCTGCCGTGGCCAAGGCTGCATGTAAAGCAAGTTGTCAACTCATGGAATAACGTTATCAACGGTCCATATCTCCTTAAACCGTTAAGTATGTGTTTTATGACTACGTTCACAGAATGTTTTGCAGTGTTGTTCATTGTACTATTTCGCATTAAAGAATGAGTTGTTTAGGTTAAGGTGCCCATAATTTGCGGGGTGGGGGTGGGGTGGTTTGTTAGCATTGTCGGGTCTGTGAATGTGGACAGAGAGAACGCTTAGTAGGCTAGCAGTGTTGCAGTGTGCGCAGTCCAGTTAGGCAATTTTACTAAAATATCGCCTGTAATAACATTTAATGGTCACAATTGTGTGCCCAAAATGGGCGCTCTATTTAACGGTCATTTACATCAGTTTTATGAGGGCAATTTCATTGTAGTTTGTTAGCAAACAGAAGAAGTTTGCATTGCTACTAGCTTACTACGTCTTGACTAGCCTAGACCCTCAGAAGGGGGAAGGAAGGTTCCACGTTGTCCCGTACTGAATTCACGCTTGAGGCACTTGATGAAAAGGTAATTTACTGTAAAGGTCTAAAGCTAATGCATGTATTTAAAAAAAAAACAAAAAAAACATTTAATTTACATGTAGACCATCAAACTGCTGAGTTTTTCAGGAAAACAACAAAATTGACTGTATGATTTCATAGCCAATGCTTCACATTATAAGCACATTTATCAATATTACATTACATTTTGCTAATCAGTTAAGCTAAGGATTAACTGGTTTTACTCCTTTGTGTTTATCCTGTACTTTAAACAAAGCCATTGATTCATTTTTAGCTAACATGAAATCTCCCAGCTGCTTGAAGAGAGCGATTACTAAGAAAAAGGTATATCAATGATCTTTGGACATTTAATACAGACAATGCTGACAGTTGATTGGATTATCACCGCTGAGTGACAGATTTCACTAATTATGTAACTGTTTTATGTGTTGGTAGAGAAGTATTCTGTCTCTCAGTTGTCATTAATTCAAAATCATGTATCCATGCTTTTTCCACAGGCTAGTGACCCAGAAGAACAAGTGGTCGGGGATGTAACTGTTGATGATGATGACTGAATGCAGTTGATGTGGCTGATGTGCTGGAGGGGGCCAATATCCTGCAAAATTTGCCAGACCTCTGCACTGCCTTTGCATATCTATTTGGCCTGTTGTACACCATGAACATTGACTATCCAAAGGAGACGTTTTACACTTTTGAGGAAATTCAGTGCATCTTTTTTTAACTTGGTTTGCGGTGATCACAGCGCCTAAGGTCACTGAAAACAAAGCTTTTGCTGTAAATGGAAAGAGCAAAATGTTGGAGTTGTCTGTGCCAGTTCAAAAAAGTGCCTGTGTGTTACATGTTACTTCTACTTCATGGCTGCATAATCTGTGTTGAGGCCCAACCAAGTTCATTGGCACTGTTGTGTCTTATGTGCTTGCATTTTATTGAAGGATAGAAGTCATCTTAGCCAGTGAAGTGGTGCTGTAATTTTAGTTTGTTTTTTAGACTCTTTTTTGTGGCTGTCTGGAGTGGGGCTCAAATCCACAGAGCCCTGTGTTGAAATTTCTGTGGTGCATGTTCCTGTATGAATATGTGTTTAACAAAATTAGCTGGGACCCACAGCTCAGTTTTGCCCTTTGTCATAAACGGACATTTGCCAGACCAACAGTCCAACACGCAAGAAAATCAGCTAACTGACATATCGCTAAATCACTTAAATCGATAAAATGTAGTAATTAAATGATCTGACTTTCTACTCAAATAAAGCACAAATGTTCATGGGCTTCTGCACTAGAGGTGAGCGAAGGCATTTCATATTTAAGGCTGTCAAAGTACAGCAAACATCCAATATTGTTATTAATACATGAGCCGCCTGGAATTCATGCATGATTATTTTAGATGACCTTAATGTTTAAATACGTCTCATATATTGGCATCTGCCCTGTACGTAGACTCATGAGAACCAGTGGTGTAGGACAGTAGTACAGAAAGAACGTGATGAACTTGATCACAGATGCTGTCCTGAGTTGGCATGTGTTCAAGCAGAAACAAGTTCTACCCTCCTTCTGCCCTCCAATCTATAGTCGAGGGCAGCGGGGCAAGAAATAAATAGATCTGAAAAAGCAATCAACAGCCCCCCCCCTCTACCCTCAGGCTTCCCACCCCCACCTCCCTGAGCTGATTTGCATCTGATCCCCAGATCATGTTTTATTTATCAGTAATCACAACCAATCAGGGAAGAAATTAATCAATGAAGGCGCGAGGCAGGAGAGATATCCACCATCTGGGGGTTATGCTGATCCCTCCACTCCCGGACAGGCGCACACACACACTCACACACACATGGGCATGAACACATACACATCCAAGGTCCAACACATAAATACACACACACGTGCACATACTCACATGGGCAGGGAGCAGAAAAACACACACATCAGCTCAGCAACGATGAGAACCACCATCATGTACGCACGCACACACACACACACACACAGTGAGGTCCCCATTTCGATGGCTTGTCATAGGCCCATATTTAGGTGACTGATATTTTTCTCTCCCCCTACCAATGAGCTCCAAGCAAGTCCATATGGCCCGGATCAAAGGTGTTGCTGGGTGCATGCTTCTGCTTTATTGCCAGCCGCTGCTGTTAATTAGGAAACAAGATCACAGGCAGTATTAAAATCCAATTATATTGATATGAACAGATTGCCAAGTGATGTTCGCTAATGTATAATTGAGCACCATGCAAATTTCTCTGGCTGCCTTTTGTTTTGCCGTGTCTCTGCCTCTATCTCCCTGGCCCACAATGAGCAGCCGAGCTTGAAACTTTTCCTCTTCCTGTCGTCACCGGCTGAGAGATAAACAAGTTAATGCTCTGAGATGGGGGGTTTTGCTTTCATCAGTTAAAGTGATATCCTTCCCATCATGCACTGGGGGGGGGCTACAGAGAAATTTTTAGAAAAAGGGAAAAAGTGTAGATTTTGCAAAAAAAAAAAAAAAAAAAAAAAAAAAAAATTAAAATAAATAAATAATAATAAAAAATAAAGCCAATGTCAACAAAGCAAAGAGTTAAGTTCAGATCAAATACCAAGCATCATCATAAATAACAAATATAAATCAAACAATAGATGCAGACAAAAATTATTCTATGATTATTATATATTCAATGCAGAACCCAGTAAGTAGATCTACTAAATAAGCAGAGGGCTGACATGTGGCGCACAAAGGAAGCTCCAGCACCACAGAGTAGAAAGTGAATTTCTTAACGAGCGTCTAACTTCAACACTGATCTCGTCAACCTCGTCTAACATGGCAGGTCAGCCAGGTTATGGGATTGGACACATTAGGGATTAAGGATTTGAAAAGTGGATTATAAAGGTTCCCCCCATTCCAGGATTTGCTATGTGACATATTCATACATGGAGACGTGACTGGTCAGACTGGTTAAGAAGAGAGGGATTTTTTTTTTTTTCCTCTGAGCTTTAAGCTGGTCCGGCGGTGGACTGGCAGGTTTTAACAACGGGGCTTAGTCCTGCTGGAATGATGAATGACATGAACGATGATCAGGTTGTCAAACTGTATCTGTGAGTAAAGCTGTCACTTGCCCCTGCTTTCCCAAATGACTTTTTTGGGATCTTTTAACATAATAGTTTTCAAATTGGCTTCCATGATCCATGAATCCTTATTGCAATCCAGGGTTTTTTCAGGAGGTTTTGGGGAAAATCCAGGTTCATGGGGATTTCAGATACATCCTGGTATCATCAAGTGCTCAGTGAGGAAATTCCAGGGATGGGATCTTAGTGGACCTTCATCAGTCTTAGCGGGAACATACTGATGATTGTCCCACTGAAAGTTACCTTGACTGATCCAATAACAAATTTGTCCTAATAGATTTAACATGTTTTTCTTTTCCTTACAGGGTCCACAAGAGGTGGCCAAAGTTAAAGAGGAAGTAACAGGCCAATTATCCTTTTACTTCTTCCTGATCATTGAAAATAATGCACAAAATAATCCCAAGCTCAGCAGAGACGAAGGTTCATTCCAGCACAGCATTGCATTACAGCATGCAAGAGGCAAGAGGGTTCCAGGTTCGAACCCTGGCCTGGGCTCTTCTGTGTGGTCATGATGGGTTAGGTGAATTGGCTACTCTAAACTGTCCATAGATGTGAGTGTGTGTGTGTGTGTGGTTGTCTGTCTTTGTGTGTCAGCCCTGCGATTGACTGGCGACCAGTCCAGGGCCCATAGTCTCACCCATAGTCAGCTGGGATAGGCTCCAGCTCCCCCGCGACCCTGATGGATTAAGCGGTAGAAAATGAATGAATGAATGATTTTTACATTTCCTTAACTGCTGGGATTTTATTTAACATGTTACTTAGCTTACTCATAATAGATGCCACATCTGTAACAACCTATTGCTTGTCCTGCTAATATCTCTTCAGTTGTGGATTTAGGGTTGTCTGATCACATCTGTATTTTTAAGTGATAATGTATTCATACAAAAGGATGTTTCAGAAGTCTTACTAATGAAGTGGTTACACATTTGTTTGATTGTTTGCTTTTACATGATACTCCAGCAGACATCTAACCTTCCTTTTGTGATTTTATTGTAGTTTTAACAGTAAACTAAGATTAACCCTTCACACAGTGGCCCCACTAAAACTGAAGATGATCACAGCAAACCTAACACCTCCCTAGAAAAACAAGGAAATTAGAAAGACAATTAAAGAGAAACTGTAGAAGAGCAGAAAGAAGATTGAGAAAGAATAAACTAACAGTCAATTATCCAATTCTTGCCTCAATACTTAATAACTACAGACCAGTATATTATCATCATCATTTTAATCAGTTAAATTAATGAAAACAAATTAATGAAAAATACCTGGTTATAGAAATAACTGATTTGCTGACCAATAATAGTGCTAGGACTGCGCTTGTCAAGATTGTAAACTGTTGAAATATGCAATAAATCCACGTTCGAAATCCGTTCAGTCATTGATGGTCCACACAAGGCAAAACGCAATCATTCACTCGAATGATCTACATGCTCTCCTTTTAGCTGGTGCCTTCTGCGAGGAGTAAGAACAGATGACTTGACATTAATAACCATACAAATTGGTAACATTACTTGGTGACATTTCTTTGACCCCAAAGAAAATTAGCAGTAGCTTCAAGCAAAAAAATCAGACAGGATTCAACCCATCAAATCATTCCTTCACAATATGAAACGTTAACTACTTTAACATATCATGCTAGTAGCATAGGAAACATAGGAAATTAAATGCATGAATGGCAGACGTCAATACCTTACGAAGAGAACAATTAATAAATACTACAAAATATGGATTGTTTTCACTTAGCATGTGTCAGCACACTATGCATTAAACATTACAACCGAAAATATTCGAAAGTGAGTCCTTTAGAATCTAGGGCAAATTTTTTTTAGGAGTACAAGTTCATTGTTTGTACTTCGGATTTGGCTTACAAATCCGTCCAGAACGTGCTACATATACATTAGTGTCATCTTGAAAGGAGAGCAAGCCGCAGGTCTCTGCTGCTCGCTGAAAGAAAGCTGAGGTGCCACCTGAAGTGGTTGAAGTGTCTGTGGTATGAGAGGGAGAGTGTCTGGTGTAGCTGAACCGGCTGTCTGCAGATCAGAGTTTTTGGGGCTGGCTTGTGTTGGTGGTTCAGCGACTGGAAAGATGTGGGGGCGATTCCTCCTGTAGGTGCCTCCATTGGATTCAATGATGTAGGAGTGAGGCTCCTTGCACATTTCCTTCACTGTCCCCAGGTTGTTGTAACCTTTGGTTGTCTGCATCCTAACGACTTGTCCCTCTATTAATGGCTGTAATGGGTGACTAGATGTGTCATAGTAGCGCTTTTGGATAAGTCTCTTCTTTTGGAGTTGTTTAGCACTGCGAACTGCCCGCTCGGCTAGTCCTAGACTGTGGGTATTCAGGGCTACTAGTGACATGAACAAAGTCCCACTGCTCTGCAAAGTCCTTGAAGCGCTGACTTGTGTACTGCCTTGCGTTGTCACTGATGAAGGTGTGAGGTGTTCCATAAGCAGAAAAGTGTCTTTTTAACTTTATGATCACAGCAGCTGAGGATGAGTCATGGAGACGGTCAATTTCATACCATCCTGAATATGAGTCTACCAGCACCATATAATGTTGACCATGCCACTCAAACATATCATTGGCAACAGTGGACCATGACAGTGCTGGAACTGGGTGATTCTGTAGAGGTTCCCTCTGCTGGTGTGGTCGGGTACTGTTGCAGACTGGACATGATAGCACTGGACATGATTGACTCTAAGCCTGGGTGGCTTCTGTGCACGATGTTAATGTATTGCCGTTGCAGGGAGTTTGGAATGACAGCTCTGTGGCCCTTGTCAACAACGCCATCCTCCAGAATCAACTCATCTCTGTAGGGAAAGAATGAACGAATGGGAGGAGGGACCTGGTGTTGCTTGTTAGGCCATCCATGTTGAATGACGGTGCTGACGGTCTGCATGACCTGGTCCCGTGCCATGTGGGACCAGAGCTCTTCTAGCCTAGCTGTTGAGATGTAGCTGACAGACATCACTTCGAATGTGTCATTTGTGACTAATTTTTGAGAGATGTTTTTGTTTTGGGCTCGTGATAAGGTGTTAGCCAGGTACATGTGCTTGCCTTTCTTGTAGATCAGTGTTATGCCATAGGCTTGCAGGTGTAGTAGCATCCTTTGCAGATGTGCGGGTGCTGTGTGGATTGGTTTCTTCAAGATTGTGACAAGGGGTTGATGATCAGTCTCAATGATTGTGGGCTTTCCGTAAATGTAATCCCTGAATTTGGTGCATGCAAACACTACTGCCAGCAGCTCATTTTCTATCTGTGCAGAACGAGTCTCTGTGTCTGTGAGTGCACTGGATTCTTTAAGACTTCACACTCTCTGGTACTGTTTTTAATTGCTTCAAATCTCACCTTACTGACAGAGAATATTTTGTAAGCATAGATGAATGTTCATGTAAAAGCTCTAAAATTAATTGTGGTGTTGCTCAAGGTTCAATTTTAGGTCCTGCACTTTTTAACCCTTACATATTGCCATTTGGACATGTCATCAGGAGACAGCACCTAACAGCTTTGCACGGTCATGTCCACTGATGACCCTTTTAGCTGCATTTTAAATATCAAACATGGATAACTCAATGGAAAACTGCAAGCACTGGCACTCAACGCCTGTCAAGTAAAAAACCTAGAAGCCATCAGATGACTCCGTTTTGAGCCTCACATTAAAAACTCCTCAATCAGAAGGCTTTTTATCATCTGAAGAACATTTCAAGAATGCAACTGTTTCTTTCTCAAGCCAAAACAGAGACACTACTACATGTTGTATCACCTGCAGGATTGACCACTGCAATGCTCTGCTTTCTGGTCTCCCCAAGAAGAACATATTTCAACTACAACTGATTGATTTTAAGATCCTTTCTTTGGTTTATAGAGCTCTTAATGGTCTTGGTCCTACCTGTTAATCAGCTTTCCTTTTATCCTATGAATCCTCTAGACCCTCAGGTCTTCTGGTATTGGCCTTTTAATTAAAAATGCCAGAACAAAAATCTTTGGTGTAGCCTCATTCTATTACTATGGTCTATGTCTCTGGAACAGCCTTCCTGAAGACCTGATGGCAGCAGGGAATGTTGATATTTTTGAAAGCAAACTCAAGACCCACCTCTTTATTCGGGCTGTTAATTCAAGTTTATTTATTTCTTTTATTTATTTATCTATTCATACACTGTATGTATCCTTTTATTGTATTCCCATTTTCTGGCTGTTTCACTTAATTCACTAAGCCCACAGGGTTCCTTGAAGGGGTATAAAAGTATCCCAGGAGTTGGGTTCTGTGACTCTGGGTTCTGTGAGTCCAGGACTCACTGAGGTACTTGTGGATGTTGAGATCATTCTAGAAAGCCTCCCAGAGTTGTTGATAATGGTGTTATTGAATAGTTTTCAGAGGATTGCAGCAGTCTTAAAAGATGGTTCCAGGGGCCATCAGGGTCTTCTACAGGTTTCATTGTAATTTCATTCACTAAGGTCTGGCTCAAATCTCCTCAAACAGGCCTGTGTGTCCTGATATGTGTCTGTTTGAAGGTCCTTGACATACAAACCTGTTCCAGCAAACAAACCCAATGATTACAGAGTCAGGGAAGTCTGCCATTCCAAGCCCAGCCAATCATAACCCCATATCGTCAGTGACTGAATACCACTCTCTCTAACAGCTGAATGAGCCTAATCACATATATTGTCAACATATCATCTCACATACAAAATGAAAAAGTAAAAGGCTTGGATGTAAATGAAAAACAACAATCTCTCTGTCAGATGCCACCATCACAGGAGAATCGGCTGCCGGCCAAGTCAAAACCTACCGGGAATGTCAGGATGTCGCCAAGTCAGGCCAAGCGTGGAATGAAGAGAAAAAGAGGGATGAGGAGAGAGGGAGGAATAAAGAGATGGATGAGGAGAAGTGGGTGCAGCTGGTGCCCTTTGTCTCTGTGGTGCTTGGTCCTTGGAGCTTCAGATCCACTGGGAGGGCAGAGAAAGCCCCAGTAATGACATGCTAATGTGACTGTCAAGAAAGAAAAGTAGAGAGATCGGAAATTGCGCCAATTCTCTGCCGTAAATGGGCAACATAGCAAAAGGAGGGGAAATAAACCCAGTCCTTTTTATATGAAAAGTGATAAAAGCCTCGATAAATCCCAATAAAAAGGGATTTGGAGATATGAGGCAATAGATAAGAGCCAAATGGTGTAGTAGGGATGCAGGTGGGGGTGAAAGGATAAAGGTATAATTTTGGTTGGAAAGAGGGAAAGTGTAGAAGGCCTGCTGGGAAATCTGTGTGTGGAGTTGAATGGTGTTTGACAGTGTGTTTTATACCCCCTTATAAAGTAGTCCAAAATGAAAGGCGAACAAAGTGACAATCACCTCCATCACACTCACAAACTTGTACGTCCAGCATAAAATAATTCCAGTGCTGACTAAAGACCCAAAAATGTATTGTGTTGCATTTTAAGTATGTTTTTGCACTAAATCATGTGTAAAGATGTTACACTCAGCCTTTTTACCATCAGAAACTGATCACCACATTGTTTTCTAAAATATAAGTGAGCCATGGATAGCTAAATGAGATGATCACAAAGAAGACTCAGTTCTGAACAGCCTCTACACTTCAACAGCTTTAGACACAAAGAGAGAAGAAATAAAACATTTATTCTGTTCAGAGGAAGCTGAATGTACAGCGATGGATGATGGGAAAAAAACAAGCATATAGGTCACCTGTGGAGTAGCTTATTACGACCCATAGTTAGGTTTTATTGTTAGGCTACCGCTAGCAGCAGCAGTAATAATGACAAGTTCAAAGGAGGAAGTCAGGTCAGTATAAAGAGCAACAAAGTCTGTTTCTGCTGAGGTTGGATGGAGAGTAGATGGATGGAGCCACAAAATAGAGAACTCTGACAAGGGTTGGACCACTGTTTGTTCCCCATTTGAAACCAATAGTCATCACTCTTTGTTTCATCTATGATGGGTTCCACAACCTCAACTGCTGGTACCGCGACAATGAAGGTTCTCTGACCTTAAGGCAGTACTTACCAGAACCCAAAGAATGATCTTTTCCTAAAAATAACCAAGTAGTTTTTGTGCCCAAACTTAACCAAACCACAACTGTTCCATAAGCTTGCCACTTTAATTATTATAACCATGACCATGTCTTGTATCTCACGTCAGGTTGTGTACTTTCGTTAATCCCCAGGTCAGGTTTTGTATTCATTTGTCACTTTGTTTCTTGTTAGGTTTTGTTTCTTGTTTAGCCTTTTCTCCTCGTTAAGAGTGATTTTGTGTTCACGTTTTGTAACTTTTGTTTTAGTGCCTTTTTCCCCTTTATGGGTGATCTTTTGTTACTTTGTCCAGTTAGTTTGTCTTCCTCCTCCGTGAGTGATTTTCTGTTTGTTACTTTGTTTGAATAAGTAATTATTAGTTTGGACTACATCTGTGGGGTCGTGCATTTGGGTCCTAGTCTTTGCCTCCCATAGCCTTGACATTTCCAACAGTGGATAACACGCCTTTGTCACAGTGTCTCCCCAAATCATCAACTGAACAACAAACACATCGTTCAAGATCATTTCAGCAACACACAGACAGTAGCTCTGAAACCACATCGGAGGCCTGCTGGATTACACCACACCAGTTCAGCTTCCATCTCCACTGCCATCAGCTGACATGACTCACACCTTCTACTGTGTCCATGGTCCCAATTGGAAAAACGTGTCTGTACATTTTCACTGAAGTGGTACAACAATACAGCAAGTTATTGGTAAACTCACAAGAATGATTACTCCTTAAATCAATGGATGTAAATGGCAAAATAAGTAATTTGTCAGAGTCTTCCAAAATCAAGACCTAAAAAAGTTTTCCAAAAGTGAATCATATGATATTTCCCTGAGGTACCACTGCTGCAGGTAAGGACTGGGTAGATTTAGGCCACTACTACTATTTGATTAAGGTTAGAAGATAAAAAGAAACCAGCACTGATGTCATACCAAAGGTCAAAGGTCAATGATGTGTTGTTTTGCTCGGATGTTCTGGATGATGTTGTCTGAACCCTCTCTATCATCTGAATGAAGAGATGAAGTCACCACTGTTACCACTTTACAAAGGTTCAAAATAAAAACCCATCTCAGATCAGTGCATCTGCAACAGCATAAACAAGCATCCACATAAATCTGCTTTCTGATAATAACTCAACAACATACCTGCCATACAAGTCAATGTGCACAATACAGTTCACTTCTTTTGAAGTGTAATGGAAATTATTTAAAAAAGCATTAGCATTTAAATGCTTCCAAACAGAGAGACATATGTGGATCTGCATTTTATTAGCATTATTATCTCTTTCTGGTGGATACAGTGATGCATAAAGCAGCACTGCTTGTACTGTTTTTGGTCTGTCTGTTTGTGTTTTTAAATGATTATGTTTAACTAAAAGATTACTGACTTGTCTGCTCCTTTTGCTAATGAATAACATTTAAAGATCATATCGATTTGATGTGATACCACCTGCAGTAAATGCTGGGTGACCTCAGAATATCTTATATGATTCAATGTCTCATAACTAATACCTTTATAGATAAAATTAAACTACAACATGTTAAAGTAGCACAGTCACTATGAATCACATATATGATGTATAATGTAAGATTTGTAGCTGTTTTTATATACTCACTATACTATGAAAATCTGCATGAAAGAGACAGAACATCCTTGCATTAAACATGGCATGTTATATTTCTTGTACACACACTGAACATGCACATGTAAAAGAGTGTGTTTGTGCTCATATATATATATGACAGTAAATCTACAGTTGTCTACCAGGTTTCTTTTCCAGATCTGCTGCTGTCGTCCTTGTTGTTGACCTACAGCTCAGAAAAACCTCCATCCAATGCACAGAGCAGTTTACTGGGTTGTAATCATTTATGTGTGTGTTTTCTTAAAGATCTATAGTAACCACGAGACCACAGAATGTTCAAGCTGGAATAAGAGAACTAAAAGGAATGTTGGGCACAAAACTATAGAGGGGTGCTAAGGTGTGGGTGTTTTCTAAATATAGCAGATGAGTGTAAGGTGTGGGTGTGTATGAGCATCTAATTGGCCCAGATATCACAGAATGAAATATTCATGTGGAAGCTCGGTGACTTCTGAAAAAGAAATCTGGTGCGTAATGATGAAGTCGAGCTATTTCATCTGCTGTGCACCCCACTGACACACTTAAAGCTCACCATGCCACCACATTTCCTAAAAATTAAACAAACTGCAACAGCATTTACATTTTGTAGGAAACGTAATTGTAACAGGATTATGTCTTCTACATCTTCAACATCTTCTTTGCATAATAAAGATATGTTGTTAATTTACGTATTTGACAAGTTACAAAAATGTTGATAATGAAAGTATTGGTAATATTTTCACAAAAAACTGTTTTCCACCTAAACATCTGATCTCTCAGTTCAACATCCATCTGAAGTGGGTCCAGCATCATGAAACTGTTTCTGGTTCTTTTCAGACTCTCACAGCTCCTGGTTCAGGTCAGGGAAAGATCCTGGTCAGGTTTAATTTCACACAAACCATCACTGACCAAGTGCTTTTTTGACTAAACCACAAGACAGAACCGGATGTGAACTGCGGTCTGTAGTGCAACACTCGTGCACGTGCCTGCCATTCTCTCCCACCACCTCCCTGTGACTCCTCTGCTGTTCATATATTTAGTTTCATTCATTCAAACAATACATTGCCTCTGAAGATGATCCAGCCAGCGATGATGCTTCTTTCAAAATGGTTTGCTGTTGTTGTTCAGCAGTGTAGATACATACGGCATTATGCAAAGAGATGTGTATTTAGCGTACCTTCACTGATTTAAATGGGGTGGACAAAATAGTGGGAACACCTGTCAACATGACACAAAGCGGTTCAACAGCCCCAAAGACTACATCCTCCAAAATGATCTCACAGCTGAATCAATACATCATTAAACACTGTTTCAACACAAACTGGTCATTGGAACCTTCTTGAAGGAGGATTTATTGCAGGATTGTTGGATAAGACTGTTTTTGTTGTAGCTAGGTGTTCCTAATAAACTGAAAAGTGAGTCTAATTTAAAGTATTATAAAACGGAGTTAAGACTGTCAAGCTGTTTCCAACATCAAGAATGAACTGATTAATTAAGTTCTATCTTTGGTTCAACCCGGCACAAACGCAAAACAGAACTTCTGCCGTTGTTGCTGCTCCAAAAATAATTTTATTTGCTTCTGCTCTGGTGAACTTTGACTTCCAATAGAGGAATAAGGAGCTGTGACTGATGTTGAGATTGAATTGTCCCATTTCTGATGTCTACAACTCTCATAGAGTTTCCTTGTCTCACACTTTGCAGGCAATTCTCCTTCCCATTCACGCATTCTTCCCCAGTGGAGAAACTACAGAGGAGTCCCGGGAGAGGAACTACATCCACCTCCTGAATGTGCTGCGGAGTTGCTCAACACATCAGAACCTCCCTCCACGGTGGAAACCTCTGGAACCAGCTCACACACATATGCACATACTGATTTTCCCATCACACGACCAGCCACTAAAGCCTTGGCAGCGAATAGCACAGGCCTTGGCACCTTAATGAGCAGCAGCTTCAAGCCCCCCCAGCCCCTCCCCCAACTGCTGGGTGTCTGAGAGAGACATAGAGGCAGAGAGAAAAAAAGAGAGAGAGACCTTATTGAGCAGAGTGGATTGTGGGATTGGCATACACCATGGGTTTCTGCGAGGCCTTGGCCGGCCGACACGCTACTAAGCACTTCGAGTCTCCCTGTAGTGATTCTGAACAGAGAGAGAAAGAGAAATAAAAAAAAAAAACAACCACAATGGGGGTTTTGCCCTTTGTATGGACAAATAATTAAAATCCATTTGTTTCCTCTTCTTATTCTTTCTGTTTCTCTGTCTCTGTTCTGCTAAACCAAAGCTCGTAAAAGCTGGCCACAGACAGAGGAGAGTGTGGCCAAACTGGAGCCATCCCATCCAAACCACAACCAGCTGACAGCCTTCAAGGAGCTGCTGAATGGAAGAGGAGGAGAAAAACGGCTGTTTTGCATTAGAGAGCACAAAGACCGATGGTCTCTGTAGGCCTGCTGCAGCACCATGACACTGAGGCTGGCTTCCCTTAAAAATCTGCTCAGCCAGTAATTGGCCTTCACAGAGTGAAGCATATTCAACAAATAAGTTGCATGTCATATGTCATCATTACATTATGTTGTGTACACAGCTGCTCTATCAAATAGGAAAAGGTATCTGTTAAAAGCTGATTATTTCAGTGTACTGAAAATATTCACATCTGGACATTTGTCAGTGCTTTCCAGAAAAGCCATTACAAAAACCATTCACAGTTCAGTGAGTGCTGTTTTCACCTGCCAACACTACGGTAAAGGTCCAGCTGAGTTTAGATAAACTATTTGATAGAGTTAGGCAACAACAGCATTCCAGGTTAAAAACTAACAACTCTGGCACTACATTGTTGGTAGGATGTGAACTGCAATGGTAAAGTATCAGTCAGACACTGTGTGTGCCCGACCATCCACTCCAACTCCCCCATAAAGATCCATTCACACCAGCATTTAAAACAACAAAATTCTGCAGGAAAATTAGTTCATTTTAATGGAATTGTTAATTCAGAATATCTGCTTGTGAATGTCAAGTAAATCTTGACCTTGACCGCTTGTTAATTTACACCTTTGACCAAAAGCAAACTCTCTTCACACTGCTGACATTTGAGGGACTTTGGAAAGCTGAAGGGTCCAAAATAGAGCAAGCTATCACAACCTATTAGCTGGCCATCCACTTTTCTACATGAAAGAGTGATCTGCTGAATATAAACTTATCCACAATTCAGGGTTTTAAGACAGTTACGAGACAAACACATCTCTTAAGAAAATGTTTAAGCTACCAAGCTTGCGGACAGATAATTAGCAAGGCAGCTAGCTTGAGCTATTTTTGACTGATTATCCTTAAGTGAGACTTAGTTGTAGTACAACAATACCACACTACCTCCACCTTTGCTTCTGAGAGAGGACAACCATTATGCACAGAGATCACAAGAGGCCACTTGTCATGAAAGCGTAAGTTGTTTTTAGTGTTGAAACACATGATAAATGTTATTTTTTCATCAGTAACACAGGTGACAGTTAAAACATGATGGTGAGTGATATGTAGAACCAAAAGGAAAACATGAAACTCACACTCCATCAATGATGATGTGGCAACAAGGAGCTAAGCAGTTACCATGGTGTTTTCAACAGTGTTTCAGATGATACTGGATGAATCCACAGAGCAAAATTTTGGTTTCAGTGCCAAAGTTAAGTGTCAATGCAGGAAACGGTGTGTCTTTTATTTGGTGAGGCAGGAAGGAAGGTTGTGAAGGTGGTGGATGTGGCTGGGTATGTAAGCCTAGCATGTTAGATCCCATCATGAGGGTTGGTTTTAATATATGCATAACATGCAAACAATGAAGCAAACAATGTCATCACATCACATTACTATGTGATGTAATGTCTGCTGTGAGGCACTTGGATCAAATTGAGGAGTTTAATTTTGGTTATCAAACCAGCAACCCTTGGACTACCTTTGCTAAGAAACAGGCCTTGCTATGAGTCTTCTTTAAAGCTCAAACTACTTAAATTATGAACTGTTCTTTATGTCTTCTTCATCTCATCCCTCCCCTCTCCCTCTGTCTCTTCTGTCCTGGACATCCGGTCTTTCTTCTCTGGTATCTGACATATGATTTCTCAATATGACACTAATTCAGGCCCTCTGCCTTTATGAATAATGGAGTGAATCTGACAGAAGTCAGTTTAACATAAGCGCCATCAGCCGTGACGTTAATTGCCCTGTGATTCTGCCAGTTATGGTGATAGCAGAGATGGCTGGTGAACAGAGATGCTAGAAGGGAAAGTCTTAAAGGGGGCTAGAGGGACTGGTGAGGCCTGTAGGAGTAGTTGGAGGAGTAGGAGGTCAACAGAAATCCAGGATCGGGATACAGAGGAAACTGGGCATTTGGGGCCAACAAAACCGAGAGGACAAGAGGAAGCATGGATGAGGCCTGGGAGATCAGGGAGGAGGAAGATGAGGTCCAAAGGAATAACTGTAGGAATAAGGCTAGGAGGAAGAGGAGGAGGCCAAGGAGTAGGATTAGAGGGACGATGGGACCTGGATGCTGAATCTGATCCTGGAGAGAAAGGAAGTAAGAAATAAAGAATGGGAAAGAAGCAGATTCACGCTCACACCACTGTGCAATTTAGAGTGACTTTAGAGTGTCCATTTTCAGATTGGGAGGAAACCCATGCAGATACATCAAAAATATGTCAACTCCACACAGACGGTGGTGTAACAGAAAGTGGTCTAACCTCAGTTGTCCTGGATTCCCCAAGTACAGCTTTGTATTTGTAAAAAGAACGTGTGTGGAACATGCAAATGTTTATTACCTCAAATACATATTCTAAATATGATTAGTCTACATTACGGCCACTGAGGAGGGATCTATAGATCTTCTAATTCCTATCAGTACTGTTTTTACTTTGCCGACCTGTTATTGTATTCTCTTCATACTGGAATAGTTTAGATAACAATTTCAAAGAAATGTAAATGTATATACATTATGCAAAAAAAAAAAAGTGTGGTTTGGTTTGAGGTTTTGTTCTGCAGTTACAAACATAGCTGCTGGTTATTCAGACTCTGTAGCTGTTCACTCGTGTTTTTCTGGTGAATGCAAAGTGACCTGTTTGGTTGGGGAGGACCAGGGTCTTTTCTGTTTCATATGCAAATTTGAGGCACCTCAGAAGGAGGCAGGATGAAGGCTTCATCCTCCTCCTCTGCCTCCTCTTCAGGTCTTCAGGTCTCAGCTCTAAGAGGACAAGACAGTAAGGAAAGCGTCAAGGTGGACCTGAGCAGAAGATGCATGGATGCCACTTTCAGCACACACACACACACATTCATGATACTAACTCCCAGGGGCCTGAGAGTAAAGTCATGCAGTGCTTTCATCGAGGTCAGTGGTGGATGGTGAATACAGCAGAAAGCTGAAACAGGATTTAAATAATTCTGCATCATAGATGCAGAAAAATGCACATGGATCCCAAAAAAAGAAAAAAAAATATTAGACTGAAGGAAGCTGGGCTTTTTTGGAAACACCACTCTTTCACCACAGCTAAGAACTGGAAGAATGAGCAGTATTTTCGGTAGATGAGAAATTACTAATGAAAATATGTATGTGGAAATGAGAACAGTAAAATTGCCTCATTCATCTTTTCTGTTTCATGCTACTTTTGTTTTTGTGTTACTTTTCATCTCATCCATTTATTCCTTTTTAACTTGTTCCTTCATTCATTCATTTTCAATGTTCAAACATTCATTCATCATCCATTCATGCTGTCCTTTGTTTGTACCTCTACTTTTTTATTTATTTATCTATTCATTTATTCATATAAACATGTATTCATAACTTTCAACAATCCATTTCATATGTTCCTTATTGTTTGTCCTACCTTTATTTAAATATTTTTCAAAACAGTCATTCATTCATCAAAATATTGTTTATTCACCCATCTCTTCATTAATGGTTTAATTTGTCACCACATTAATGTTAATAATAATTAATAATAATTGATGTTCTTTTATTCTTTACTCATTTATTTGTTCATTTTTCAAAGCATTCGTTCATTCATTCATCCTTATTCATTCACCCATTCATCTGTTCACTCCTATTTTAATATCAGTCTGTTCCTTCAGTTTTTCTTTATTCATGAAAACATTCCTTCATTCACTCATTTATCCATTCAGTCAGTTTTTTGTTTGAACCTCTGGTCAGTGGTTCCCTTCTTCATTAATTTATTAATTCATTCAAGACATTTATTTATTAATGGAAGTGTTCATCCTTTCATTCACCTAGCCATGAATCTTTTTAATATGTTCTTTAATTTATTCTTTTCTAATGTTTTGCTGAATAAATGAAGAGGAATTCTTTCTTTCTATTTTTAATCTATCATATATATGCATTATTTTAATTTCTTCTTCTGTTCATTTGATCCATCTTCAAACATTCATCCATCCATCCAGTTATTGTAGTTAAGATTTTTTGTTTGTCACTGTGTTTATTTGTTTCCTGATTCATTCAATTATTCATTCGATCTGTTTCTCTATGTATTCATTTTAACATTTCTTCATTTTTTTCTCTTCATTAATTCATTCATTCATTTTTTGTTTATTCCCATATGTATTTGTTACCTGACTGATTCATTTATTTTTTTCTATCAAACTTTTCAGTCTTCAATGGAAATGTTCATTCATTCATTCATTCAGATATTCACCCATCCATAAATCTTTATGTACAGAATGCTCTGTTCTCTGTTTATTCCATTCAAGTAAGTGATGTATCAAAAGGTTGTGTCCATCACAACCTTGAATCACTGATTTTTCATTCATGTGTTCATTCATGAGTGACTTAAAATTCCTCCGCCCTGCACAGTGTACCGTAAAGGAGTTATTAAAGACGTACACTACAAACCTGCAATGTGATTAAACCACAACTCGTTCATTGTTCCTGAACTTCAGATCCACGTTGTCTCTTGACTCCTGCACAGTCCAGTTACTTCTGCTCTGCAGTAATTGCAACACTGTGCAGCAAGAAAGCATGTATTGTTATAATTACTGAAATGTGGATATTAAAATGTGAGTTCATTAGAGCTCAATTTCAGCTTTTCTGAAAATCACAAAATGCTGTATTATATAGAAATTGAAATCTACAAAGGCTAATCTGGTTTTGAAAATTGAGATATTACCACCTATTAAACAGTAATCTCATCAAGTGCCGATATGTTGGAGATTACAAAAGCTGAATGTGGGGTCTCCAGTGACTGTAATTAAGGCCAATCCATCCACTTACAAATAAAGGCAATAAACCCATTATTATGTGGAGAATTAGAGGAAATTCTCTTTTCAGAAATGACTCAAGAATGGAAGTATGATTACCCTTTTTTCCTCTTTTACTTCGTCTTTTTTAAATCACAGCAGAGGGCTAATCTTTGTGCAGCCACAGACAGAATAGCAATGGTGCCCTGGAGAAATGTGTTGAATAAATGGACAAGGAGGGAGGATTGGGAGGTGACTGTGTGTGTGGAAGAACAGCCAAAGGAATGCCATTTTCTTTTCTTTGCAACACCCCCTCTAATGAAATAGTGAAGAATCTGACAGAGTTTCTTTAATCACAAAGGAAAGGATTTGGCGTCTGCTTCCTTCTGCTAATTTATTCATTCAAAAGTCTTAATATCTGTGCAGCAGGCAAAGGATCACACAACACATTCTGAGCATTTTCCCTGCCACTCAAGATTTTTTTTTCTTTTAGCTAAAAGATTAGATTTTTTTTTCTTGGAAGCTTCCAAAATGTCAAATTTCTATTAACAGGACAGTTAAAATAACAAAAGACTGCACATGATGAGTTTAGTGAGGCAGTGACTGTGTGTGTGTGTGTGCCATTATAATCTATATAATAACACTGTAACTTTAGCCTGCGCGGCTATGGGGGGTCATCGAACATGCTAGCAGATTAGCCCGCAGAGAGACACAATAAACTGACCAATAAAGCTTGTATCAACAAGAAGCACAAGCTTCTTCTGTTTAGTTGCTCCAGAAAGCAAGTGGAGTGTGTGTTGATCTATCAGGTGTGGTTTTAAAAAAAAGTGTAATCAGATACCTCCTCAGTGACATCTTTTTGTGCTTCTTTTTGGTCAGTTGATGCCGCACAGCTGTCTGCTTCAGATCCAGAACGTATTCTGTGAATAGTGTGTTACTCGACCCCCGGGTTCAGGACTTGTGTCCTAGGCCTTGAGTTAAGTTTGAACATTTGAAGAAGCAAGCTGCTCCCTTTGGCAACTGAAGTGACAGGGAGAGGCCAGCAACGGCAGCGCACAGGGAAGAAAGAGGAGGAGCCGAGCAAGTCAGCTGTTGTCACCTGGGAGACGTCACAGCCCCATTACAGGGGATTCCTGGGGATTCCAGTGAGTTTCATCCAGTCACAGTTCCAATCCAACTTCACACCCAGAACATGAATTTGTCTTACTCTTGACTGGACGAGTGCACTACTTTCTCAGCTGGACTGGAAATTTCAATGCACCAAAAATTTCTCAACAAATCTGAAGTGAGAAACAGGACATGCAGATGCAGAATCATGCTGTTTCATATCAGCAGTGTTCATTATATGTTCTAGAACTTTGCTTGAATTTGTCTGATTCGTTTGACTTTTTTCTGTCAAGCTCAGCCGATGGATTCTTTCAGACTAAATCTTGTAGCAAGCACTGAGCTCACAAGATTTCTGATTTGGCTTTGCAAGGTTAGTAGAAGCCTTGTACCTGAGCTGTTTTAAATGTCTGCATCACACACAATTTAAAAATGGCACTGAAAAATGACAAACAGATCTCAACACACATGTGACAAGTATTTCCCTCATGGATAATATATACATAAATGTGGATACTGTGGCCTCAAATTCCCATCATCCACACACACACACACAGAACTACAATCACCCAGCAGTAAGAGAATGATTCATTCCAGACTGCTTTTATCTGACCTGAGCCAAGTGTTGTGCTCACTGCGGTCAGGTCTGCCCGGCACTTTCACTTAGAGATTTCACTGTGTGTGTATGTGTGAGAGTAGGTGTGTGTGTGTGTGTGTGTGTGTGTGTGTGTGTGTGTGTTTTGTGTGTGCCCTCTGCCTTGTTCGCAAGCCCTTCTTACAACCTGTCTCAGAGATAAGAAGCATTGCTTTTTCATTTCAGGAAACTCTCCCTGTCTGTTCTTGCACTCAGGAGCAGAGCGCTGAGGACCAGCGAGGCTTTCCGACTTCATCTTGTCAATACTACGGGATAAGGAGTCCGACTGAAAGTTCATTAATTCCTGGGTAACCTACGCCTGGGCCAAGCTAATACCCCTCTGCTGTGTTGATGTTGCTGTGCCCAGAGTGAGAGGGCAGCTTCATCCATGCAGCACACACACTTTTGTCTGTCTTTCTGTCTGACTAAATCTGACCAATTCTCTCCTCCCCTACACTCCTCTCTCTTTTGTCCTTCAAATGATGGAGGCAGGAATTAAATGAGCCAAGAGAGAAGGGTAAACAACTCAATTTCTATACGTCAGCCCTGTGATAGGCTGGTGACCTGTCCAGGGTGTAGCCCACCTCTCACCTAATTCCAGTTAGGATTGGTTCAGAGTTTACTGAGGTCCAACATGAGAGTGCAGATTGTGAGAACCTGATAAATAACTTAGGACGCCAAAATGACAACTTTTTGGGAGCTAAAAATACATGGTTAGAGCTGGATCATAGTGCATTTACACATAATTCAAAGGGCTCTGAAAAGGGTTCTGTAAGCGTGACTGGGAATTCACACCAGATGCCAGACATTAGTGGTGCATGAGTTTTACTTAACTGTCCATCCATTCAGTCCACACAGACCCTGAACTCTGTTACAAGACTTCTGTCCTCAGAACCAGATGTCCTGTCAACAGCAAAGTTCATGAAGTGCTGAGAGGACAACAGCCAGACCCCCGTCCTCACCAGACTGAGTAACATCAGATTTATTAGACAGAATTAAATGGACAGGAGTTGTTTTGAAACAGGCTCCTTTTGCAGCGTCCTTCTTTTAGACTAGTTCATTTCTTTTCCCTGCCCACTGCTCTCCATCACTGCTGTGAAACCGACTGTGACACTGTAGGCCTGTGGGTCATTAAAGATAAAAGTTATATATATAGGCATATAGAGAATATACAGTAAACAGCAGGAGATGTGTGATCTGAACGGCTGCCTGTATAAATGTTACTACACATGCATACACAGAAGGAAGGTGGTCTGTTCCAGAAGACAACAAAAACAAAAAAACTGTAGCTCATGAGGGACCTAAAAATGGTCTCAGTCTTTCCATTTTGCCACCTCAGTGAGGTGATGCCAGGTAACTCATGTGGTTGTGGTTGAGCAAGGGCTGTCTTCATGTTTCAATGAAACCAATGTTGATGAATGAAGGTGTTTGTGGTATAATACAGGGTGCAATGCATGCTTTTATTATTATCTATTATCTATTATCCAGTCTCTACTTATCAGAGTTATTCCCCCTGAATGCCCAACCATCCACTTTGACCTGAAGAGATAACAATCATTAAATGTGTTTCCATCTTCTTGTTCTTATGCAGTTTCCATTTGTGCATAAAAACGTGAGTGGAAACAAAAAGATTCTTGAAATAAAGCAGAAGGTTTTTATACTCGGCTGAGGTGAAAAAGTTGGTGTGGGCTTTAAAAACAAAATGTGCCAAAGTGAAACAGAGGCAAACTTAGTGAAGGATTCATGACATACTGTACACAAAGCAAGCATGTGACTTTATAGTCAGTGAACAAACTGAGTGGAACCTTCCTCACGTTAACACATGAAACTAACAGAAATGTCAGGTTTCCATCATATTCTCCACATGGTTTCCATCATCTGAGCTCTGACTAAAGCTCTTTGAGTCACCTCATCTTCTTCTGCTGTGGTTTAATGTTTATCTCCATCACCCAGTCAGCTCATAGTCACACAACAGGAGAGGTTTTATTTTTATTTCACTTTCCAGAAATGCGGTTATTATTAGTGCAACAATTGGATGGAAACCTGACAGTTGTTGGCAAGAGGTTATAGATCAGTTTAAATGTTTGAAAGGACTACTGTATTTCAATGCAACAGATTTGTGTATCAGGCTGCCACGTAAATTCTCAAGAGCATTTGAATGACAAGTAATAATTGGTAGTGTTAGACAGGAAAATAAAGTGATGGTGATCTGATTATTCCCTCACTAGGTAATGTGCAAAGAAATCTCATCACACATTAAGGAGAGTGAGAGCAATTATTAACAGACTATTCTGTCTGAATAACTTTCCCAACATTGCTTATGATTCCTTAATATGCATTTAGACACTGGTTAAGGCCAATCCATGCATGCTTTCTGAGTCCGTGTGGATGGCGTGATTTTTCCATATTGTTCAGCTTTCAGTTCTATTTTGTGTATGTGTGTGTGTAGATCATGTCTGTGTATGTATATCTTCAATTGGAGTATGAATAGAAGTGGGTCCGCATCCATCACATGACAAGCAGAAACCACAAACTGGTCTTAAGTCTTTACACAAACAGCCCTGTGAGGATTGCAGCCCCAGTCATAGAAACATGGGTTTGGCGTTGTCTGGGGGTGTGTAGGACCTTGACCTCCGGGTCACATTCTCAGAGCCAGTTCAAAAGCCTGACATCTGTTGGCTGGCTGTCTAGATCAGGGATTACAAGAGAGTGCTGGTCTGTGCCCTACATCACCCTTCACTCCACCCCTGATCCCCATCAGCAACAACACAGGTCTGTGATTTGTGATAAGAGAGAGCTCAGCACCTCCCACCACTGCTTCACTTGTTTTACTGCTGCTGGCTCACACTGTGCTCCCAGGAAAAGAGGAGGGAGTGGGAAAGCACTGCCCTGTTTAAGAAGATGGTGTGTTTTAAGACAAACATGATCAACTAGTTAACTACCAACGAGAGTAAACTGGGAACAGGCACCTCAAGATTCCAAAAACTAAAACTAAAGCCTATAAATGAGATCAGATAGAGCTTGGTCAAAAATCCCTCCATTAAATAAAGGTTAATTACTGTCAGATGTCAGATAACGGGTTTTTACACACAACAACTCATTTGGTAATATTTACTTCTGGACAGAGCCCGGCTAACTGTTTCCCACTGCTTCCAGTCTTTATGCTAAGCTAAGCTAACTGCTTGCTTTCATGAACAGACTTGAGAGTAGTATCTTAGACATCTTGCTGTCAGCCAGGAAGCAAGTTTAAACTCTTGGTTTAATAAAGTGACTTGCACTGAGTATTTATTGCTTCAGTGGATTGTGTTTGTGGGAAATAGCTGGTTTCATTAGCATGAAACATCCAACATCTGCTGATTTGCTTCAGCGTTGCTCTTTGTGTTGATACACAGAGATTCTGAAGTTAAATTACCGATCCAGTAATAAATGCCACATAAATCTGACAGCCTGGAATATCATGCTAATGTGTCAGGTCTGATCTGACGGTTAAAGTTGAACTGATGTAACAACAGCCATTGACATTAAACTTAATAAAGGAACTCAGACCAGACTGCTGCTGGAAAACAATGATTTCAGACACGGTGCTGCTGCCATTAGCTTATCCAGCCCCAAAAGTTCTGGAAACAATATGTATGAAAATGAGTCAGTGAGTCAAATCCTCTCCTCGGCAAAGTGTTTTGTCCCATAAGCAGCCTGCTGTTTCCAAACTGATGAGAAGCTTATCCTGGGTTTGTGGGCCAATAGACTGCCATTTTGCTTCTTTCTTAGAGGTGTCTCTACTTTGCCATGCAGAGCTGTTTTAATAGTTTCCCAGTGCAGTTGGCATGGTTACCAGTGCAGAAGGGCAGCAACTTAAATCTGCCAGCTGAATCTCAGTGAACCTGTTATAATCTTTGGACAATCTCTGTATTAACATCCAACTTCTGCCGGGCTCTCCCTGTGCTGCTTGTTACCCTGCCTGCTGCACACCTCAGACGGCACAACGAAGATTTTTTTTTCTATAACGGGATAAAGGCTGGTAAAATGGTGGCTCCAACATTAGCCATTTGTCTTTTTAATTTTGAAAAAAAAAGTAATAAAAAGAATGAAGGCTGAGTCTCAGTGTGACAAGCTACCCAGGGCCGCAATCAGGTTTCGAAACAGGGAATGGGAATGTAAATAACAAGGCAGGACGAAGGACTCTGGTGATGGCTTAGTGGACCTGTATGTAAAGAGGTGAAGAACATGGAACGTGGGAGGAAATGTAGCAGGCAATGTGCTAGCGTAAGCCCTTTAGTAGCCGCTGGCCCTGATTAAAACAGCACATTAAGATGCCACAGGCGGCTGAAAGACATCGGCCAACCCCACGATCAAACTCTGTGTTATTTATTAGCCAGCCCTGCTAACAAGTATTGACAGGCCTGAATTAATGTGCTGTTTCCTCTTTTGCTTCTCTTGATGTATTTAGTGCTACAGCCATTTGTAATGGTGCTAAGCACACATGACCTCAGCTTATATTAAGATACAGGGTGTGTGTGTGTTAAAGAGGTTTGTAAATTAGTATCATAAGCACTGTTTATTGTCTCGAACTGGATGATCAGACTTTGAAACTGATTTCACTCACAGTCACAGTCTCTCTTTGTTGATGTGTGTGTTCTCTGCTGATGTGTCATTCAGACAACTCAGTACCTGTAAAATTAGCTCCTGCATGCTTTCCCTCACTGTAGTTTCTGTGGTTGCCATGGTCACACAGTGAGTCGCAGAGGCAAGTTGAGAAAGTTGAACCATCGTGACCTCAGACAGCAGCGGCACAGAGCCATGCATGTTCAGGAGAGCGGCAGCTGCCCTCCCTCTCCTTGCTGCCAACCTCAGCAGCACATCAGCTACAGTGTGTTCACTAAAAACAGAACTCAGCCTGAAAGCAGCTTCATAGTTTTGCTGTGTGCTGAGGAATTTTCAGTGACTCGTATTCAGTTTCCTTTCAAATAAAGCTGTTTAGCTAACATGGACAAACTCTTGGCTTGTTTAAACGTGCTCTGGTCCACTGACCGCTTGTCTGTTTATTGCTATTGTTGTCCTGAAATCTTTCAGCAGTTTCATTGTAACCAAAAGAACCAAAACCTTTAGCTGTGAAAATAAAACAGAGGTGCAACAAAACCAAGTCTGTGATTCCAGTCCACTTTTTGTGTTGACAGCCTCTCCTGAGATTTGTAAAAGACTCAATGTTTATAGAGATGGTGCCTGACAAGTTCAGTCTAAGACAGAAGTTACTTCATTTGTCATTTTTCCCACACAATACCAATATCATGATTGACCTCTTATTGAAATGAGCTTGATTAGACAAATAAGATGGAAGGTATGGAACAGGAACACATGAAGCTCCTGAGATTTTCTAGTTTTGGTCATTTTTAGACAGATTACAAACAGATCTACAGGGCTTCACCTCTTCTGAGATAGACAGACTGTTCAGTGCCAGAAACATTGAACAGACTCTCCAGTGATCCATTAATTAACAGAATCATAGACAACGTCATCACAGTACTGTCTGACAGAGCCATGTTCCCTGCCTGTCAACCTCAGCTGGGAGGAATTTAAGAACATTTTCTCAAAAATGTTCATTTCATTGATCCCACATTTTTCTTGCTGGCCTGTGGAGCTTCTGTACTCCCTTCATCATCATTTGTAAAATCAGAATGATGTAAGAACCGTGATGTGAAGTGAATTACTGCTATTGCAACAGAGAACTTTACCAGTATTAGTTGTTAACTTAACCCAGCTCACCTTTATTTTTATAGCATCTTTCATACAATAGAAAATAAAGGACTCCCTGAATGTGGTGCCTGATTTCAGCCTGACAAAAAGTTACACTAGTTGCTTTTGTTTGCCCCAAACTTTTACCCTCCAAGCAGTGTCATTGTTCTGCATTCCCCACATCCACACAAGGTGATTTCAAGTCAGTGTTTCATCTTCCATTCAGCATCTGAATATGTTCACTGCTCTCAACCTGTCAACTTCAGAACAGTTTCACCATGTGTTTCTATTTACATCTGCCTTGGGAGTTTTTTGGGGGTCAAGCCATAGTTGAGTCATTTAATGTTCATTGAGAGACTTTAAGAACCATTCTGTTCTGCTAAAATCTTCAAAGAGCATTGCTAAGGTGAGGTGCAGGAAAAGGGACCCTCCATCTGTTGCTGCCCCATCTCTCCACAGTCACCACGCTGCTCCTGTCTGTGCAGTAGCATCTGACGCACTAAACTCCAGAGGCCACAGAGAAGTCAGCATCGCTAAAATTGAAGTTGCCTTAACTTAGTTTCTGGGAGTCAGGCCAGGCTGTTTAGCCGGCCTGCAGAGAGCAGCAGAGATGGGGGACAACAAAGATGGACCCTTCGTTCCTCCATATGGCAGGTTGAAAGGGGTCACCACTGGAAGAGAGCGAGACTGAACGCCAGCAGCACTCGGTATTAAGGAGCTGCTTGGTACACTACAGCAGAGCGTCACTTTGGCTCAGGACTGTGCTGCAGCAGGAGGTCTGCAGGGAGTTGGGTGTAAGCGTTGAGCCAAAATACAGCAGAGTTCAAGATAAATGCTGAGAAAGAGGGACTTTGTCTTGTTTACAGCCGATTTGTGAAACTCTTTAGGTTCCAGGCACATTTTTTTTGATGTTGCTATGTATTGAAATTGACAACCATTAAATGCTCAAATTATCCGTATTAGTCTCTTTTACATATGTTTTTAGATCCACTACGACTCAGAAACAGAATCATGTGCCAATAAATGTAGTTTGGGTAAAAACTCAATTAAATGTGTCTTTAAAATCTACATCAGCCTGCTGAGTGGAGCCTTTAAGGCAAAGTTGTTAACACCTGTTATCAATACCTGTTATTGACACATTGTCCGCTGAGAATTCAGTGTCTCATGTGTCCTTTTATTCTCTGTACAATGAATCATACAAGTGGGAATATCATTACATAACAGAATGTTTTCAGATACTCTCTCCTCATAGTAAATCATAGTGTTGCGACAGATGTTCTAACTCAACCTATTTCCACACCTCTACACCTGGTTAATGACTGTTCAAGGTGCCCTGGACTGTCTGTTGAGTCCTGACAGAACTTGACATGAAACAGGTTTTCTGTTTGTTTCAGGTGTTAATGTATCACTCCACAAAGATTTTTTTTCTGTCTTTACTGACATCACATGCTTTGTGTACATCATCATTAAGTCTGTTTCTATGGCACTTGTGTGTATGTCACATTTTGTTTTTTATCAATGCATCTACTTATCCTCCTCTTTACTCTTCCTCCAAGTACACTGGTGTAGTGGTTAACACTGTTGCCTCACAGCCAGAAGGCTTGAATCTGACAGCCCGTGTGTAGTTTGCATGTTCTTCTCGTGTCTGCTTGGGTTCCCTCCAAGTTCGCCGGCTTCCTCCCACAGTCCAAGGACATGCAGATCAGGTTGACAGTCCTGTGATAGACTAGCGACCTGTTCAGGGTGTATGGGATTGGCTAGGATTGGCTTCGGTAATACTTAAAGAGTCTGTACTGCCTGATAAAGGTTTTTTTATGCATTTGTTTTCTTTGGTACTGGTTTTACTGGCTTGGTGGCAGTTTGGTTAAGCATCTATATTTGGTCAGGTGGTTGTTTTAACCAATAAATTGGCTGACTTCCGATTATATGGTGAGTTTCTTGGCTTACAGTATATATTGACTCATGTTTTGGAGACCCATAGAAATAAATACATCCAGTTCCAGTGGTTATGATAGCACAGTGGTTCCCAAACTTATTACTCAAGGGTCCACATCTGATTTTTATTCAAAGTCAGAGGTTCACAACAATTGGCAATTACAAAATATTTCTTCAACACACTTATAGCTTTTAAGCAGCATACATTCAAGTTCAAGACAGTGCTTCTGCTTGTATTTTTTGTCATAGTGACATTTTACATCACCTTTACAAACCCGAGTGCTTCTGTGCAGACAAAACACATGGGGTTTGTGCCGGACTGGGGCAAAATGAATGTACATTTTCTGTCCACTCCATTTTCTTGGTCAAGTTTACTTTGCATTGAAGATTTTTGATGAAATGACATCTTTACCTCATTGGATACAAAATATTCAGTGTGCTTTGCCTCCCAGCAGGCACACACCCAGTGTGACCCCTAAACTCTGATGTGTGATCACACCACATAAGTCAAATCTGAATGGCCCAGCACGAAACCGCGGCCGCAGTGCCAAGGCCCTTTTGTCTTGGGGGAGACACTGTGCAGAGGGAAAGACCCATGTGCAGTATGATGCTCTGAGGTGGGCTGCCTTTATCTCTGCACTGTACATGCAGAGGAAATTTTTTGGAAAAGTATCCTACCTGTGACAGTAGTTGTACCTTTTCTTTTTGTACATACAATATGACGGGAACTCGTCACACAACTAAAATAAGAATTTCATTGCAAAGTAGTGATTTTGAAGTAAGAATTTCATTGCTCAGTGTAAACTGCCTTGCCTGAGTGTCCTTTAGTGGCGAAACTGATCCTAATTTTAGACGTTTGGCCATTGGGATCATTCTTGTGCTCCTTATCCACAGTTTCACACTGGAGATGAGACACTTGACTCTCTACATTGTACTGACCATAGACTGTGCAGAAGAAGTCCTCACTCTCTGTGTATGCACTATTTTCTGTGTAAAGTGATGTCTTTGACCGTGCCTATCACTTTCAAATGGTGCAGCTTCTGTATGAGAAAAGCCAGATTCTGATGCATCTTGCACATGCATGTGTCCCAATCACTCAGAGTCGGACCAAAAAGCAATCGGGGCAAACAGAAGAGTGAGTAAGAGATTTATTCTTCAGCTAAAAACTTCCCTGTTGCTCACTTTGATGGTTTATCCCTTTTAAACCTGCCATAGAACCAAATCCGCCAGAACATATTTTACATTTTTACCTGCTGTGGTGCCACATATTTTTCTAAATACAGAGATGTCTTAGCTGTATCCCTCAAAATTAGAAATATAAAAAAGTTGCACAAAATAATTTTAAACCACAATAAATTTGGGTGTATTCATTGGCTAGTTTTTGAGAGACACTCAAATTTATAAACTAAGACAAAAACAAAACGAACACCCGCTATCTGGATTATACTAATTTTATTGTGTGCGCTGTTTATGGATTTTTTGCGACTTTTTACTGGTTTTCTGCACACCCACTCGTGGAAGAGAACAGCTCTCTGAGACATGTTTAAAGTTTGATATGTAAGTGTTACTCCTCCGGTTTAATATGCAAAAAGAATTATTGCTCTATCTTATGTGGTTGCAGTTTTACCGGCATTTAAAAATTGATATGCAAAAGAGATTGCCGGCGCTCCGGCAATAACAGGGTTATCCACTAATAAACTAGAACACAACCTGGAAGTGCTTGGCTGTGGATCTACGGCTTATACTGATGACAGCTGGGGGCTGTGGACAGGTGACAAGGTGCTGCAGAGTTTCTTTCCTGTCCTTGTACCTAGGGTAAGTCTCTGTCCACTTTCTGGGATGTCCTTTTGCTATCACTGAGGTCATTGATGGTTTTCTTCCTGCCTGACTCCAGCTCCTTCCTGTATTCATCATGCTCCTTCTCTCTTCTCGTCCTCTGTGATGGGTTACCATCATGTCAAGCACAATAAAGTCGCTGCTTTCCTGCAGCTCTTCGTGGCTTGGCTCCCTGAGAGTAGGACATTCACTCATCTAAAATGTGAACAACTTACATAATTTCATCTGTAAAGCTTAAAAATCAGGTGAATAGTATTATATCATATGGACACTGAGCACATTCTAGTGATTTACCAAAAATTGGTATTTTTAAAATAAGCCTTCTCAGTCATAGTTACAATATCAACAAATATAACACAAAACAAAATGAGGGAACTTACTGTTGGTCCATGGCCTTCAGAAGATCGGGATGGACGAGTGTGTTGGGGTAACAGGACTGAGTGAAGACCTGTGGACATGACTTAAATGTGTATTTAAACTAAACTATTTTGGATTTCTTATGTACACAATGTACTTAAAGCATATATGGGATAAGTGTAGTGTTAGAGAGTGGAGGTAACAAATTTTTTCAGCGTTATAGCTAGGTTTTACTCAAGTTTTAAATCATATATCTTAAATTTATGATTAGATCAATATGTGTGACATGTGCTTAACCCCTTAACATTCCTGCCAAATTTGCCAAAAACGCCTGTCAACTTTCAACACAAAACAAAGGCGACAAAACAAAGAAACAAAGGAGAAATAGTGGGATATATTTTCGAACTGGAATGATCCGATTGCAATCATTTATCAAGGATCAAGGATCAAGGAACTTTATTGTCATACCAGGACATTTACATGTTATGGTACGAAATTAGTACTCAGGTCCCAGTTTAAGCCATTCAGAGCCGTGAAAGTCGTGAACAAGAATGAAGTATAAACATAAGGGCAATAGTATAAACATTAGAGTAGAAAAATAAATATAACATTAGAGAAATAAAATAAACAGAGTAGAAATATATAAACATTGTGAAATTAAACAATTAGCAATTAAATAGAGTAAAAATAAGATAAGATAAGGTAAGGAAGCCGAAGTTAGCACGTGCATAAACACTCATGTGCAAGTAGGAGGTAGTGGTAGTGCAGAGGTAGCCATGTATTGCACCTATAGGAACAGATAAAGTGTTGTAGTGTAGTTATGGACCTAAAAACATGTTTTTGACTGTATTTTTCCACTGGACATGATTCTTTGGACATTTCCAGATAAAACAAGACCTTTCACATGCTGTGCTGCACGTGTACCACCTTAAATGTAGTAGTGATGTAGGTACGATAAAACACAGAAATGTCCGAGAAATAGCATGGAATTAGGAAATAGCAGAAATTTTAACGGGTTAGTAATAAAATGTTTTTCACAGTTATTTTTGATGTACATTTATACACATAATGACCTGGGGACAGAAAAGGCAATCATATATTAAACTACTCAAATATATATTCAAATCATATCCCCTTACATTATGGTCTAAATATTGATTCTCTATCCTACAGCATCCATGATTCTAGTGGATCATACTGAATCCCTTCATAATTGAATTTACAAGTGTTTAAACTCATTTACAGTGTAAAATTTATTCTGAATCAGTGTTTTAAAACTGCAACGTGTTACTTGTGTGTAATCATAGAAAGTAAACTCCTTCTTAATGTCAAGTAACCCCCAAAATTCCAAAATCTATCAAAGAGGACATGTCCTCTGTGTCCTCAGTGGTAGCCACAGCCCTGCTCAGGAGCAATTTTCCACATGGTGCTATGCTGTAGAAGTGACAAATGAGTCATAATAACAGGACAATAGCTTGCTTATCATGTATATCAGCAAATGCAGAACACACATTATGTGACAGCCAAATAAATTCAGACGAACATTGGAACAAAATGTAGTGGCTCGTATTTGACCCAGTGTTCAGGTACTGTGTGCGTTATTCAAGCAGATGCATCTTAAAGGTATTGTGTTATACTTGATAGAAATGAATGCACAAAAAAACGTGTTCACAGGAAGCAGTTCCATCCTTCGAGTGTGGAAACAACACAATCCATTTGAAACCTCTTTGCCCTGAACAGCACAAACACCTATTACATGACTAAGTTCCTGGGAGAAAGTGGTATCTTCAAGGTAACATGTAAAGGGCAGTTGGCATCTTTACAAACCCCTGAATGTCACCCGTTCCAGCAGATTGACAAAATAATATGCACCCATCTTTTAATGCCTGTGGATGGAAGGAGAAAAGAAAAAAAACATAAAGGAAAGGATGCGGGGCGCATTTGGGCTTTTTCCCCCCTCTCTTTTTAATCAGAGGAGGAAGACTGACATGTCCAATCATAACAAAACATCAGATGGTAAATGGGCCTTCGCAATCACTGTCAGCCAGCCTCCATTAGAAAGACCCCCTTTCCTGGACATCAATCAATGCTTTATGGACTGATTCCTTCATTCATTATTTAATTACAGCTATTTCAATATTTATTTAACCACTGAAGACTTTTTTGTGAGGCTTAATCACTTCTTTGTTGGCAATCACATTTTTACTTCTTGTTTATGTCAGTTTTCTTTCTTTTCTCTTCTTTTTTCTTTTTCTTTTCTTTTTTTTTTTGGTAATAATTTTGTTCCTCTGTTCTGTCCCCGCTGAACAAAAGCTGAGAGAGAACAACAGCTCTGGTCCTATCACCACCTACAACAGCTCGTGCCAGCTCAAAGGAAAGTGGTCAAAGCAGAGTGTCACACATTTGATCGACTCTAAAAGTGATCCTGCTTTTAGATCACTGCTCTGATTCCACAACATTCAATGAACACACATAAAAAGACAACATCCCCAAAAGTGACAAGCCTTCTGCAGAAATCACATGCAAAATAGCCAGCTGTGGAAATCTGGAAGTATTTCCTGAAATTAAGCCCATTAGCCGTGAAATTATTTGCTTTCATTTAAGACGCCATGCAATCCAATTTGAGGTGGCACACGCACACTGCATCTCTTTCCAATTTCCCACTGATCCCGCGGAACCGAACATCCACAAAAGAAGCGGCGTGGGTCACCTAAGTATAGAAAGAAGAAATATATCCTACTGAGAATCAGATTGGAATGGAAGATTAGTGAGGCTTTATCGTGATATTCATTCAAATCCCCCAGAACATCAGCAGCCAGCTCGCTTTTTATTCCACCAAAGTTTTACAGAGGAACTTAAAGGAGCCACAAAGCAGAATCCTGCACAGAAACGATCAGCTGATGGTGAAATCACGATGGATTTATTGTATATGGACCATTATTATCATTTACATAAAGAGCAGAAAAGATTGGATTCCTTTCACTGCCCACTATTCTCTAACTTTCAGTATCAGTATTGGAGTTAGGATGAGTTATGTCTGATTTGGATTACAGCTGTGACAAACAGGTGAGGAGTTCTTTAAGAAAAAACATGCTCACACAACCTGCTTCAGTTAGTCAAAAATCAACCAGTCAGGATGGCCTACTGCCTTTGTCTCTTTGTTTTTTGCTCATTTGATTTTCCATACAGTTGTTCAGTTACGTTTTTCTGAGACGGTTCAGTGGTTCTCACTGTTCTTCACAGAAAGCAGGTTCTGTCAGCTGACTGGGATCTGTCTGTGCAGAGTTTTCTATGTGGGTTTCTCATCTACTGACAATGGCCAGCCATCAAATCCATGCAAAAGCTAATTTTCTCCCCTCAACCCTCTGTGATGAACCACCTCCAGAACACACTGATGCCCCCTGCACTCCTGCTGCGTCACAGTGAAACATGGCTCAGGAGTGTGTACCTAAATGACCAAGTCTTTGGTCCTTCTGTTGCCTCCATGTTCCATACACACTTCTCTGATACACAAGCTGACCACTCACATGTTCACACAACTTGGCGTCATTAACACACGTTAAAAATAAACCAGCGTGTTACTGCCGTTAATGAACACATATGGTTGGGTGTCAGTTGTCAGTGTGAAGTGAAGAGGCGATCATTGTGGAGGCAGTTTTGAAGTATTTGTCGTCCTGTTTCACTGTGCGTCCAACATGTAGCTGCTGGTTAAACACCGGAAATATACTGACGTACTAATGTTATACCAAATATTCATCATTTAAACTAAAGAGTTTCCTGTTCAATTGGTGGGTTATTCTGTTTTAAAGCTATTATCCCAAAAATCGCCCCTTTCAGCTGAAATCGCTGGTGTAAAGTCATGGTCCAAATGTTTGGCTGGTGAAATTTTCATGCTTTAAAAAATTGCTAGTTAATACTTCATAATAATTATGATAATAATTTAGCAACTGTGAAACACATTTGAGATGCACTTTGATGAACCTTGATACACAGATCAGTTCCATAACACTGACAACAGTGGTGCTTTCTGAGGGAAGCTATCGTCTCAACTGTGTCACGTCACCAAACTAAACTATGTGACTCGACTCTGCCGTCTTCTGTGAGACAGGAGTGCCTAGTACAAATATGTTGACTTGAATTAACTGTGTTAACGTATTATCTAGTTTGTGACCCTGAGTGCAGCTGTAATGTCAATAGGCTTCCAGCAGCACCTCCTTTGAAAGGACGCGCAACTGAATTCCCCTGTGCCCCCTTTTGGTGGGACTAGACTCTGATCAAAGCCTGCATTTGAGGATCAAACAGTCATGGTGGAAAGTGGAGGCAGCAATTCTAGTTTGACTTGTTGCATCTAATGAATTTAAGTGTGTGGATGTTTGAAGCTCTTTTATGTTCTGTATTTTTGTATCCAACACCTTTTTGAGTTGTGATAGAGTGAACTGGTTCTTTTAGAAAATCATATTTATCATATTTTTTTTATTGTTTTTTATATGACCTACACGATGAAGCTGGATCATTTAACCATATTCGATCAAAACTATGACAGTTTGTAATACACTGAACATTTCATGTGATGTTGTATTTGTGAAAACCCATCACTGTTGTATTACATTGGCAGTGACATGAAACCAAGCTGAGCAGTGTTGCTGCTCTCCATCAGTTATGAAATCAAACATTTTTTCCCGCTACCTTTTATGTCTACAGGAGGATTCATTTTGATTTTGAAATGTTTTATATGACAACAGTCAGACGTTAAGATAGAAAAATGAGAACTGGCACAAAGTCAGAGCTAAGCCCTGCCAGTAATAAACCGTTAGTGCAGGTGCTCTTCTGGCAACTTGTTGCCACGAGTTGTGGTTTGTCAACACAGGATGTTTAGTTCAAAAAATGAAAAGACTAAATGAGTGCATGCATCCAATCCAGCAGCAGCAGACATGTCAATATGGGTTCACAAACCACATCCTGTGACTGAGTGACAGTGACAGTGCTGGATGTGCCTTTATGTAAGAGCAGGATATGATGTCTGCATGGACGGAGAAGAGAGGACACAAAGTTAATGACAAAGTGGACGTCCAGTCAAATCCAGATAGGTGCACCTCCACTTCCTCCACACTGACACCTACAGTAGTGACATAGCTTCTGTTTGCAGGAGGTGAAAGGGCCATCCATCTCTGTCTCTATGCTGTGTTCTGGTTTTCACGTCTCTTTACAGCAACTGAAACTCCCCTCCCTGAGTCAATCTGTCAACAGACAGTCACTAGGTAAACAGGAGCTACTGAAGGAATGATGGTTGACCCCCTGACCCCTGTCACTCAACCACTATTAGGTCACTTCAGCAACTTTTGCAAGCAGTGGTGGAAATAAAGTAAGTGACTTTAGACAGCCATAGATACAAGTAACATTCCAGATTAAATATACTACATTCAAGCATACGATCAGTGAATACAATTGTTGTAGAGTCAGTTACTCTGACCCTAACTAATAGTATATAATTAAAATTTTGACACACTTTGTACATTTTGTTGTTGAAACTTTTTTTGTTTTACTTAAAATCTGTGTAATATTTGAAAGGAACACTGACACATTCTTCCTCTTACAAATGAAATGCTAGTTAGATCATAATAGTAGCTTAGATAGACATGGCAGTGTACCTTATTTTACTGGATCAGTTTGCTGAACAGAGAGACAAAACAGAAGAAACCATCGTAGTGACAGGTACAGGTACTTTCATTGGACCCTCCAACCTGGAGTCACCCATGTTTAAGGCCTACTGTGGGCCTCACACATGGGGTGAAATCTATGGATGATGAGGCATTTCATCTTTAGCCTAACTGTAGAAGAAACCCACATGAAAAACATGCACAGGAAGAACATGCAACCTTTGCATAAACTGAGCACCAGGAATCAAAAGAAACACTGTGGCAGCTGCTACTTTGTGCAGCACGTTCAGCCTGGGCTTGTGCAAAGTTCAGTTGTTCTTAACTCCTAATGCTGTTCAAACTATCATGTGTTGAGTTGTGAAATAATGTCTGCATGTCTCTGATGGTTCACCAAAGGGCCATAGGCAGGATTTTATAGATATTAGAACACGTCCCAAATTCTTGTCTAAAAACCACATAAATCTAAATTTAAATGTATTGCCTGTGGAATAGTGCTGCATATGTAATATGCTCCATGTGTGATACTGTGTGAGATAATTATGTTTTTATTTTATTCGTTTGTCTTTGTTTTTGTTTTTTTTTGTTTTTTTGTTTGTTTTTTTGTTTGTTTGTTTGTTTTTTTTGTTTTTTTGTTTTTTTTTGTAAGACTAAAAATTCAATATTTGTCACATCCAGCTCCTGAGTCAGGTCCTGTTTGTCTGTGTTCCTCAATACCAGTTTAGTTAGTTTCCTGTTTTACTTTGAAATTATATACTATATATACTATATACTATATACTACTATACCCCTTTGTCTTTTTTGTAGATTCACTTCCTGTCCTCCTTTGTTTCCTGCCTCAGTGATTACCTGTCCCGCCCCTAATGTGTTGCACCTGTGTCTTATTGTTTCCCCGCCTCCTAGAGTATTTAAGTCTTGGTCTCCCCTTTGTTCTCTGCCAGATTGTCTTTGTCTGTATAGTCAAGCATTCCAGTATTAGTTCCTTGTGTTTTTCCCTGTGTGATTTGACCTGGTATGTCTTCTTTACGGTTTTCCCTTTGCCTCACAATTTTGATACCTCTGCCTGATTTTAGACTGCCTTTCTGTGTACCAACCCTGTTTGGATTAAAGACCAGCTCTTTGCCTCTTATTCCTGTGTACTCGAGTCGTGCATTTGAGTCCCTTTCTCAACCCTCACCCCTTGTCAGTACGATCTGGCCAGAATGGACTCAGCCCACTCAGACCAGGTTTGCCTTACCCTCCAAGCCCAAGAGGAGAAGATTTGTCATCAGGATGAGAAGATAGACCTCTTGAGACGGGGTTGAGGGAAATAGTGGACCGACAGGAGAACATGATGGCAGCTATAGGTGGATCCCTTAAACTTCTGCTCAAGCAGGCCCAAGAGACTGAGTCAACCCTCAGCGGACCATATTGGTCCTGTCTCTCCTCCGGTGGCGCCCGCTACTGACCCGGCTCCTCTGGTTCCTTACAACATGTTGTCTCCCCACCTGTCCCGACCAGAGACGTTCTCCGGCGATTCTGGAGACTGCCGGGGGTTCTTGACCCAGTGTGACCTGCACTTTGAATTACAAGCTGCTGCTTTCCCTACTGACAGAGCTAAGATCGCCTACATCATCTCCCACCTTACCGGCAGAAGGCTGAAGCCTGGGCCACGACAGAGTGGAGCCGGAAGTCTCCAGTATGCTCTTCCTTCTCCTTGTTCACCCGAACATTCACACAGATCTTCCAACAAGTCACCCCAGGTCGTGAGGCAGTCCGTGCACTTGTCGGGCTCCAGCAAGGGAAGAGACAGGTTGCTGACTACGCCATCCAGTTTCGCACACTGGCAGCGGAGAGCGGCTGGAATCAGGCAGCGCTATTCGATGCGTTCATCCACAGACTGTCTGGCTCTATGAAAGATCAACTAGCCCCTCTGGAGCTCCCTGCAGATCTGGACTCACTCATCGCTCTGGCAATACGGATTGACAAGAGAATGTGGGAGAGAGAATGGGAGAAGCAGCGTGATTCCCCGCCGGACCAGAGGCGGCAGTCTGCTAGGCTGGAGCCTTTTCCCTGGTGGCAACAAGGAGTGTGTCCAGTGCCCCCTGCTGCACCGGAGGAGCCTATGCAGTTGGGTCGGACCAGGCTGACGCCGGAGGAACGACAGCGCCGCTTTCAGGAGGGGCGGTGCATTTACTGTGCACAACGGGGACACATCTTGGCTACCTGCCCAGTAAAAGACCGGGCTCATCAGTGAAGGAGAGGGCACTGGTGAGTCGAACCACATTTCCTGTCTGCCCCTCTCGCCCTTTACCACAAGTCACTCTCACCGCCTCTTCTCTCTCTCTCAAGCAGGCAGTGTTGGTGGATTTGGGGTCGGATGCAGACTTTATGGACTACAACCTGGAAGAGAGACTGGGGCTGTCCACTTCTCCACTCCCTACTCCCTTGGATGCCAGTGCCCTGGACGGTCATCTTATCTGCCGGGTAACCCATATTACTCAACTCATTTCATTAACCTTCCCCGACCACCACACAGAGACTAGCTTCCGCTTATTCCGAGCACCACAACACCCTTTAATTTTGGGCTACCCCTGGCTGCGGAAACACAACCCACTCATTGACTGGACTAAGGGTGCTGTTGTTTCCTGGGGGGAGAACTGTCAGAGAGATTGCTTCCCCAGTGAAAAGACTGCCTCCTCTTGTGAGTTCCTACACACTCAGGTCCCTCAAAGCCCCATAGAGACAGACATTCCTGACATCTCTCAAGTGCCCTCAGACTATTGGGACCTGAAGGAGGTCTTTAGAAAGACTAAGGCTGTCTCCCTCCCTCCTCATCGCCCCTATGACTGCGCCATTGACCTCCTTCCTGGAACTTCCCCTCCCAAGGGACACCTCTACTCCTTATTAGGACCAGAACAGCAGGCTATGAAGGAGTATATTGACTCCTCACTGGCTGCCGGAATCATTTGACCTTCTTCCTCCCCAGCTGGTGCTGGGTTTTTCTTTGTGGATAAGAAGGACAAGACTCTTCGGCCCTGCACTGAATACCGTGGACTTAATGACATCACCATAAAGAACAGGTACCCCCTTCCTCTTATCTCCTCTGTGTATGATCTGTTGAGAAGAGCTAAGGTATTCACTAAGTTAGACCTACGAAATGCTTATCACCTGGTAAGGATTAGTGAGGGGGATGAGTGGAAGACCACCTTCAACACAGGGGGAGATTCATATGGATCCAGGAAAGGTCAGTGCCGTCTCAGATTGGCCTGCTCCCACAAACAGGAAGCAGTTTCAGCGTTTTCTTGGCTTTGCCAACTTCTATAGAAAGTTAATTCGGAACTTCAGTGTGGTAGCAGCTCCCTTGCATGAACTAACCTCTCCCAAAGTTAGGTTTCAATGGTCTCCTAAGGCAGGTGAAGCTTTTAGAAGGCTCAAAGAGAGTTTCACCTCTGCCCCAGTGCTGACCCTCCCGGATCCTAAGCTCCAGTTTGTGGTCGAGGTGGATGCCTCTGATATGGGCATTGGAGCCGTCCTCTCTCAAAGGTCAGTCAAAGACAAAAGACTTCACCCATGTGTGTTCTTGTCCCGCAAACTGTCCCCTGCAGAGAGAAATTATGATGTCAGGTTGCCAAGTTTTTCATCTCCATGGTTTCCCCAGGGATGTGGTTTCTGACCGAGGACCCCAGTTCATCTCAAAGTTCTGGAAGGAGTTCTGTTCACTGCTGGGAGCCTCGGTCAGTCTCTCCTCTGGCTACCATCCACAAACCAATGGACAGTCTGAATGTCTCAACCAGGAGCTTGAGATGGGCCTGCGCTGCTTCACCTCCCAGAACCCTTCATCATGGAGTAAGCAGTTGATTTGGGTTGAGTATGCTCACAACACCTTACCTTGCTCCTCCACTGGTTTATCTCCATTTCAGTGTGTCTATGGGTACCAACCCCCTCTGTTCCCAGCCCTGGAGAAAGAAATCAAGGTGCCCTCTGCTTGGGCCTTGATTCGCCGGTGTAGGCACACCTGGACCAGGGCCCGACAAGTTCTGTTGCGGAATTCTGAGCGCTACAAAAAAGCTGCTGATCGCCGCAGGACTCCAGTCTACAGACCCATCGAGTTTGGCTGTCTACCCGTGACCTCCCTCTGAGAGTGGAATCCCATAAGTTGGCACCTCGCTTTGTTGGCCCCTTTCTCGTCTCCAAAGTCATTAACCCCCTGACTATCAGAATTAAGCTCCCCAGGTCCATGAGAATACACCCCACCTTCCATGTCAGCCGAATCAAGCCTGCTCTGGAGAGCCCACTGGTTCCCGCCTCCAAGCCCCCTCCCCCTCCCCAAATGATTGATGGAGAACCAGGTTACGCACGTTGGCGGCTGTTAGCGGTGCGATGTCGGGGCTGGGGGTACCAGTATCTGATGGACTGGGAGGGGTATGGCCCAGAAGAGAGATCTTGGGTCTCTTCTAGCAACATTCTGGATCCTGCTCTCATTTGTGATTTTCACAGGGACCATCCCGCCTCAGTGATTACCTGTCCCACCCCTAATGTGTTGCACCTGTGTCTTATTGTTTCCACGCCTCCTAGAGTATTTAAGTCTTGGTCTCCCCTTTGTTCTCTGCCAGATCATCTTTGTCTGTATAGTCAAGCATTCCAGCATTAGTTCCTTGTGTTTTTCCCTGTGTGATTTGACCTGGTTTTTCTTTACGGTTTTCCCTTTGCCTCACGATTTTGATACCTCTGCCTGATTTTGGACTGCCTTTCTGTGTACCGACCCTGTTTGGTTTAAAGACCAGCTCTTTGCCTCTTATTCCTGTGTATTCGAGTCGTGCATTTGAGTCCCTTTCTGAACCCTCACCCCTTGTCAATATTAAGTCTAAAATGTTGGAGTCATTCTACAGACTCACCAGCCCACCATATGGAAATGCCTGCACTATTCAAATTTTTTGATCCAAACACTTTTCCTCTCATTCACCCATTCACACACAGACACACAACCCATGACCACGCAAGGTGCTGGTCTTTTGATCGGGAGCAGTTTGTGGTTCACACTGAACCGCTGACTTAGTGGACAGTGCGTTCTACCTCCACAGCCATTCATACATATGTTTATAAAAGCAGAATGGAACTCCCCCCACACACTGCAGCAACCCTTAAATTCACAGAAAAGAAAGGCTTGACTTAAGTGTCCCCTCGGTGGAGGCTACTGCCTTGGTCCACTGCAATGTTGGCGATTCTGTGGGACAAAATCTTTCCTGTGTGCTCAAGTGGAACAAGGAGAAGAAGTTTGTACACACCCCGAGGCAGTAGAAAGTGATGACCAACACAAACATCTGAAGCAACAATGATAAAGAGAACAGAAACAGAGGGGGACAAACTCCACCATGCTCCTCTGCAAGTCCTCCCAGAGGTTAGTGGTACAGACTGTTCCTTACCACAGCAGCAGATCTGATAACTAATGAGTGGTTATTTGTCAGTATTCAAAACAAATGTGCTTCATTATGGGTCTGTAATATTGCTCCAAAATGCCTCAATAAGTATGAGAATACTTCACACACACATATGTCACATGTTTATTTAATTTCACAGCCTCTGTTTTTTCTTCCAACGTGCTGATGTACTCTGAACCATAAAAACACACGGTGAGAAATAACTCAACTGAAGCACACAGTTACCCGTAGGGCCTTCTGTCCAGGGTTCTCAAGACAACCCAACACACATAAACAGCACCTTACTTCCTGCCCCCCCCCCCCAAATGCTTTAATGATTGACCTGCTAAAGCCTACTTTGGCTGAATAGAATGGGATAATTGGCTATCATTGTCTTCCCTCAGTGCAAAATGCTGGTGTCCAGATGCCCGGGCCTCAGCTCTCAGGGCCTTAATTAGAGTGAACCTGAGGACCAGGAAAAGGCGAATTAACCCCCCCACCCCCCCCCCCCCCCCAAAAAAACCTTTCCTTGTTTGTCGCCTCTCTGACTTGCTGGCTGTCCCTTGTGCATTCACCTCATCTGTCTGAATGCAGGTGAGGGTGCTGGGTGGGAGGAGTCAGGGGCTTTCTGCTTGTTGATGACAGTTGTGATATTAAAGTCACCATCACAACAGCTGGAGTTAGGAAGGAAAGATGGCTAATGTTAGCTGTAGATGATAGATAGATAGGTAGATGATAAAAATGATGCTGCAGGTGTTCAAATAACCTAAACAACAATAACATCAGGTGAGAACTAGTGCTAACATCAGAGCGCTATGCTAATTAGTTTCCAATTTTCAAGTGAAATACAAACACAGCAGATATTTTATGTTATAAAAACACAGAGCTGCCTAGAATTGCTAAGAAGACAAAACCAAAGCTATGGTTTCACAAGTGTGACCAAAAAACACTTTCTTTTCTTTTCTTTAGAATACTAGAAAAATATGCTTTTGTTTTATTGACTCAGAAACTGAGGAGAATTTCAGTTCTACAAGTTCTACAAGTATTAGAGGCAGAAAGATTTGCTGTGAACCTCTAATCTAGATTAAATCTATGTGTTTCTACTTGGACAGGCAACTTTTAGACTTCTGTCTAATGTCCTCGACAGAGTAGTGATTGTGTTTAACCCATGCTGCATCCACCTGTGTGCCTTGAAGAAGTACACAGTGATTTTAAGCTATCATGATTACATTACTTATTTGGGGCTGATGAGGTTGACTTATGAGTGAAAGGTCTGAGCAAATAACTGCTCAATCTGTGAATTAATTCAAGTGCTCCATTAGAATTATTTACCAAAGCTATTTAAAAAGCACAGGAGTATACTGTCAGGAATCAGAATTAGAAAAACTTTATAGATCCCTTCAGGGAAATTGCTTTGTTACAATGCATAACAGGCAGTCAGGAGAGAGGAGGTAAAGTCAAAAAGTTAAATATAGTGTAAAACAATGATAAAAATATATTTATTTTGATAAAAAATATATTTATTTTTATCACAGTCAGTAAATAGAAAAAAAATGCACAAATACAAATGTGCAAAAAGTAATGTCAGTGGTATTCAAATGACGTGTGCTCTCTTTCCTTCTCTGGAACAGGATGGTGGTGAAGTCATTCAAATGCCTCTGAGATTAATCAGAGCTAATGCTGCTGCATGCTGTAGAAAGGACCTTAGCATGGTAACCAAGCACCCTTACATGTATTTACATTATTCATGAGAGTGATTTGGATAATGCTGCCTCTGACTATTACTCCCTCTATGGTGTGTTAACATGTATTAAGAGTGATTTGATGAGATGTGGATTCATGGGGGTGGGGGTGTCGATTACCACTGAAGTTAATAGGGTTGAATGAGCAAACGGTGTTAGTGAATTTCATGCAGTTCTCACTCCTGTAATTCTTCAGGAACAAGACTTTTAAATCTCTGTGTGCTAGCACCATGCACATCAGATCTGAAGCTGCTACTCATCAATTTGGAGGAGATTTAAAAGAGCCAGCTCTGCTACCATGATAACCTGTGTGAGGTTTTGAGAAGTTTGAGCTTTGCAGATGATAATTGGCTCCACAAGATAAACCACACAACAGGAGCAAAACACCACACAACGGGAGTAAAACACAATGGTACATTCACGGTAACGTTGGGAGAATACAATTAGCAAAATGTTTTACATGTGAGCTGCATTCCTCTTACCTGTCTGTGCTACATGGCACTTCCTGTTGCATTGTCACACTTGTTCAGTGTCAGGTTGTGTAAATATCTGCCTAATAACTGTTTTGACTTGATCTGCATTGTCTCATCCTGCCATTTCCACCAGAATCAATCAACACCTCTATGAAGCAGCACACAGCCAGATGATAAGGTTTGCTTGCTTTGTAAGTTTGACATCTCTGTCACCATCAGCCATCCAGTGAGAAAGAGGACCTGAAGACAACAACAGGAGATTTTAATGAGTGAAATGCCAGGCATGGCAGCAGACACTTTAATACTCAAGATTTTAGAATGAATGGAATCACAATAATTCTGGTCTTACACAGAGGGGTCAGAGATCAGCAACACCTCTAGAACTGGTTGGGTTCTCGCTGTGTCACATTTCAGGGGTCTCCAGCTTCAAAGAACAAGGCTGCAACTACAGCAAGAATTATGATGAATGAGATGGATGTTTCCAACAGACAGTTTGGGTAAAAGCTTTACTGTCCTGACCTTATCTCATCGTCTGACTCTTTGGGCATAACCCAGTAGTACAACAGAGATTGTAGTCACAGGCATGCCAAGCACACTTTGGTAATTTTGTGTCAAACAGAATGGGATCAGGAAGAATACATTTTCATACACTATATGTGGGCATGTTAGAGGCTGTGACAATCTGGGCCGACCACATTCATTATTTTCCCTCCCCCATGATGACGCACAGTTTGGAAAGTTTGACAGCTGGGGCAGTTACAGGCTGAGTTAAAGATGTGTTGGTTCAACTCTATGGTCATTATGGAGGATGTAATCTGTGGGGCTGTTGAATTGCACTGTGTTATGTTGACAGGTGTTCCTCTTATTTTGTCCACCCTATTCAAATCAATGAGGGCAGGGCACACAACAGAAACAACTCTGTGCCTAATCCAGTTCAAAACAGCAACCTCACATGATCACACAGATGAATCAACACATCTAAAACAGTTTCAACACAAACTGAACATTGGAACCTTCATGAAGGAGGATTTGCTGCAGGACTGTGGATCAGACTGATTCAGTTTTAGAAGGGTGTTCCTCTTAAACTGACCCGTGAGTGATGGCCATTGTGTTCAGACGACAGTTAAGGTCCTTGTATCCTTGTGTCCTGTAGACTGCCTACTAACTGATGTGGATTATGGAGCTGTAGCAATTAGTCTGTATTATGTCGGGTTGACATTAAAACCATCGTCATCAAGATGCTGTGTCTGTCTGAATGCTATATATATATATATATAGCATTCAGACAGACACAGCATTGAAACTGCTATTTTCCTATGGTGCACTGAGGTTATTTCCACTGCTGTGATGGCATCTTGATGACGATGGTTTTAATGTCAACCCGACATAATATATATATATATATATATATATATATATATATATATATATATATATATATATATATATATATATATATATACACAGTATATGTATATACACCACTTTATTATATAATGCTATATATTAAAAAAAAATTCTCAGGTCTCAGTGATTTTGATGCGTACAATTTTATCATACCACTTCATCATGCATCACAATACATTTTGTTTCACATATTAAATGAGATTATTTTCAGCCCAAATACAAAGAAAGGTCAATTCTAAAGCGCAGCTATTGAACTTTATGTGTCCAATGTTTTGGAACTTAAACTAAAAGGAAAGAAGGGAAGTTGTCACCACTTCATTCACGCTCCTGGGAATACCACATTTGGGATTACCACAGTGTGCCCACACTTTCCCTGCAATTGGCCAACAAAGGCTCTTCTCATCTAACAACTCTGAATAACTCTGAGTCCCTCGAAAGGACAGTTGTTCTAAGCTCTGACGCTATCAGTGTAATCTTTTGCCAGACAAACACGATGCTTATCTTAATAATGACCATCAAAATTATATTTTAATGCTGAGATCGGCACTGGCAGTTGTACCCCGGGGAAGGACTTCTTAGAGACGGGTGCAGCTAGATCTTATCCAGTATGGTGGTTATCAGATCTGCTGCAGAGAATGTGAGGCTTCCCGAACTGGGTTGAGGGGAGGGAGGGAAAAGGGAAACCCTCCTGCTGCCCAGGACGGTTTGGAGAGTGGATGAACACAAAGCAGTACACACACACACACACACACACAGGTTGCTGAATTTGCTCTCACTATGTTACACACTCTGTCTGAAGACATGCATCAATATTAAAGCTCCTCTCTCTGTCTGTTGGTCCAACTTTCTGGCATGCACCTCACCCTTGGGACAGGCATGGATTTTACTACGATGAATGCAAATGAAACCTCTTCTTCTGCATGTCTAACACAGTAGCTTGAACCCTCTGGGGCAATGATACTCCTCAACAACCCCTCACTCCCCACCCCTCCATT